>NC_137195.1:27586120-27618620 GCF_960531495.2 Zeus faber | reverse complement strand
CTGTGGGCAGATCTATCAGACAATCAACGCTTTCCATTTGTTTTCACGTTTCGGAGGCTGTAATAATCAGGCTTTGCGTTTATTCTTATTTTTTCTTCCTTTGTTCATACTTTCGCACTCACAAAAACGCACACACGCAGGTGCGCACACACACACACACACGAACACACGCACGCACACACACACACACACACACACCACCCTTAACATCAAGGCAGTATGAACTAAGTCGCTTAAACCAACAATGCTTAGCCAGATGACGGAGCGTGTGTAAATGTGTGGCTATTAAAGGCAGAATGGCTCTGGGTGCCTCTGTAATGTGCCATAGGTACAGTCAGTGTACATTAGCTGAAGGGTGGGGGCTTCTCATCACAGCCATTAGCCAGGGTGGGAGTACATTTTCTTCAACAGCTGCACTGCTTTTTTCCCCATGAGTGATTGCTGGAAATTCTACCAATAGGCGAAAACAGGCAGCATCGCCAGCCTAATGGTCTAGTTCTGAAATATAGCCTCTGTGTAATTCACAGCTTTGCTACAGCTCGCGTTATATAGCTGTCTATAAGAGGCGAGAATGCTCGATTTCAATCGAGACAATGAAATTAAGTCGGCGAAATCCCCAGACAGATTTATCAAGCAAAATCTCAGAGCGACATAATCGTCTGTTCGTTTGTCTCGCTCTAACATCGACGGCTGATGGAGGAGCGGCTCCAGTTTGTCAGGTCTTGAGGGAGTCGCTGTTCTCCATCCCACCAAAGGCCGGTCGCCGAAATCCCACGCTCATGTTGAATCGACCAAATTGACTCCCTGCGATCGAGTATCGAAAACCTCTGTTTCGACACGCCCAGCGAGACATGAACAAAACCTGTCGTCTAATTTCCTTGTTGTTAAAATGGATATTTATAAAGATAAAACTGATACAGTGGTACCTCGACTTAGGACTGTAATTCGTTCTATAAGAACGGTCGTATGTTAAAACAGTCGTATGTCGAAGCAGTTTCTCCCATATGAATTATGAAATCATGAAGGGTGAAAATAAACAAAACACACAGCACAAACACAGCAAATATGAAAAAAATATCGATAAGCCACAAACTACATGCACACACGATGTAGGTCGCCCACTGACTGACTGCTGACTGACTGCTGACTGACTGCTGACTGACTGACTGCTGACTGACTGCTGACTGATTGCTGACTGGCAAAAATGCCAACTGCAAATTTCCACGGTCGTATCTTGGAGCAGTCGGTCGCAAGTCGATACAAATTTTCGTGACTATCGCTACTCGTATCTTGGATTGGTCGTAAGTAGATGCAGTCGTAAGTCGAGGCAGCACTGTATTTTAAAGCAGTCCTTTAAATTGGTATTTCCGGCGTGAAAGAAGAAAACTGGCAAATCTGGGAAAGAAATCTGATCTCAGTAAAGCCAAACCAAACCCAACTCCAGTCCCTCCATGGAGCCCCTTAATGCTTCAGAAGGTGAAACAACCTGTCGCATTTGAAGCAGACATCCGCATGATTATTTAGTTTAAAAGAAAGTCACATATTTGACACTTTTTTTTGCGGGCACTTTGTCAGAAACAGGCATTCAGTTTATTTGCGTGATGCATGTGCTCCTCCCTATGCTGTGGCCATCGTTGGTGGACTGGGGTCCGCCTTTCCCCAGTAAGAGTTCATGTGCAAGGCGGCAAATTTGATAAAGCTCCGTAGCTAGATGTCCATGTGGGAGGGAAAAAAAAAGAACAGGGTGTCAGGAGGATGAAAGTCAAAGTTGTGTAATCTACGCAGCGCGGACGGTCTTACGGATTTCCCACTTTAAATTTCTTCACAAAGTCGCCATGCAAACCACGCCCTCGCTCCGTCCGTCTCCTCCAATCAAAGCTGCAGCATAATGAACAATAAATACAATGGGAGGAATGTATCCCGCTTCCTTCTCGTCCCCTCCCGCCATCCATCTCCTCTGATGTGTCCACGCCCCCTCCGCTCCAACGCCTGCGTGGGTGCCTTCTTACCGCTTTTGCGTTGTCTGTTTTTTCCAGTCCTCTTTGCGCCGGTGATGATTGACCGCACAGGAGAGTCTTTGACGATAATCACCCCTCCCCTGTACTCCCGCTCAACACCGCATCCGCCCTATCATTAGCTTTGCCGCTGATACGCCGAGCGGCTTCAATTAGGGTAATGAGCAACGCCGTCGTCGGCCAGTATCAAAGCAGTGACACATGTGGACACGCCCGGCCCTCTGAATGGAATATTTCATCCCTTCAGAAAATGAGATTTTTTTTTCTTCCCCACATTCAATTAGTCTCTTTAATGTGGGAGATAAGTGGTCAGCACTCTGCGCCACACTGCTGTGTAAACACCAGCAACGCAGGGAGGAAGCCTCTCATGGTCTCCATCCATCCATCCACCCATCCATCCTTCCTTCCCTCCATCCATCCTTCCTTCCTTCCATCTGACCTTTCTTCCTTCCTTCCATCCTCCCTTCCTCCCTACCTTCCTTCCTTTTCCTTCCGTCCATCTGACCATTCTTCCATCCACTTCACCTTCCTTCCCTCCTTCCATCGATCCTTTCTTCCTCCCTTTCTTCGATTTGACCTTCTTCCTATCCTTGTGTTCTTCCTTTCTTCCCTCCAGCTGACCTTTCTACCTTATTTTCTTCAATTTTTCAACCATCCTTCCTTCTCTTCTTCCTTCCTCTCTTCCTGCCTCCATTTGTCATCTCTTCTTTTGGTCATTCTACCTTATTTCCTCCCTTCCTTTCTTCCATTTGATGTTTCTTGCTTCCTCCCCTCTGGCCTTTTTTTCATCTGTCCTTCCTTCTCAACTTCTGTTCCTCTTCCTTCCCTCCTTCCTTTCCTTTTTCCTTCCCTCCCTTGGTCATAATTTACTTTTGTTTGTTCTTTCTTCCTTCCTTCCATTTGACTTTCCTTCCTTACTTCTACCTGACCTTTCTTCCTTCTTTCCATCTAGTTTTTTCTTGGGTCCTTCCTTCCTTCCCTCCTTATTTACCTCCTTCCTTCCTTTCTTCCTTCCTTTCTTCCTTCCTTCCTTGCTTTCTTCCTTCCTTCCTTCCTTCCTTTACAAGCCTGTTCTCCATCTTCTTCTACATTTCTACATGAAGCACTACACCGTGGCAGAAACGATTGCCATAAATTATGCAGATCACTCTCCGCGCATGTAGGGAAAATGAACATGTGAAAATGTGTTTGTGTCTGTTCATATGAGTAAATGTGTGTGTGAGCAGTGTGTGTGTGGGGGGTGTGTGCTGTATATAGTGCAGCCAGGTTGGCGCTCCTTTCACATAACAACTGACTTTGTCAGTGTTACAACGTGCCAGTCACGGAAATGATATCTGCGCTTGACAGCGTGATGTGCGATATAAAGAAAAGAGAATGGGCCGTATGTTGTCCTCCCACCACACACACACACACACACGCACACACACACACACACACACTCACACACACACACACACACACACACACACACTTTTTGCCCTACCCCTCTCTCTCCTTCTGCCTCTCCCTTCATCTGTAACCACCTCCAAACCCCTTCCACCACTCCATCCCCCGCCCTCCTCTCCCACTGCGTTCTGGGCCCTTCTCTCCTACCATCTGTTCAGTGTGCCGGGCCTGGGTATGTGTTTTTTTTTTGTTTTTTTTTTACTTATTTATTTCTTTCCTTCACTACTTAAAAGCGGGCTCTCCTGGTCGGCCATATATGTCCATTTATTATTCTCGTGGGCCGTTCTATTCTGAGCCCGTACGGTGCACTACGCCGAACCAGCACGTGGCTCTTACTGAATGGAGTGAATGAAAAAAAAGAAAGACAAAAGGGCTGAATTCAGGTCAGCAGCACCAAATACAGGCTGGTTAGTTGCTAGTTTTTAATATGGAGTAAGGAGAGAGAGAGAGAATCTACAGGAGGCAAAAGGTGAAAATTCTGAAGTGTGTGTGTTTTTGTGTGTGTGCGTGTGTGTGGAGGAGGGGGGGTGGGGGGAGGTTACAGTATGAACTAAAAGAAATTCCTATCAGAAGAAAATGCTGCATTTTTAATGGTGGGCAAGTTTGTTTCAAACTCGGGTCTAATGGATTCTCGGCCTCTTAAAAACCCACGCCGAGAGCAAACACACACACACACACACACACACACACACACACAGTGACACACACTCAGAGGAAAATTGCTGAAGGGGCCGGTATAGTCCCCAATGCTTCCTGATAGATTGTTCAATAATGTCGTACTGCCGGGCAGCGCGTAGACTTCCAGTCAGCCAGCAGATGTTTTGGCAAATTGGGTTTGGAGATAAATTTACTTACGGGGAAGCAGCAGCTATATCGCCGGAGGCTTTACAAAAAAACAACCCAAATCAATGATCGCTGGTACATTTCAATGTACAGCCCTGAATCTCTGGTATTTATCAAAAAGCTATACGTCAGTTACACAAGCACTAAAGGCTGTATTTACTATCGAGCAATATTAAAGGGCAGTCGTCCAATTAGAATTAGATATGTTTAATATAGTTGGTGTGTGTGTGTGTGTGTGTGTGTGTATGTGTGTGTGTGTGTGTGTATGTGTCTTGTCTGCACAGAGGACAACGGAATTGGACTGAGACAGTAGAAATTTTCTTCATTTAAAAAAAAGCTCTCAAAAACTTTCATGTCCATTGCCTGTGTGTTTGATGACTGCCAACCAAAAACATGCATGAGTTGCTTGCCTTGCTACCATGGCTTGCGTGTTTTGATAACCCTCTGAGCTCAGCGGGGCTCCCAGAAGGGTGGACGGTGGGGGGCAGGTCAAAAGAGAAGTCTCAGACCAAGAGGAGCGGAATTGGATTTACTGCATTAGGGTTAGATTTAACAAATTGAGACCTGGCAACCCGTCCTCACTTCCTCCCTCCACAGCTGTGGTGAAAGGTTATGTGTGTGTGTGTGTGTGTGCGTGTGTGCGTGTGTGTTTTTGTGTCCATCCACAAGCATCCATCCACAACGGTTTTAAAGCTGCCAGCCAAGGAGGCAACACTTAAGACCGTAGATCCTGAAAAATGAAATCAAATACGTCAAGGCTGTTTGAAACAAGCATGAATTTTCAAAACACGGTGACCGATTCACAGCGTTGCGATTTTCAAGCACACTGCACATATCCATGACATGTCTCAAAATAAATATATAAATCAATATATCAATATTTTCTGCAGCCAAACATCTTTCCAATTCCAAATGAATTGTCAGTTGACAGCACTGTGTGTTTGGAAGCTGTATTGTTCCCATCGTTGCAGTTCCTGTTAGTTCCAGACACTTGTCCCTGCGCCAGGGGTGGCTGGCCAGGCCAAACATATCCTATTCCCTGCTAATGAAATCCCAAATAAAACCTTCCCTGCTTGGCTTGATCCTACACACACACACACACACACACACACACACACACACACACACACACACACACACACACACACACACACACACACACACACACACACACACACACACACACATACACAGACACAGACACACACACACACATACACGGCGAGAGTGGTTCTTTACAAGGGGTTTGCACAAATAAATACTCAAACTCACACGCACACACACACGTACACACACACACACACACACACACACACACACAGACACACACACAAACACACACACACACACACAAAAAAAATTAACATAGTAATATGCATTCCAATGTTTGCTCTCTGGGGTGTTAGAAACACGTATGCACACCCAAACACACACACACACACCCACACACACACACACACACACATACACACACACACACATACACATACACATACACACACACACACACACACACACACACACACACACACACACACACACACACACACACACGCACACACTCCATCCTTCCAGGGATTATCCTATGAAAATACTAATTTCATTGGCCACAAGTTAAATGACTGTACTGAGAACTCTCTTTGAGGAGAGCTGTGTGCATTACTCACTGCGTGTGTGTGTGTGTGTGTGTGGGGGTGTGTGTGGGTGTGTGTGGGTGTGTGGGTGTGTGCGTGCGTGTTTCTAAGTGTGCGTCCTTTAAAGCAGTCCAAACAGAGTAGAGAGAAGAATGGAAATGGGAGCGGTCACTAATGGCACTTGAAATTAAGCTGTTTAGATTTCCTTCGCAGGACATCTAAAGAGGTGGAATGCATGTGTGAATATGTGTGTGTGTGTGTGTGTGTGTGTGTCCAACTGTATGGATTTGGCCTGTCAGTTTGTTTGAGGGGTTTGAGCGAGCTTTGCACTGACTTTGTAGCGCTAAAGTAAAGTGTTGGTTTAAGTAGAGGGAGGAGCGGAGTCAAAGCTCTGACTTAGATTAGGCTGGCACACACTACACAGTCCTGCCGCCCTCACACACTCTGCACTCTGTCAAATCTGCATGAGTGTGTGAAGTGTGTGAAAAAGTGTGTGACAAAGTCCCTGTTATCCAAGTCACAAGTAAGTCTCTAGTCATTTGGTCAAGTCTCAAGCAAGCCCCAAGTCATTTTTTCGTGGGCAAGTCAAGTTACTTTAAGTCACGAGTTATGTCAAGTCAAGCCAAGTCCTCAGTTAAGGCAAGTCAAGTCCCAAGTCAAGTCACTCTTTCCCCCCAAGATACTGCAGTTTTACCTGCAGTATCCGGTCTTTATAAAGAGACAAGGCATGGTATTAGTACCTGTCTAATAATGATATTATTGGCCAATTTATCTCACCTGTTCAAAAAGTATGAATGAATTTATAGGATAATTATTGACATTCAGTTAAATAAATGTAATCAAACAAATAACTTCATAGAAGCTTAATTATTTCTTAATTTTCCCTCAATAAAATAAATATTTCCTCTCCATCACAGTCAGACTACAACATCAAAATGTGTTACATTCCACCCTGGCCATCTGTCTGCCTGTTTGTAGAATATCTCAAAACGTTATGAACAGATTTGCACAAATTAATTTGATTGAATGAAAAAGATTGAATGACATTTTTTAATCGGAAAGTGATGACTGTTGGCACGGTTGCGGCTGCCACGATGATGTGATCTGATCATACAGTGTGTGTGTGACGAGGGCTTCTCATTGAAAACACCGTCAGGTAGCGAGCAGCTTGACTGACAGGGTAGTCATCCAATCAGGATAATGCCCAGTGTGCGCCCGCATATCGGGGGACGTTACACCGACACTTAATGTGAACATTGACAATGTTGAACATTTGAATATATTATATTTAATATTCGGCTGTGCGATATGACGACATATATTGTAAGACGATAGAAAAATGATATCGTCTATGTATATTTTTATACCATTTCTATCGCTACGTGAGAGCAAATGTAAACAAACGGGGAGGAGCATGGTACTTCGCACACCAATCACGGCGCATGGAGCTTAACACGGGAGAGAAAGAAAACACTGTCCCTTGTTTACATCTCACTACATCCTAAACACTAACTTCTGTTTGAGATGGAAATCCCAAATTGCACGATGGCGCCATTCATGGATCGCTACAACATTTCGCCATCTGCTACCGAGCTGCGATTACATGAGGTGAGGGGGACTACCGAGCCCAAACAAAGTACCTTTTTGTGCGCAGATCGCATTTTGGTTCAAGGTTTCAGTGAATGGGTGAACACAAACAAGTCATTCGAGTCATCATGACTCAAGTCAAGTCAAGTCAAGTCTAAGCCGAGTCTCAAGTCATTGAATGTCCGTCAAGTCAACTTGCAGGTCATCAAAACAGTGACTCGTATCGTTCTGAGTCCAAGTCACAAGGACTCGAGTCCACATTTCTGCTGAAAGCGTGTTTAAGTTTACACGCTTTTATGAAAGCCTGTGCATGCCGAACGCGAGACGCTATACTAGGTGTAGTGAGCCCAACACCAGCACTAAAGGACCGCCCACCGCTAAAAGGCAGGGCTGCCTCGGCGCTCACTGTCAATAAAAGGGTATTTGATAAAGCATTTGAGGAGCCTTGTTAGTCTCAATGTGCAGAGAAGACAACTACATTGGGGGGGTAAAAATCCCATTTCTTTTTGTGAAATATAGTAAAATATTAATGTCAATATATGTAAAATACGACATGTCAAGCATCCC
The DNA here is from genome assembly GCF_960531495.2 of Zeus faber. Classification (NCBI taxonomy): domain Eukaryota; kingdom Metazoa; phylum Chordata; class Actinopteri; order Zeiformes; family Zeidae; genus Zeus; species Zeus faber. The sequence continues at coordinate 27,610,528 of NC_137195.1, read as the reverse complement.
AATGTAGAGTTGTATTCAACATTTGCTTTGCCATTTTGGTTTTAGACAAGAAGAAGAGGAGCAGTTTACTGCCTAGTGACAAGCAGTTTTAGGCTGTAGACCTGACCTTTGAAAGGCCTCTATTATCGTTCTTGAAACACAGTTTTAAATGCTGCACCGGCCAATAAACGACGCAGGTTGGGAGAACATAGCAGGAAAGCTAACCAGGTACCAGTACAACTTACCCCTGAGCAGGGAATCAAATTGGTTTGCTTCGGGTTTTACGTAATTGGCCGATTTAGTTTGCAACCAGTCACTGTACCCTAAGTGGCTTTGAGTTAAGGTATATATCCTGTATATATACACCGAGCAGCCACAACATTAAAACCACTGACAGGTGAAGTGAATAACATTGGTCATCTTGTAACAATGGCACCTGTCAAAGGATGGGATGTGTTAGGCAGCAAGTGAACAGTCAGTTCTTGAAGTTAAGGGAAAATGGACAAGCGTAACGATCCAGGTGACTTTGACAAGGGCCAAATTGTGATGGCTAGATGACTGGGTCAGAGCATCTCCAAAACGCCAGGTCTTGTGGGGTGTTTCCAGTATGAAGTGGTTAGTACCTACCAGAAGTGATCCAAGGAAGGACAACCGGTGAACCGGTGACAGAGTCATGGCCATGGTCTCATTGATGCACGTGTGAAGTCTAGCTCGTTTGGTCCGATCCCACAGCAGCACAAATTGCTGAAAAAGTTAATACTACTACGATAGAAAGGTGTCAGAACACACAGTGCATCACAGCTTGCTGGGTATGGGGCTGCGCAGCCACAGACCGGTCAGTGTGGCCATGCTGACCCCTGTCCACCGCTGAAAGCACCTACAATAGGCAAAGAGCGTCAGAACTGGACCATGGAGCAATGGAAGAACATTGCCTGGTCTGATGAATCTCGTTTTCTTCTACATCATGTGGATGGCCGGGGTTAGGGTCCGATCCAATTGAGCATCTGTGGGATGTGCTGCAACAACAAGCCTGATCAGCTCATGCCTGGATGGTTCAGAGCTGTTTTTTTGGCGGCACGAGGGGGAGCGACACAATATTAGTGGTTATTGGTGGTGGTTTTAATGTTATGGCTAGTCAATGTTTATACTGTACAGTATACTGTAGATTACTGTACATACTGCATATATTATTTCAGTGTTTTTTACTTTCACTTCAGACTGTGACACTGGAAGAGTTGCTGATTTGACAGCAGGGTGATTCATATCCCAAGGTGTGTGTCTTTTGCTTTAAGTACTATCGATGCAAGACTCACAAAGGATTTGTTGTAGCGAATAAATCTTTTAAATTATTGGTGGCTGAATCTTCGACTCACAAAATGAAAATAATGACTGAGTACTAAATCAAAGTCCAAGGCAGGAAAAGGCCAAGGCTTTTAGCATAATTTATATTGAATGTGGCCTATTTACACTTTGCATTCCACCAAAATAACTTTCACAGAATAAAATTATTCCTGTTAGAATTGCATTTACTTCTCAGAACAGATCAAGCCTTGTGACTCCCGCTCATCGCCTACCGTGCGTTACACCACCTGAAACTAAACGAACGAAGAGCCGGAAGATTGAACGACTCTTTTTAAATGAGTCACTCATCAAGAACCAAAATCTGTAAAGAGTAAACCTTAAGTAGCATGCATAAAATGCCACACAGTGTAGGCATGACTTCATGGTAAATTTTAAATAATATATAGAAACCCACACTGCCTGATTGCAAGGCAAACTGAGTTAAGGTAACAAAGCAGCTCTTTGAAAGAACTGCACCACTACCATCGGCATATGTTTATGAGAATAATGTGCTTTTATGCCCTTTAGTACAGTTCTGAAGGAGACCATTTGGCTGAAACGTTAACACGATAAATAGCGAGCAGTTCAGATGTTTTGAACTGATCCTGTAATGCTTAACAATGGTCTTGGGCCTCAGCGGGGCATCCGCGTTGCTTAGACTCTGATCTATGACTCAGGGCGACTGACTCACTTCAGCACAGTTGAATTCTTCATCTGTCTTAGTGCTGAAGTCATGCCAATTCCATTTGTACAGCTTTTTTCTTTAGCTATTGTCATCTCCTGCTGGTTTGTTCCACGTGTTGTATAGTATGTATAGTAGTAGTAGTATGATCACATTCAAATGCATCAAGTTCCAAATTTAAGGAATAAAAAATCGCTTTTGATTTAAGCCAAATGCACAATTTTGACTTAATAAGTGGGATTTTTGCACAGAAGTCAAACAAAAACAAAGACCTCTATCGTAGTATCGCTTGGCATGTCTAATGTTCGATTTCCATTGGTTAAATGTTCCTCCAAATGCCCTCGACACTATTTTGTTTTTATTTAACATGGTCGAGGTGACATTTTTTTTTAGTATGACAATTTTCACAAACAATTTTGCGTGTTAATGTTAGTTTTGTCAGACCGGCAAATTATCAGGACACTGACTATAGCCTTCGCTAAAGCATTTGAGACCCTTCACAGCTTCTTCCAGGCGGAATGATTTTTAAAGACGCATCAGGCGGGCTGGGAAAGAAATAGAAGCAACTGGGATGTAACAATCCTCTGGGGAGAGCAGGGAACGTACAGTGGTGGCCAACTTTAAAGACGATAATATGAGATTTGTCCTAATTTGAGGTCAGTGAGTGAGTTCAATTATAGATTTACAGTTTTTTTGTTTTTTTTTGTGGAGTGAGATATTGTGATTTGTGTTTGAAGTAAACTTCTCATCACTATATTTCCCCCCATTTTGCGCAGGCGCTCATAGCAAGTTGAGAGAATTGTTTAGTGCAATGTGAGAATGAACAGTTGTGCTCAGCGGCCCTCGGCTAAGAGGCTCTGTTTTATTTTTTAGAACAGAGACACAAGTTGAGGTCTACTCTGATGAATCCGTTTATCTGAAGGTGTTTAGTTGTGAAAGAAGTTCAAGTGTTAAATGTTGTGGCATAACGTCAGAAGTTGGGTGAAAACCTGTTATACACTGTGATTGCATCAGAGTGATACAGTAATCAATGCAGAATCTAAACAGGATAATCTAAACCCTGATCAGCAACTAACGTATATGGTAATAACAGTTGATGAGTCAAAGCAAAGCATGAATATGTCATCGTTCAAGTGCCACTGTTTGATTGAGTGAACTTGACTTCTTATTAATTATCCTTGAAACCCTCTTTAATTGGAAGGTCAACCGCTAAAAGTAGAGAGATTGACGACATTACCTATAAATCCCAAAACTAAACGACGTTGACGTCAGAATGTTCTAAAGTGTTCCCGGCTCTTTGGGATATTCTCAGCGGACAAATAACTGAGCCGCATTTTCTCAATGCATATTTACATGGGGAAAGATGCTGACTGCAGTTTGCTGTAAAATGCACAGAGGGATGTGCAGAAGTGTGCAATTCCGAGCATCCTGACAAAACAAAAATGTATTGTTTGCCCTCCACCCTTTGGGCAACTTGTCATCTAGAGTTTGCACTTCAAATTCCACATGATATTGATAACCACCCTAACCACCACTCTGACCAACCTGTTCTGGACCCGATGAGGACCACTTCCCTTCCCTTCTGCAGGTGTCTACCTGCGGTATAGACATAAGACATAATCTTTTGTCATCTTCTTTTCTTATTATCTTTGTGTGTTATTAACTTTAAGTTTAACTCCTATTGTTATTCTTCGGATTTTTATTATTATTCTCCTCTGCACTTTTTGGGCTAAAAGTGTCTGGAATACGACAACCACTGGACCCACAAACACGGTTGAGGTGTTGTTATAATCAGAACTTCACAGACATATTGTGGTTCAAGTTTCATCCCCATCAATCCACCAACTGAGCAGGAATTGTGAAAAACCTATAAAATTTGACCCGACGTAGCCGAACGTTCGAGCATCGCCGATACGTTCCAAAACTTCCGGTTGGGTGGTGGAGTGAGACGAGTTTGTTGTGAAAGAGGCTTTGGGACATCATCCTCCAATTCGTTATTAATGCGCAGGTTGTGGCTCCGAACGTCCATTCGCATCGTGTGAGGCGCGGTGTAGACTCCATCGCTTTGTAGTGGTTAGAGGTTACAAACTGCACGTGTGTGTGTGTGTGTGTGTGTGTCTCGTCTTACCTGCTTGACGTCAACGGGGCTGTTTGATTGATATCTTGTCTCTTTTCTCTTTTTGTAAATGAAAGCATTCTGTTCGCAGCTAACCCCGTGTTCGATGTGGCATTGTGTAATTACCTACATTTGCGGGATTCGAGGAAGTAACATACAAACTGTGCGAGTCCATGATGCGTTTCATGGGCTCGGAACGAGTCGGAAAGCTGGGACAAGAAGAATCACGGAAAGGGTGACGGGACGACGTCAACTCTTTTCAGCTTTCATGGAATCATCGACCATCGGAAGACTTGGACACGAAAAAATTATGGTTCACAAAAAGTCGTCACCACATCGAGTCCACTCCAACGGCGCAAGTCTATGATGCATTTCATGTACCCGAAACGCATCGGAAACTAGTACCCGGGAAAAAAATATAAATAATTACTTATCCATCACCTGGCTATTACTAAGTGTGCAGCTCAGGGTGAGTTATAACAACCAGAAGTTCTGGTTCACGGGCAACAGTTCATCAACATGCGGCTTCCTGCAGCTAAATGTAGCGCGCTCAAAGTGAAAAGTGAGAAGGCGTTAAGTAGTGATGAGTCCTAGTTATAAGTCAAATTCCAAATTAATGTCAATGTCCAATAAAATGTTATCTATTTAACTGTGTTCTTGAATTGAAGGTTGTGAGCACAAGAAGTGCAATAAGTACAAATTTAAAGTAACTTGTATTTATTGTGTTTGTGAAGTAACATGGATTTATTGTGTTTGTGAAATAATCACAAAGTTTGTGTTTATTCGTGCTCCAGATGCTGAAAAACAGCTCTGACTGAACGTCTCAGGCAATAAAGATGCATTTGCCCAAACATCCAGCTTTAGAGGTCAGGCATACTGTTCTGAGAAAAAAAAAAAAAGAAAATTCAAAAAAAAACAAAAAAACTTTGAAGAAACACAAATTTAAAAAAAGTGGAAAAAAATAAAAAATAAAAATAAATATTGAAATTATATCTATGAAAAAAGGTAATTTAGCCTTTAACGTATCAGTGTTAAAAGGAGACTCCAGGAACAAGCAGGCTGTCCGTTTAACAGCAATATTTAAAAACAAGATCAAGGATGTTTGCATATGGACACAGAATGACTTAGACGATGTTTTGATTAAAGGAACTAATGTTTATTGGGATATGAATTACTCTGGTAGAATAAAAGATAATGTTCCAGGAAGAGATTATATTGCAATAACAGAATGGGCAAGAAGACTATGTTTAATACAACACTCCAGATAATGTATGCTGAGCTGTTTACTGGCTGCATTGGCGTCGATCACTATGACTCTGTGTTGAATTATATAGCAATGACAATTGATAGAGCAATTCAGAAATCACTGTTAAATAATGGTGATGCATGCTTAACTATTTCTGGTAATACATGTGCATTTATTAAACAGGGATCGTGGTATGCAATTGTTGATTCACGCGCAAGGAGCAAAGTTGGACATCGTGAGGATGACTCACCCAGTAGTTCTGTAGCTCAGTACAACAACATTGAATCTGTCTGTAGTCATTTCTGTGATACTGATAATTCATTCAGCCGAAGTCAACCGATACTTGAAATCACATGACTACGGACAGATGTTATTGACACACAACGACAAGACCGAGTAAGTGAATACTACATCCAGCATCCGGCAGCAAAGACATATGCGGAAAACAAGCGTTCCAACCCACACAATTCAAAGGTAAACATGATGAGTCAAGTTCTGTGCCAGCAACTGTACCAAACACATGTGACCATATAAGGAGTCACTCATTTAGTGTCATTACCGGCCATAAGGACAGTACTTTGTACAGGGAAGAAATGGAGACAAATTAATATTTAGTACACACAGCTAAAAAACAACAAGATCAATTTGTAAAAACAAGTACTCCTCACTTAAGGACATTTACACACTATATATACTATATACACTATACATACTATATACACTATATATACTATATACAGTATATATACTATATACACTTTATACACTATATATACTATTTACACTATATATACTATATACACTATATATACTACTGTATATACACTATATACACTATATACACTACATACATTATATATACTATATACACTATGTATACTATATCCACTATAAACACTATATACACTATATACACTACATACATTATATATACTATATACACTATGTATACTATATATACTATATACACAATATTTACTATATCCACTATATACACTATATACACTACTGTATATATACTAAATACACTATATACACTACATACACTATATATACTATATACACTATGTATACTATATCCACTATAAACACTATATACACTATATATACTATATACACTATGTATACTATATCCACTATAAACACTATATACACTATATACACTACATACATTATATATACTATATACACTATGTATACTATATATACTATATACACAATATTTACTATATCCACTATATAAACTATATACACTACTGTATATATACTAAATACACTATATACACTACATACACTATATATACTATATACACTATGTATACTATATCCACTATAAACACTATATACACTGTATACATCTCATCTCATCACCCTTCTCAGTCTCGTTCCCGCAGACGGTCAGTATTCATTACACTAGCGTTTGCAATGGCCACGCCCCCTTACCGTGAAATAACACAGGTCCTTTGCTTATCGACCAATTTGCTTAATGACCTGGTTGTAGGAACGGAACTCGTTCCTCGTCGTTAAGTGAGGAGTACCGACACTTCAAATATTGCTGATGGAATTAGACATATAGACATATCGACATAGACATATGTTCAACTGGGCTAACGTTTTCAATTGAAGTACAATTGTAATTTGTGTGAATATAAAAAAGACGTGTTGTACAGAACCTCGAGAACTTGTAATAGCTATAATGTAGTGTTGTTAGTAATGTGGTAGATATGTAGTAGTGTCGTGGTAATGCAGTTAGTAATGTAGTGTAGTAGTGTAGTTAATAATGCAGTAGTAGTAGTAGTGTTGTCATAGTAATGTAGTGAAAGTGTAGTAGCGTAGTTAGTAAAATAGTAGCAGTGTACTAATGTCATAGTAGCTCAAACATTCTGGGAGGAGGCTATAAGTTTATAATAACAACAATAATATTAATAATAATTATAATAATAATAATAAGATGTAGTAGAACAATAAATGTGCCGCTTCACTTGCACACCTAAAAAACCCTGCTCAATGTCCCATCATTGGATATGCTGTATGGCCGTGTGTGCGTGCGTGTGCGTGTGCGTGCGTGCGTGTGTGTGTGTGTGTGTGTCTGTGTGTGTGTGTGTGTGTGTGTGTGTGTGTGCACGCGCCCGCGCACATGTCCGTCTGCCCGCGTGCATAATTCATCAGCGTAGTCAAATCAAGATCTGGCAGGATAAGAGATTATCACGGCCACTGGGCCAAACAGAGGAGAAAGGAGAGAGAGTAAAGAGAAGGGGAGTAAACAGAGAAGGGGAGTAGAGAGCGAGAGAGAGAGAGAGAGAGAGAGAGAAGAGGGACGGGAGCAGATAAAGGAGAAGAGGGCAGGAGAAGTCACACCAACACAATTACGGAGCCGAGAGGGTGGAACTGGTTGGTATTCAGTCCCACGCTTTTACCTGTGCGCGTGCTCGTGAGCACTTCAAGTCTACATTCCCACGGGCACCCAGTCTTTTATTACACCACCCCACCTACCACCACCACCACCACCACCACCACCACCACCACCACCACGGCGCCCTCACTCCCCCTGTTTTACTTTCAAAGAAGGGTAATCCCTCTTGTCGCTAACGTGCTGTGACATTTCACACTACAATAGGATTTGGGAGACACCGCGTTCTTCCCGTCGGTGTCGGAGTCCCACTGATAACCCAGCTCTCTGGGAGTTTTTCGGGGGGCCGGCGAGAGTCACAGCCTATTTTCCTTTTCTTCTTTGTGAGAATCCAACTCTTCGAGGCGCAATTCTCCTCCAGAGGGCAAAAGTCCGATCCACCCAACCGGGTTGTTTTTCTGCCGCTCGACCTCATATCTCGGTCCCACTCCCTCACTCCGCGGATAGATAAAAGAAACGCGCCCTCGACCCGGAAATCCCATCGGAGATCCGCGGCTAATCCAGGGGCGGGATTCGGGCGATTTCAATTTCATTTGGGCGCGACCGCTGGCGTATCCGTTAACGTCGTGTTACCGTGGGTTTATTGTGTAGTAGGGAATGCGAGTTTCAAAATTAAAGCGTAAAACACTGGGTCAGTCCCGTGGCACACTACTATGTATCGCTTTAAACACTAAAATGTCAGAAAGATGGATAACTGCGATTATTATCATGGCCTACCAATGGTTAGCAATGCAAGACAAGATACATATTTGAAATGAGGGAGTCACTCCGAACCAACATCACTAAGAACAGTCCTCACGGTCAGGGTGAAACAAGCTACTGCTACTCTGCTACTCTGCTACTCTGCTACTCTGCTACTCTGTCTTGAACTGATAATTTTGATGAGTTAGTGCAGCCTTGCAATTTTGATTATAGCAGATCTGCCAACCTGCACGTATTTTGTGTACCAACCACGCAGTTCTTGGTCAAACCAGGCAGGTACGAAATGCCAGCTGGAAACTATGCAAAAAATAAATAAACATATATATATATATATATATAATTGTAATTTATTTTCGGAAAACAATCAATCAATACAAAACAATACCGTACATTTATTGGGTATTTAATCTACATCCCTCGGATTGGGCCAGATGCTCCTACCTGTGGTTCTGTAAACCCTCCCCTCCCTCTCACTCACTCAACATCCACTGATACGCAGAGCACTGAGCTCAGCCGTGCTTTATTATCCACCGACGCTGCATTGCTGAGGTAAAATGGAAGTGGGGGAGTAATAATCACATAATGTGACCGTAATGTTAACTTATAAAGCCTTGGTAATGGAGATGCACCAATCGATCGGCCGGTTTTCAGCTTTTCGGCTTTGACCAGAGACCGGCCGATCAGATATATATTTTTTTGATTCTGTGCCGGTCAAATTTACTCACCTTATACTGTACTCGTACTCGTAAAAATGCATCGATACTCAAACCCGATACGAACGTAATGTAACGTACTTACGTAGTTGATGCTCAAAAAAGAGAGCAAAAGAAAGAAAATGTCGGCTGTTTGGAGGTGCTTCAAGGTAAATGAAGATTGGATAAATAAAAATATTTATCCAATTGCATTTATCTCCTGGCAATATTCCAAAATTGTGCAGATTGAGTATTTATTGCTGACAGTGCAGCGGAGCATCTGCTCTGGGTGTTCCTAGTGCACTGGAAAGTTTGACTCTTTTTTGAGACTTTTGAGGTTCTGGACGAGTCACTCTGTAAAACGAGTCGTTTCGATTTGATTCAGTTGGTTTAATGCACGGTGAGTTCCAGTGAACCACAGTGAGAAGAGTCGGTCATTTATTATTATTATTACTTTTTTTGCAGTGATTGCAATTTATTTTGGAATGGCAAGTACCATATAAATGTAATAGTAAGTTATATTTGACTTTCATATGAAGTTTGAACTGGACATTTCCATGTTAGTTATATGTATATGTGTTCTGCTAAAACTCAGTGAGAGTCTCAGGTTGCATTATACTGAAACATGATGACAGTCCATCTTATTCAAACTCAGTGACTGTTCCATGTTGTATTTTATTTTATTGGAGCTCAGTAACAGTTTCATGTTCTATTATTGTTCCACAGTGAATAAGGAACAATAATAAAAACAGTGTCAACATCAGCAATCTCACTATTGTTGTAACTGAAAATTGCAGCGGTGGTCCACGTGGTCAGATCATGTGATGTATTTGTCATTGACGTACAGCAGATGTTCCCAATGAGACCAAATGATGAGAACATTTGTTTTCTCTGATCACGGATATAAACTCAAAATGATCGGACGACAATGTAAAAGACATTTAATTGTCAATGTTTCATTTTGAACATACCTACATGCCATTGAATGGAAATCAGAATCGGCCAAAATCGTAATCGGCCAAGAAAATTGCAAACGGTGCATGTCTAGTTGGTAAACATGTTGGGTAATTTTACAAAATGATGCATTTGAAGGGGTATATCCTAATAAGATTAATTTGTATGTATAGTTAGCCGTAGTAATTTGCATACGATGTAATTAGCTTTGTCATGAGACGGCTACGGTGTGAATTACTGATAGTCATTTTGCTGCAGTAACTCAAGCACCATGGATACTCCCTGTAACACTATTGTGGTACTCAAAATATTTTCCCAAGGTTGGCAGGACTGATATTGCAACACAAAAGCTAGTTTCCATCCTTTATTTTTTTTCAAGTGGAATTTGAATTTTGTTTTTGTAAGACGTACAGCAGTCTATGACTCGGGGAAATGATTGACTATTGTACTGAATACAATTATAAATAGTTTTCAGAAAATAACTTGGGGCGCAAAAGAATGTAATTGCTCAGGCATAATGTTGATCCATCTTAAACGGCTGTAAGTTATACAGTAAAATATCCCATATCTAAAAATTAGCTACGGGCCGCAAATAAAATTTGAAAGGGCTTTTAAATGGCTTTTGCAGACACGGCAGTCACTTTTTTTTTCAGCCCATAAAGAAATAAATTCACAGGTACAAGAAATAAAAAGAAACGGAACCCAGCGGAGATGTCTTTTCCAGCTTGGTGTGGATTACTCGCTCGCTCTCGCTCGGCTCAGGGTTCCGCTAGAAAGTTGTTCAGACACAGTGTGCAGACGGAGATAGACGGAGGCCTGGGGAAGGCGGAGGTGCAACGCCCAGATCTGCTGCTGTGTTTCTCGACGGTGTTGTACCTGGAGGGAAGTCGCTGCCGCTGCGAGCTACAGCCAATTTAGCTGCTGCACAGCTGCTAAGAGCCTCCCTGAGGCGTGTGTGTGTGTGCGTGTATGTGTGTGGCTGTGTGTGTGTGTGTGTGCGTCTCCGTGTGTGTGTCTCCGTGTGTGTGTGTATGTGTGAGTACTTTGGTGTATGTATGTATGTGCATGCATGTGTGTGTCTGTTTGCAAATATTGGAAGTATTAGTGCACATTAGCATATGTTCAAACTGATGTGTTGATGTCTGTGTGTGTGTGTGTGTGTGTGTGTGTGTGTGTGTGTGTGTGTGTGTGTGTGTGTGTGTGTGTGTGTGTGTGTGTGTGTGTGTGTGTGTGTGTGTGTGTGTGTGTGTGTGTGTGTATTTGTGTGTGTGTGTGTGTGTGTGCATTCCAGGATTAAGCCTCGGCACCAATTAAAGCCTCAAACTGGATTTGGTGGATAAATTATTAAGAGCACAAGTGAACTCCCTGGTGGCCTTCCTTCCTTCCTTCCTTCCTTCCTTCCTTCCTTTCTTCCTTCCTTCCTTCCTTCCTTCCTTTTCTCTCTCGTCTCCTCCAACTTCTTCTGTTATTTATTTAAGACTTCCTTTCATTTGCCTACCTCTACACTCCTTTTGTTCTGTCCTTTGCCGCTCGTTTCTTGTCACACTCTTTTTTGAAGTGTGTTTTTGTTAATTATGCCTTTCGTCGCATTCTTTCTTTCTGGTCAAGAGTCATTAATAACAGCAAATAAAATATACTGTATACAGTATATACAGTATATGTGTGTATATTTAATAATAGATAGAACCAGTGCTTTTAACATATATCGTCCAACGAAGGACGAGCGGCTTTCAACGGCCCCAAACCTTGTTTGCTGGGGTGTTTTCGCTCTGTGCTGCCGTGTTTTTATTTTCCTCATTCAGTACTACGGTGTATTATTTTTGCCTTCGGGTCTCTGCTTGGCCTGATTGTTCCTCTACATGACTACATTCTCCCACCACCCTCTCCCCCTCTCTCTTCCTTGTTCTCTGTCTCTCCATTCAATAAGAAAGGCATGTTGGCTGGTAATGGATACTTTTAACCTTTTCCAGGTAATTTGATCAAGCCGTTGAATCAATCCGAGCGGGCGGGTTCGTCTGGCTTATGATCGGTAAATACATCGGCCGCCGTTCGGCCCCCTTTGTTTAACGAGAGAACCGCGCCCCCCTCCCCACCTCAAACCTCCCCGATTTGATGAATGACTCAATACCGAATTATGAATTATAAATGTGCACTGCCATGTATCATCTCTCGCTGCGACAAAAAAGGACGGAGGGGTCGAAAGTGGTTTGGATGTCTAAATGTATTTAACGGAGAGCTTACTTTGGAGCAGTTCTCCAGAATTCAGACGGATGGAAACTCGCTATATGAGAGTGCTGCTCGTTCTCTGCATTTCACATGTAGAGGCTTGTTCGATCTCTGGGATGGAGGGAAAATTGATTGAATGTTATTCATGATCCACTTCCACTGACCTCCAAGCTGTCACCGTTCGCTGGAAGTGAAGAGTTGCATTTGTCCTCCAAAAAAGCAAAAGCAATGTCGTTAAAGACATTAAAGTCATTGTTCAATGCAAGAGAATAGAAATTGGTTTTAAGATGATTCTACAAAGATTCAAAAGATTCCATCGGACTATTGACATTGTTCCATCATATTTCTTACGTCTAACCTTTCATTTCAGGAATAGCAGGAAAAGCTTGCCCCCATCTGCATTACTCGCTCCATTGTTACCTGTGTCTTTTCCTCGATCACTCCATCTTTGCTTTCTCTCTCTACCTCCTTCCATCCCTCTCCCCAAGCCTATGTTGACATAGGAATTTCATTAGAGCATGGGGGCGAAGGGAGGAAGAGAGGGAGGAAGAGAGGAAAGAAGGCAGGAAGGGAAGAAGCTGCTTACTTAGATCTAATCCTACTGCAGTGGTTGGCTCACCGTTCCAACCTGTAGCTGACTGGCTGACTGGAGTCATGACCCGAAACCTCTCTGTGTGGAATGTGCACCGTGTGTTTGGCCTGTCTTCAGGTTGGTTTCCTCTGTTTCTTCCGGATTTTCCTCTCGTTTTACTGCTTCTGGTATTCTGCCCACACCATAATCACACATGATATGATGCTTACACCTGCCCTGGTCGTTACCAAGTGTCTAGAACTGACGTTGGACCACAGGTGCAGGAATACCGCTCTCCCAGTGCTCTTACTGGTTACGGAGGATTTAAAGCACTTAGCATTAAAAGCAAGTGCAAATGTACGTGGCCAAAGAAATGATTTTTCTTAATTTCCTTAATCCCTCACTCTTCAGTGAGATGAAAACTATGCTAGAAAACATAAAAAGGCGCCATGCAAGCATTTGTTCCACCGCTAGGGGACTGCAAGAGAATTGATGGGAAAATGAGCATTGGAGTATAAATGTGTTGGGGATAATCTTGTAATGAATATGCACCAACCGAATGAACCAAAGTTGGAATTCTATCTTTGGCGTAATGGAAAACAAGAACATCTGTAAACTTGACACGGAACAACAATCAGACGACAGCAGGTCGGATAAAGCCTTCAAGGATCAATTGTATCTACACTGTAAAGGGGCGAAATGGACACCATAGCAGCATATTACCCACCTTACATATTAATGTTGAGAGAACACGACCGGGTGTGTGTCCACAGCATGCTGAGTATAGAAAACGTGAAAAGCCTGCTTACGGAACATCTGTGCTAATTCACATCAAAGCAAAGCCACAGGCAAAACGCAATACAACGGGAAAAAAAACCAACAGAGCCCAGCGACCCATCTATTATGCAAAACTCTTCATTTTAAAGAAAGACATACAGCGTTTTATTATTCAGTTTGTTAAAGCAAAACTCTTCTCTTTTTCTGATCTTGTGGATGTTTAACTTTTCCAGCCATAGCAATAGTCTCCGATCATTACCTAATCGAATGCTTAGTACGTGCTGACGATACTGTATATGATATGACGTGATGTGTCTTGACTTGAAATGTTTTGGGGGTTTTAGTCATGTTTTCGTGAGTAGTGGGAAAACTTTTCATATCCTATACTTAAGTAGAAGTGCAAATACTCTAGGAAAACAGAACTCCGGCAAAGGTAATAGTGATGAAAAGTTAGGCTTTTTCAGACGCTTATAAAGAGCTGGATCCCCTCTTTACAAGTGTCTCACATTAATCATTTAATCCTGCCAAAATTTTTTATCTTGGCGGAATGCAAAGTGTATATCAGTCAGATTTAATATGAATAATGCCAATTGACTTGACCTTTTTTAACATTAGTTCAAATTCCGAATGTTTCCTCTTTTCGTCTTCCACTGTTTGCGAGTAGAAGATTTACTCACTGGCTTGCCCACTCACTAAGCTTGTTGGGACTTTTCGTTTGCAAATCAGGAGTCGAGTCTCAGTGAATGTCCGTGTGTCTTGCTGCAGTTACCGAGTCATGAACGAAGAACGTCTCTTTTGGTGGGGTGACAGCCGACTTCAGAGTCATTCAAAAGATCTGTTTGCTACGAACAAATCATTTGCGTAGTTCATAGCAAGTGTTAAATCCTTCATATTTCAGTGGAAAGACACATTCCACCCTTAATGCATGAACCTCTACTTAACCCAGTAGTGTTTATGCTGTAGTTTCAGTTGGCCAAATGGTTTCCTGTTATTGTTGCAGGTCAAATAAAAGTCAACCTGTTTACAAACTGTTTTTTTCCCGTATAAAAACCTACAATCTAACTAATAAAGTAAAGAATCTCTATCTGTGTATGTATGTACTGTATGTCCTTGATTAGCTCGACAGCCATACATTCGATCGACTTCAAACTTAGCGGGTGTATTGCTGGGGAACAAGGACATGCAGTGTTGAATTTGGTGCAATTTGGACGCGCGACACGTGTAATGTGAATAAACTTTGAATACACAAACGAACAGCGAGCCGCTCAACGGGGTGGGGCTTCAGGGCCCTGCCGCTTAGCTCAGCTCTGTGCAGCAGCAGCAGCGGGGCTTCGGGGCTGCGACTGAGTCACTTACCTCTGCAGTGCAGCCCCATTATGTAGTAGGTGTGTTTTTTCCTGTGAGAAAGAGTGTATTTCCCCGGCTTATGACTTAAATCAGGTTATGAATTTAATATGGAGTCCCGTGAGTAACAATGTATTTCCCCAGTGTTTTTCACCGAGATTTTCCTCAACTTCAGTGTGGTTTTCCCCAAGTGGCTGTGACTTGGGTGTGTTTTTTTCCTGTGAGAAAGAGTGTACCTCAAATAGTGAATGGGGTCTTTATTTACCTCAACTGCAGAGGGTTTTATTGGAAGTAGGCTTATGTTAGAGGCAGGCTTTTATATCAAATTCCCTCCCGCAATATAAATGTACATTATCTTGTTCTTCTTTGTCCTTGTATGTCATGGCGTTGATGATGTCACAATTATGTGCCAGTCGCATGATATACAGTCGATGTCATCAACATGCAACATGCCCACTCGCTTGATGTGAATTTTCCGGACAATTACCTGCTCTGTTCACACATACCGCTCAATTGGACATTACGCAGACTTTCTACTATGGGCTGGCTGGGTATAGTCTGTTTAATGTCCGATTGAACTGATTCAGACATTTTCATTTACACATACAGCTCCTCCGGATAATGTCTGGATAATTCCCGGCTTACAGTGCATGTGTAAAAGCAGCTTAAAAATCGCACTTGTGGTGGTAGCTGACAGGGAAATTACAGTTTTCGGAGATCGCCTTTAATGCACCTGAGCGCTAAAGAGCGAGAGCGCTCAGAGAGGGGCATTTGCCCCAAGAAGCAATCTGTGATCTGCTACGCAGCAGTAGGAAATGGATTCAATGAAATACATCTACAATAAAAACACACTGTTTTTATTTGATTTGTTACGAGCGGCGCTCTGCACCGGAACAGCGGCGCAGCTCAGATCAGTTTTTCCCCCGGTCTCTATTTGAGGCAGGCTTGTATTTGTGTAGACCTTGCACCCAACATTTATGAAACACCCTGTTTTTATTTGGCTAGAGGTTTATCTTTGAGGAAATACGGTATTTAATAAGTCTTTTTCACTCGTGTCACCATGACTTTCACGAGTGCAACCCGCACGTGCAGCAGCTCAAGTCAGAGTGTGAAGTTGTTTGGATGAGCCAACAGGCATCTTTTGAAAGGGTACAGCACTAATAAAAATAAATAGTGCCTGCAGATGTTAGAGTTGAACAAAGTCAAGTAAGATGTTTTATTTGAAATAAAGTAGAAAGCAAGTTACATATACCTCTCAGTATTTACTTCCTACTCCTGTTTTATGGAATTGTAGGATGGCAAAGCCTTAATGGTGAGATTGCCAAAATGTCACACTGAAATTTGAATTATCCCTGAAAATGACATCTTTTCAGAGATATGAATTCACTTTTTGGTGTGCAGAGACAGCATATGAACATATGTATAACTGATAGGGAAACGTATCTATACTTGTACAACTATGGGTAAAATGCAACCTTAAATAGGTAAAAATGCAGTTGTTTGTGCTTGCTTTATCTCACCGTTTGCCTTCCTGAGAAATTACTTTCCGTCCTGTGCCTGGCTTGGTTTTCTTATCTTTTGAATCCCAATCATTGGTCTTCATGTTAATCGGTGCCAGCGTACACGCGGCACAACAGAACTTTTCAGGCAAAATGACATGTTGAGAAAGGCCAGGTGTTCTCTGTCTACCCCATGATCGACATTCACATCAGAGGAGTTGAACTTACTTTTCCAGCTCACACGGAGGTACAGACTGTTCGTCAGTGGTTTTTTTTTTATGAAGTTCTTTCTACTGCATGATTTGAGTTGTACTGCCTACTGTAGTCACGGTTTATATGCATATGCCGCCATGCTAGCAAAACACATCAGGACTCTTGGTCGTACAATCTCCATAAAGATGTATTAATTTATTGTCTTAAAGGGAGACCCACCGTGGCCATCGCACCCCTATCTCTTCCCGGCTCCTCATTATTCCACCCGCACGCTCGTTTCTATAGTCTCCATTCTTTGGCATGTCGCTATATAAGCATTCTGTCTGTTAGTCTAATGCCATCTCATTCTGATGGTAATTCTGACTGTCTGAAAGGACCGAGAGAGGAGGGGCGGTGGTGGTGAGGAAAAAAAAAAAAAGATTGTTCTGTTTCATTAAAAAAACAGAAAGGAGGAAACGTGAAAAAGTCACTCGCGGGATTAAAAAAAAAAATGGCTCGGCGGTGGATTTGCCACGGCTTCGTTGTCTCCAGTTCATATGCTAATGAGGCAGAGAACGATTGTTTCCTCGTGTTTTAATCTCCTGGGTGGCGCGCTATGGCATGGAGGAGAGCAGAGGAGAGGGTAGCAGGAGAGCGGTGGGGTGGGGTGGGTTGGGGATGGTCGGACTGGGTGGGTGGGTGAAAGGATGAGGGGCAGAGAAAGGGAGGAAGGTAGAGTAAGTGGTGTGTGTGTGTGTGTGTGTGTGTGTGTGTGTGCGCGTGCGTGCGTGCGATGCAGGAGTCAGAGGGTTGTCAAACTAAGGCGGAGTAGAAGGATTTGGAGGATAGAGGAAGGTTAAAATCTAGGTTTAATATGAATATATTAATATTATATATATGGCATATTAAAGTGGTAATCGCTGAGATTATTTTCTTTCAAAAGTCCCATATTTTACACTTATTTTAGGTGGGACTTTTTCAGAAACAGCCATTGAATGTGTTTGCATTATGTGTGTACTCCTCTATTTGCTGTTTCCGGCGTTGGTGGCAGGGTAAGCCCTTCGGGATCAATCGATCAGAAGAAGGCAAACTTTCGAGAAAACAAAGTGACCGCCTTCGAGCAAAGACGAGGGTAAACTCGGATGTCGAGAAAAAAAACAAACCCATTGCAGTTTCAAATGGAATTCTGGGACTTTGAGTGTAAACCACCAGACGGCTCAGACAGATGATGGGAGGAAAAGCAGACGAATTGCAGAGGGATTTGAGCTGTTTGATGAACACCGACAGGATACTTTGAACTACAGGTAAACACATTTGCGATACAGTTTTTGTGAGTGAAAGAAGGCAGTGACACAAGGTCTTACAACACAGTTCCGTGCTGAACCGCGAGAATGAGTTTATAAAAGATTCTTCTCTGTGTTCTCCACTTGGCTACACAAGGTTGTAAACCCCGGCCTGCCACTCATCACGCATAATGCTAGGGTTGCATCGCTGACCAAGGGACAGGAAGAGGAAAGGGAAGCGGGAGAGAGAGAGACTTTATTGAATAAACTCATGTGTCATTTGCATAAATATCCATAATAAAAGAGCTTTGTGCAAAGCTTCTCTTCAATATGCATGGCCCCTTCCTTGCCGTAACTTTTTATGCTAGAGGTCAGGCAATTAAGAGGAAAGAATAAGAAAAAATGTACAGAATACAATTATTTTTAATTACATTTTTTTATTCATTTAATTTGAATGTCTTCATTTTAAACGCTGTGAGGAAAAATCCCTGAATATTCTAAAATGCAACTACGGGTGATTTTGGCGGATGTGGATTTCAGGATGCGGTTTTGAGAGGGGAAAATACAAGGATAAAAGTTAGCCTCTTATTGAGGCTGAATAAGACATAACACCACGAGAAAGGACTTACCATATATACCTCGTTTTTTGCCTTTCTACATTTGAGCTTTCTACAATACTTAAAACAACTACTATTTCTCAGAAATGTTCTGCCTTAATTTACCAATGAGTTGGTGTTGTTTTGCTATTCATGTTTTAGACCTAGACTTTCCACTCTGGTTGGTTGAAATAGTGTAGAAAGACAAGACTCACACACAGTTGGTTCATAGCGAACACATCTTTTAAATGACTCAGGAGTCCGGAGTCACTCTGGCAAAAGAGTGGGCAAGCGAGTTAATCTTCACATTACAAACTGAAAATATTTACTGAGGACTTAATTAAAGGCCAATGCAAAAAAGGGTAGTTGGTTTAAAAGCCATTATACCAACTGAATCCAATTAACAAGGAGTCGTAAAATCAAACGACTCTTTTCACCGGGTGACTTGTCAAGACCTGGGTCGAGTCGAGAGACCTGTCATTACTCGTGTGTTGAGTGTATTATACATTCTACTTACTGTGTAGTTTGGGTCGCATCTAGCAGCTAAGATCATCCAACGCTTGTTATGTGCCTGATAAAAAAGACCAACTAGTCAGTTACAGCGTTTATAATCTGAAAGAAAAGTTGGAGCTTGGGTCAAATCGCTGGCTGTCTGTAATCACATGCAGCCTCACGTCCCAGAAAATCTGAATAGCTCCAGTATTTGGCATTTGAGGAGTAAATGACAACAATGAACGGCTTGGTGACAATTACACACACACAGACACACACACACACACACACACGCACACACACATGCACACGCACAGGCACAGGCACACGCACACACACACACACACACACACACACACACACACACACACACACACACACAGCCTAAGCCAATTCCTCTCTCCATACTTGAAGCGGAATGGAGTGCTTGTGCAGAGGAGGTCCCTTTCCGTTGTCTGCTTATCTTCGGCCTAGTCGGCGCCAAGCTCAAACTGGACGTCGCTCCTTCTGGGATGTTTGCGCAACTTGTTTATGACAGCCCAAGTGTTTTTGGATGGCCCGGCAGGTTGTTGACGTTGAAGCGGAGATACACTACTGAAACCCTTGCGCCCAACGGGGAAATGTCCCCGATGACCTCTTCCGAGGCGACAAGGAAAGAGCGGGGGAGACAAGTTCAGAGGAGATGGCGAGCGTGAAAAAAGGCATGAGGGACGATGGGGAAACATTTTGATACACGGCGCCAGAGAACAGGGTAGAGTGGAAATTCGACAAAACTGCTGAGCACATGGGGACAAATGTGCAGAATGGGGGAAGTAAATGGAACAAAAGAGGAAGGTTCGTCCAGGTTTTTTTATACGGTAGGCCAGTGTTGTTGGACCACTAGTGTGCTGTGAGAGCATGCCAGGGGTATTCCGTGGAAATGGATCCAATTACACGTGAAAATAATAAAAATAACGGATATGAGCTCTTGAGTTGCAAGATCAAGCCAAAATAGCAGCTCCATGTACTTCACAAGATTCACGTTGAAAGCGAGGACTTTATAGTAATGTGAGCGTCGATTATCCTTTAAGATTCAGTTTTTTGACGAGTCATTCAGTACATTCAGTTGCTCGATCTTCCGATCTTCGCCCGGTGAGCGAGGGACGACTTTCCGAACAATGAACGAGTCAGGTGAGTCGCTCTGAGTTGTGAATGGAATTCTCCCAAGAATCATTTAACTCTGTCAAAATTATTTATTTTAGTGGAGTGCGAAGGGTAAATCAGTCACGTTCAATATGAATTGTGCCATATGGCTTGGCCTTGTTTTCATCATGGGACTATTATAAGCGAGACTCCCGAGACATTTAAACAATTTGCTTGCTACGAAAAAATCGTTCCCTAGTATTGGATTGGACATGTTTCTGACGTTTTTAGAGGTTAACTTTTTTTTTAAAAAGTGTGCCGTGCCAGAAAAAAAAAAAGTCAGGAAACATTATGTTAGGAGACATTGTCACAGGCACCACTGTGGAAACCCCCCAAAAAACCTGATTGTTGAACGTTTTTGATTTAAAAAAGTGAGCTTTGTTTCACTTCAAGCAATGTGAAAAACAGTGTCATGAAATTTTAAGTTGTTGTGCATACACTACACTCGCCTTTATTTTGCAAAGGCTGTTGAAGCGCGGACTGACACTCTTCCTAGCCTCAAGTACTTTCCTATGAATGTAAATTAATAACACACTCACAAATCCAGTTTTTCCTGGATTTCGGAGCTGGCTCATGGAACTGAAGATTTGGATTATTTTATTATTTATGAGCCCACTGGCATTTTTGTCTTTGTCTCTGTAGTAGCCTACAGAGGGCGCTGTTTCATCCAAGTCCTGCCGAACAGAGTTGGTCCTGAGCCTGGCACTACAATAACAAGTAGCTGTTGTACAAATTCATCATGCTGCACTGTAACTTGGCCTTGACCACTGGTAGACGCTGGCTCACCTGTAAAGCTCTTGGTGGTATTTCACATGGCTCTACGACAGGCACCTTCACCTTTTCCCATCGTCGAAGGTACTCTGCATCTGTCAGAATAGTAGCACGGCAACCTGAATCCAATTCAACCTTCCCCTTTGCCTGCTTGAGTTCTATCAGAAAAGGCTCATCTCCCTCTCTGTCCCGTGACATATTATAAATGGTGAACAGCTCTTCCTCCCGATCTTCTGGCTCTGAACTTTCTGTGCCAAAGCTCCTCTGGCTGCCTTCTCCCCCCCTTGACTCTGGCTTTCCGAAGAGGGGATCTGGCCCTGCATGCTCTGCTAATGTGTCCCATTTCACCACATTTGGCACGTTCTCTTTATGAATCTACATCCATTAGCTAAGTGCTCCATTTTGCACCTGTAACATGACCAAACATGGTCCACTCTTAACTTGTATGTGTTTAGCATGTGTGCATTAGACCGGCTCTGCTTCCCAACCCCATTATCACCGTCTACCTCCTTTATATCCTTGTAAGCGGTCTCAAAGGCCTGGGCAAGATAAGATGCTTTTTCAAAAGCGAGCTCAGTCTCTGATAACAGTCTGCGTTGTATTCTGTCTTCATTGACGCCACACACAAGTCTATCTCTCAGCACCTGTGTGAAGTTGTCGGTGTAGTTAGAGTCTTGCGTGAGTTTCCTCAAAACAGAAACCTAGTCGCCGACAGACTTACCATCATGCCGATTCCGTGAGTCAAACTGGAAGCATTGGACAAGCCCGCTTGGCTTTGGGTTGAAGTGCCTCTAATAAGTCCACCAACTCATCTTGTCTTGGGGCTTCTCCGGGCCCAGGGTATTCCTCATCAAGCTACGTTTGGGAACCGACAGTACTAAACAACGTTACATCTTGCTGTTTGCAGTTGTAATGTTGCTTGCCACAAAAAAGCAATGCACGGTCTCGCAATATTCTTCCAATGATTGCGTTTTTAAAATCAAAAGCAGACGCCTCCGACCGCATTCCCGACCACAGCCATCGTAGTTTCACCAAAACGTATCTTCCGCGGTGCTCAATTAAACCTCGCCGCCAAATGTAATGTCCTTGAGATGGATATAAATGATGCATTCAGGGACTTACGTGCTGTGCAACACTTATCTTAGCATATAGGGGGCTTAGCAATCACTTCCTGTTTCTGTTATGTAGGTGAGGAAAGGTAAGTACAGGTAACAAAACAGCGCCCTCTCCAGGCTTCTACAGTCTTTATGGAATACCTTTGGCCCAGACATTCCTTCCTTTTACACTTTGAAACCTGTAGTGTAAGCGTTCTTTGTTGGATACGATGCTCTACCTAAAACGCACATCCCTGTCACTTCCCCTATGACTGGCGTGGTCTAACCAAAGGTGCTCACCCTGTTCCTTATTTCCTGAAATGTCGACAGCTTGTTGCCACCTGAAGCCATTTTTCCTTCGACAGTGAGTCCCAATAGTGGAGGGCGACGTGCTGAATATAGTCAGTTGTGTTATTTCCAAAAGGCAGTTTTGGGGCGGGAGGGGTATTCACAGGCTCTTCTTTAAACCCTTTCTGCTCCTGTTCCCCAGAGAGAGAGAGAGAGAGAGAGAGACACACACACACAGAGTTTAAGAGTTTAAAATAAAAGTTTTTTGAGCACATGTGGTATCTACTGATTCCCCCTTGAAGACAAATCAATGAACAAAGCAATACCTAAATTGAGATATA
The DNA here is from genome assembly GCF_960531495.2 of Zeus faber. Lineage (NCBI taxonomy): Eukaryota > Metazoa > Chordata > Actinopteri > Zeiformes > Zeidae > Zeus > Zeus faber. The sequence continues at coordinate 27,587,750 of NC_137195.1, read as the reverse complement.
AATAAAATTGTAAAAATTGTAAATTGCAAGTTTTGCTTCCCCAACAACAAAGTTTCCATTTAGTTGGGTTGAAAAACAGAAAGAAGAACAATGAAAAACAGCCTTTAAAAGTCCACAGAACGGGCGTTGGTTCGACACTGTTGGATTGATGACACAAATAAAAGCATTTACAGCAATAGCACCATGTACGATTCTCCATTGGAGGTCACCTGACCGAGTGGGAGCTTATAGGGAACCCTCCACCCTCCACACTGGTTCTATTGCGCTGTTTGTCCCCAGCTTCTCCCTCCACACCATGTCCGTCCTCCCCTTCAAATTTTGTTACGTTCATTGTTTTCACGCAACATTTGGAGAGCGCTTTTATTTCCTGCGACAGCGTATAAGTCTCCGCACTTGGTTTTCGTTTTCGAGAAAGCCGAGCTCAGGGAAGGGGGTCATTTCTGTCGGGAACTTCCCGTCCGCTAAAGTACTCCTTCAACAGAACGCCCTCCTCCTCAGTCAGTTGGTTCTGCAGCAAGCGTAAAAAGCATGTCGAATAGACCTCTGGCCTCATCGAGAGAGGGAGAGAGAGAGGATCTCAGCACTGGAACCCAAAAATAGCCCCGCATTCTTTCCTCTCTGTTTCAGGAAGAGTAGGAATTGGCCGGAACAGGAACCCTCACCCCACATTTCGACCCCCCTCACCCTCTCCCTCTCTCTCTCGCTCTCTCCCACAACTCATTGCTATCCTTACAGACGTCCACTTTGATGTGTTATGTCATTTTTTGCCTTTTAGGTTATTGTTTCATGCCCACTCTTCCTCTCCATTGTCCATCTATTTTTCATGCTGGTTTGCTATGCCACCCTCTCTCTCTCTCTCTCTCTCTCTCTCTCTCTCTCTGTCTTTACCTCCCCCTCCTTTCCTACCTCCCGCCCAGGAGTGTACCACGCCTTCTCCTTCTCCGAACTTCCCTTATTCAGCTCGTTCTCTGTCCTCGAATGCCTCCGCTGAGCTGTTTCCTCGCTTCCTTCCTTCCGTCTCCCAAGCTTCTCACGCGGGGTTCAGACCGATGCCGCCGACGCCAAACATCGCATTGCGGGGCTCGTGCACGCGTTTGTTGGCGAGAGACTCGCAGAGCGGGCACGTAGCTACTGTAGCTCAGCCACTGGCAATAAAGATGTAAGAGAAGCTCGAAAGCTCAGTGGAGCCGGGACACACGGAGAGGAAATGAGCCCTTGTTAAAATGTATGGACCAATGGGCTCATTGTCGGGCTACTAATCTCTTCCTCCCTCTGTGTCTCGCCTCTGCCTCGCTTTGGCTCTCTCTGCCTTTTTCTTTCTTTCTTTCTTTCTTTCTTTCTTTCTTTCTTTCTTCCTTGACCGGATCTGTCTTTCATCCGTCCGTGTTTGACCACGTACCACACGGGAAAGTGTAGTGGTTCTCCACTGTTTCCCTCGGAAAGGCTGTGTTGCTCCACATCGAAAGAACCACTTTGTTTCGTGGAGGGTTCTTCATTTACCCATCTGAAAACGTTGTTAATTCTTATTTGAGTCATTGGATTGAGGGAAATGCTTAGGGTGGCCGCATTTTGAAACCCCCAAAACCGGGACATTCAAGTATTTAAGTGTACCGCACATGCGGCACTCTGC
>NC_137195.1:27521120-27583620 GCF_960531495.2 Zeus faber | reverse complement strand
GCAGAAACGGTTGCAGTGGGCCCAGAAATACATACAAAGACTCATTTTCAAACAGTCTTGTTTACTGATGAGTGCTGTGCAACCTGGATGGTCCGGATGGATGGATTAGCAAGGAGGTGGCGGAGTCATGTTTTGGGCCGGAATCATGGGGAGAGAGCTGGGAGGCCCCTTCAGGGTCCCTGAAGGTGTGAAAATGACCTCGGCAAAGTATATAGAGTTTCTGACTGACCACTTTCTTCCATGGCACAAAAAGAAGAACCGTGCCTCCCGTAGCAAAATCATCTTCATGCACGACAATGCACCATCTCATGAGAAAGAATACCTCTGTGTCATTGGCTGCTATGGGCATAACAGGAGAGAAACTCATGGTGTGGCCCCCATCCTGCCCTGACCTCAACCCTATTGAGAACCTTTGGAGCTTCCTCAAGCAAAAGATCTATGAGGGTGGGAGGCAGCTTGCATCAAAACAGCAGCTCTGGGAGGCTGTTCTGACATCCTGCAAAGAAATTCAAGCAGAAACTCTTCAAAAACTCACAAGTTCAATGGATGCAAGAATTGTGAAGGTGATATCAAAGAAGGGTCCTATGTTGACATGTAACTTGGCCTGTTAAGATGTTTTTGATTAAAATAGCTTTTGATTTGTGTAAATATGACCTCCTAATGCTGCAAATTCAACAAATGACCATTTTCAGTTCTTTACAACCTATAAAATGTTTTGAAACTCTGTTGTGCATAATAATTTGGAACAGTGCATTTTGAGTTTTTTTATTTTTGAAAAAAATACTGTTGTCATTGGGAGGTTTGTTCAATAACATTTGAATTATAGCCTAACGGTTGATGACTTGATAATTATACTGACTGTTATTAGCATCGACTATTGAGGAAAATCAGAGAAAAATATATGTATATGTGTATTTTATTCTCTTGTTTCACAAATGGACCATGATACATCAGCGGGGTGTTCTCAAATTGATCAATACTAGTCCCTAACTACGTGGGTTTTTCTATTCTATTTATATTTAAAACGCCCTTCAAAGGGATATATTACCTTTTAAATTAAAATGATTGATTTATGTAATTAATTCCATTTTGCAATTGAATACATTATGTCCATTTGAAGACACCGTAGCGCACAGGGAGGGGCGGGGGCTGGGATTCAGTTTGGGGTTGTGGAGATTTGTAACCAATATAGGTGTAGTTCCTATAGCGTTGTTACCGATCGCCCCTTTAAATACCTTGTTTAAAGGATAATATTAACAATGAAGTGCGATTTGTATTGTACAATGTGTGGACCAGGGAGTAATACCATGATCACGCACTGACTGCAATTTGACAAAGCTTTATCGTTTTTATGTTTATTTTACTGTGCCCAACTTTTTTTCCCCCGGAAACTCGCCTGCGCATGAAATCCGAAACTGTGCTTGCTTTGTGCGACTGTTTTGTGCGGCTGCCTACAAGCGTTTTCACACTCTGAGAGCAGCTTCCATTTACTGTGTGTGTTTGTGTGTGTGTGTGTGTGTGTGTGTGTGTCAACAGTGGTAGCTGAGGGGCAGACATCAATCCACATACTCTTGATTTAACAGTAAAGAGAGAGAGAGAGGAAACAGGGGGGAACAATGAAAGAGAAGAGGTACAGTAGAGGTGGAAAAGAGCAAGCGAAATGATGGGCGAGAGAACAAAGTAAGACAATGACAGAGAGAGTTGAGGGAGGGAGGGAGCGTGAGATTTTGACGTTTCAAAGGCTTCCCCTATCACAGTCTCTGACACATTACACACACAGCACGCTATCAGCCCGACCCTGACAGCTGCACAAATTGGCTGAAAGAGGTTCCCTGGGCAAGGCCTTTGATCAGGTGTGTGTGTGTGTGTGTGTGTGTCTGTGTGTGTGTGTGTGTGTGTGTGTGTGTGTGTGTGTGTGTGCCCAGCCTGGGTCTCCGGGCTCTTGGTGGAATGTACAGAACATCAATAGATAACGGGGGAAATCTGTGCTGGTGAATGATTTCAGCGAGCATGTTTGTGCATGTGTGTGTCTTTGTTTGTCTAATGCACTCCAGCCCTGTGTGGATTGGATTTTGCCCATGTGCCTGTACATGTTCGGTGAGTTACGCCTATACATCTAAAGCCCCTTTCACACAACCTTTTCAAGGGGGCAATGTTGTGCCTTTATTCCGCCTCGCTGTTTTGTATGAAGGGTACGAAGGCGGAATGGGGGTGCATTGTTGATCCGCCCCCAAGCCGGCAGCGGAGGGAGTCACTAGGGATGCAACGGTACACGGTATGTTATCGAACCGTTCGGTACGCTGCCTACTTTTCAATATGCACACTTGAACAGTGGTATTACTGTACGGTATCACGGTAGAAGTCCACTGGACGCATTGGCACAGCACTGTAAATGCTGCTTCCTGTTGAATCTATTGCTGCTAACTCCACCGGCCACATCAGTCGTGAGGAGCCGCGCAGCATTTCTCTTTTTTTCTGCGAGAGGTCTATTACATTTTTTTTTTTTTTCAAAATGTGCGCAGCTATGTGTCCTTTTCCATAGAAACACCGGATAAAACTACATAGAAATGTTTTTTGTAAAGAATGCAATCAATCAAGGTGTCCAGTGGGAAAATAACCACTGCAACGGCAGTGTCCCGCTTTATTACAAACTTCTCTTCAGACACTCGCTTCCACTCACGAACGGTCCGGTTCTTTTGAACGGCTCTTTTATAGGAATGAAGGGAACAGGGTGATGAGCCGTTCTTTTTTTGTCATGTGTTACAGTTTTATTTTGTGTTGTTTAAGTTACCGTCTCCTGCCGCTGGCAAATGCCCCCCCCCCCCACTATGAAAGAGAGGGCCTGTGCTTCTTTCCTCGCCGGCAGGTGCCCTGGCTGAATTGGAGCCGACCAACTGTCAGGTGTCAGGTTCACAAAGCGAAGGCACACACGCACTGGTCTGACTGTGAGGTTTTATTTCAATATGTTGTTATGCTATTATTATTTGTTTATATTTAGTTTGAAAAATAATGTTTATATCTGTTCTACACAAAAATAACTAATTATAGTACTGATTTTATTTTTATTTATTGTGAAACATTTAAAAATAAATAAATAACGGAAATTAATATTTGAATCGATCTATCTATCATTCATCTATCCACTATCCTAGACACCTCCCCTCCAATCAGATGAACTTTTGCAAATTATAACAACCCACCAATGAACTTGAACCTGGTCTCCCCCCTCCCCCACAGTCAAACACACAAACATTACACTAGTTATTTGTACAAGACTACTATAAAAACATTTTCTTCAATATAAAGAATCTGAAACCGTACCGTTACCACGGCTGCAAACCTGTGATACCGTGAGCCCACTGTACTGTTGCATCTCTAGTAGTCACAGAGCCCAAACAGGGCCGAAATACAGGGGTGTGACGTTTTGATGACAATTTTTCGTTGGTCACAAAAAAATATAAAAAAACTTGATTCGAGAGCTGCGCCTTGTCAAAATAAACCTTTAAACCTATTAGGGCTGCAGATATTCCCCTATGATCCAATTCAAATTTGTATGCTTTATTATTTTTATTATTATAATATATGAACATTTTTAACGCTCAAATTTAGATCTCACGGGAGGGCTTACACACACGGTTCACTTCAGCTCTGCAACAGCTTCACACATTCGTCTCCTTTACAGTCAACTCACCAATGTGGAGAAACAATCAAAAAAAATCTTCTAAAGTCCCATCAGGTCCTGGTGCATGGAGTCTCTAGGCTCTAATGTGGGAGTCTTCCCACATTAGATGACTGATGCCGCTGCAGCCGGTGGCGGTGCACCGCCGGCCGCTAACAGCTTTGCTGTCACCAAGTCAGCACTGTCCTCACCCAAGGCTACAGTGTTTATTAAATGAAGTCATTAATAAAACATATATAATGTAATTTTATTTTAAGCAATACATTTATTAAATCTGTGTGATTCTCCTCAACTGTATGTTATACATCACACTAGAGGCCGGCAATGTCATGCCCCCATGGTCACGGCATTATGCCAGAAAGCCGGCATCTATCTAAGATCGGATACACTATGACATAATACCGACCTCATACACCAGAACCAACTGGGATAATCCCTGTACACTCACCGGTGGGCACCTCACACACACACACACACACACACACACACACACACACACACACACACACATACACACACACATATACATACTGGCCGGCACCTACTTCAAACACACCCCAGCACCCACCTGGTTGCATCCCTCTCCTTTTCGTCCTCATTTACTGCCATAGCTATTACAGTGACCAGTTGCTGTTCCAGTTTTCCTGGACCTAATTAACTGTTTTTTCGATACATGTTGTTGTTTGGTTCTATGTTTATTTGTCTTATTCGTGGTGATTCCCACCTTTTGGAGTAGTCTTGATGATTAGTTGTTCATAGACCAAAACATGGTCAGGTTGTTCTCTACAGAGGGGGTTTGGTGGCGGTTCTGAAAAAACAAATAAAAATAATAAAAATTTAAAAAAAGATCATGCACGGGGCAGCATTATGACATCTTTGTTTGGTTCTGTGTAAGAAGTCAAAGCCGGCATAATGACGGATCTTATTTACAGCAATATTGCGGGATCTTTGTATAAAAATGGCTAATGCTTCGGTTTGTATTACGTTTTATACAAGACAAATTAAGATTTTACAATAGGCTTATATAATATTTTTATACCAGGGTCATGCCCTCATATGAATAAGGGTTTTCTAACTACCTCCATCAATTTGTTTATGGCATGAATAAATATATTAGAGGTAATTTAGGTTACACAATCACGATTCTGCCCACTCCTAGTTCAAGACAGCCTTTCCATTAGCGGGTCTGTACATTTTTTCTAAATGAAATGACATCAGTGGTGAATATAATGACACGATATGCATCAGACCGCAGTAGTTGGGCTGCCGTAGAACTTCTTTGGGATTTCTCAGCAACGGACTCCTATCAACATGCTGACATTCAAATTCAAGGCACTTACTGACCTCTGGTTTCTCAAAAAATTACTTAAGGTTATGTTATACACAGATCCACCACAACAATAAAGCCACTGACAGGTGAAGTGACAATGGCTCATTGTTACAATGGCACCTGTCAAGGGGTGGGATATATTAGGCAGCAAGTGAACAGTCAGTTCTTGAAGTTAATGTGTTGGAAGCAGGAAAAATAGGCAAGCGTAAGGATCTGAGTGACTTTGATTATGGCCAAATTGTGATGACTAGACGACTTGGTCAGAGCATCTCCGAAATGCCAGGAGTTGCGGGGTGTTCCTGGTATGCAACGGATAGTACCTACCAAAAGTGGTAGGTACTGGCTCTTTGACGCGTGTGGGGAGCGAAGGCTAGACCGCCTGGTCCAATTCCACAGAAAAGCAACTGTAGGAGGAATTGCTGAAATAAGTTAATGCTGTGTATGATAGAAACGTGTTAGAACCAGTACAGCCGAAAGTGCCTACAATGGCCATGTGAGCCTCAAAACTAGACCAATTACACCCTTTTATAGCAATGCTATTCCCTGATGCCAGAGGCCTCTTTCAGCAGGATAATGTGCCCTGCCACACAAATGTTCTGGAATGGTTTGAAGAACATGACAAAGAGTTCAAGGTGTTGACAACCCCAAAAATTCTGATTCCAAATTCACCAGATCTCAATCTGATCGAGCATCTGTGGGATGTGCAGGAACAACAAGCCTGATCCATGGGGGCCCCACCTCACAACTTACACGACTTAAAGGATCTGCTGCTCACATCTTGGTGCCAGATACCACAGGACACCTTCAGAGGTCTTGTGGAGTCCATGCCTCCACGGGTCAGAGCTGGGCTGGCAGCACGAGGGCTTCCACAATATTTGGCAGGTGCTTTTAATGTTGTGGATGATCAGTGTATCATAGCTATTATCAAGTAAGCATTCGTCCACTTACCAACTCTGCTATATCAGTGTATAAGTGTGATGCTCTGCTCTGTGGGTGTGTTGTCAATGTCTGTTTTAAAATCTACTTTAATGGCTTCCCCTAATCAAAAGTCTTTTTTTGCCTGACCCCCCTCTCTTACAGGAAGTTCAGAGCGCAGGGTCAATGCTGCTTTGTGTCAGCACGGCATAAGGTTTAAGTGCCTTGCACAAGGGCTAGATTCCACAGACCTATGAATAGAGAATGGAAGCCACAGTCCACAGCAAAGCTAGCACGTCAGACGAAGCCACTTTCAGTCGTAACCGGCTGTTGTTGGTGGTAACATTTTACTGCCACATAATTGCATTCTGGGATACGTTTACTGCCATGAAATTGCACTCTGGGATATGTTTACCGCCGCAAAAGTGCATGCCGCTTTCAATAAATCAGAGATTTTTGCGGCGGTTTTAAGCCAATCACGATCCATTTAGCATCAAAGCGGCTTCCTGTTTTGGAGCCTAACAGCTGCTGCATTTTTGAAAGCATATCAGCCGGTGACACCACATGCTTTTCAGATCTTTTCTAATCTGCAAGGTTTTAAGCCATGATCATAGTAAATATAAGTATGATTTATCCAGGTTTTTATTTAGCATGTGACATGGACTGTCCTTTGAGAAAACAGTTCTATAGCGGAGGCGCAAGATATTGCAAGTGACCTAATGCATGGAAATTAGTCATTAGAAAATGAATTCACCTATTTATATCAAATGCATTTTTGCTTGTTTTTTTTAATTGTTAATATTTGATTATGGTTAGGGTTAGATTTAGGTTATTACAATGCATTTTAGTGGATTTTGAACACAATGCTGCAAAAATATCCGCCAGGAAAAATATTTGCGAAAGCATTTAGTTCAATGCATATATATTTATATATATATATATATATATATATATATATATATATATACACACTACTCACAAAAAGTTGGGGATATTTGGCTTTCGGGTGAAATTTATGGAAAATGTAAAAAGTTCACGCGACAGTGATATTATATCATGAAAGTAGGGCATTTAAGTAGAAGCATGCAATGGTGATTTCCTCATCTCAAACAATTTATTGAAAACAACAGTGGTGGGTATAGCACAACAAAAAATGTCAATGTCTCAATAACTTGTCATGTGCCCTTGAGCATCAATTACAGCTTGACAACCACGTCTCATGCTGTTCACAAGTCGACTTATTGTCTGCTGAGGCCTGGCCCCCCACTCTTCTTGAAGGGCGGCCCTCAGGTCATTGAGGTTCTGGGGTACAGAGTTTTGAGCCTCTACACGGCCACTCAGCTGATCCCATAGGTTTTCTCTGGGATTCAGGTCTGGAGAAAGTGCAGGCCACTCCATTTGAGGTGCCCCAGTCTCCAGCAGCCGTTCCCTAATGATGCCACCTCCATGAGCTGGAGCATTGTCGTCCATGAAGATGAAATGAGGCCTGTGTTGTTCATGCAGGGGCACAATGACTGGATTAATGATGTTATTCAGGTAGTATGGGCTTGTGACCGTACCATTCACCAAGTGTAGGGCAGTTCTGTATTGACTAGACACACCTGCCCACACTGTAACACCACCACCACCAAAGACTCGTCTGGTGACAAAAGTGGCGGATGCATAGCGCTCTCCTTGACGTCTCCAACATCGTTGGCGGCCATCATTTCTGCTCAACGTGAATCGATGCAAGACGATGATGCCTGTGCCTGGTGGTGTCAGGTGGTCTAGCACGCAGACCATGCCAATGACAGACTATCAATGGTTTCGCTTGGTCTGACGTGACACTTGGTGCCTCTCACCTCCCTTAAATGTGCCTGGAGTTGAGTGGCATTCATCATCCGGTTCCGCAGGGCACTGTTCACAATGAAGCGCTCATCAGTGTGGGATGTGGCCAAAGGACGTCCACTTCTATGCCTTTCTGTGACTCTTCCAGTCTCTCTGTATCTCTGTTGGAACCTGCTGATGACACTCTGTGACACTCTAAGCTCAGTGGCCACTTCCCTCTGAGAACATCGGGTTTGAAGCCTTGCAATTGTTAGGTGTCGTCTTGCTCTCATGATGTCAAAACGTCAACAGCATGATGAAGAGAACTGTTTAAATACCAATTCTAATTGAACCAGGAAATTTATTGGTTGATTCATGGATCAAACACCTGTCATGAATTTTACCGTTCAGCTCCTTGTGAGAAAACAGCAAGTTGTGCAAAAAGTACTTTTTAGCCAAATATCCCTAACTTTTTGTGAGTAGTGTATATATGTATACCATTTTCCAGCACAATGAACTGTACAACTCGAGTCCCAACTCTGAGTTCTGTGCTTTTGCAATGTTTCTGGAAAGGTTTAAAGGCTATTTGTCTGCTGTCAGCATGTAGTGTTGACGCTTCTCCATTCTCCTCTTGGCATTGGCTGTCTGCAGTACATACTGTATAGTGTATCACATATAGTGTGTTTGGTGTGTGTATGAGTGCTGTGCTCCTCTCTAGCTGTGTATCTGTGTGTGCATGTGTATGTGTATGTGTATGTGTGTGTGTGTGTGCGCACGCATGTGCGTGTGTCCGTGCCATGCGTGAGGTGTGAGGTGGTAATTGTGTGCTGGCTGGGGGAAGTACAGGTAATAGATTAATATCAGAGCTGGCGCTGGCCTCGCATTGCTGCGTGGTGACAGCCTATCATTATCGCAAACACTGCCTCATAACAACAAACACACACACACATACCACACATACACACACACACACGGATATAGAGAATACCTCGTCCTTCCGTGTGTCGGCCCCGATTTTCGTCTCCTGAACCCACCAGTTGTTCATTTTCGGTTCACTTTTGACGTGCCTATGATCCGGCGGTCTTTTCAGGCTGTGAGGACATCTTGATCTTGAACTTGAGGAGTGTAGTTCTTCCCTCCGAACAGCGAAAACAGGGAGCCTGAGCCGGAGTTCTTAGCAGGAACGGTTAGAGCTCTTTTGGCCTCTTTTAGACCCTAGCGCCGGTCCCACGCTGGCCCTCTGGGTTGTTTACCACCTTTCAGCCTAACCTTCTGATAATTCCCCTCAGGGCAGCTGGGGGGCATGTTTGTGTGTGTGTGTTAGTAAATGTTTAAAGTCTCCGCCTCAGTGACTTGTGGTTGTGGTAGTGTCGACTCAGATTATTATGATACATATTGAAATACAGTATACTACACAGACTACATGGTTGTGTTCTTCAGTATTTATGTAATCCACTAGATTACCAAAAATATATTTTTTAAACAGGATAGTTTCAGATTTTCAGATTATTTGGGGATTTTTTTTGCTATACTCTTTACTCTTTTATTTCTGGAGACAGTCAAATTCGACATAAGTAAGTCAAAATTCGAATTTTTCTTTTATTTATTTATTTCACATTAATAAAAAAAAGTTAGTGTTAATTTATATGGTCCTCTATAAAAGTCTTTCAAAATCATAATAAGTTACAGTTTTAACATATTCAGTTCATGGGTTTATAACAAGTTAGTTTGTAATAAATGTAAATATTATAAACCGAAACCAAACAAAAAGTTAAATAAAAAATAAATTAAATAAAAAAACAACAACAGATAAACAGTGGAAACCGCTTATTATTTTTATCTAATAATTCCATAATCCAATTACCTTGACCCTGTTGCTGCTCAAACCCCACCATCCCCACACCACAGTAGAAGTTTTACAGAAACATAAAGAACTGATAATAAGTGAATCTTGATAATGAGTGCAAACATATCCAAGGAAGGGCGCGTCGATGAATGCTGCCCACTGCTCCTGGCTGCCCCCCCGGAGGAAGTACAAGCCAGGATGAGAGAAATGCAGAGGCCACATTTCACTGGCCACCACCCCAAATAGCGTGTGCGTGCGTGTGTGTGTGTGTGTGTGTGTGTGTGTGTGTGTGTGTGTGTGTGTGTGTGTGTGTGTGTGTGTGTGTGTGTGTGTGTATGTGTATATATATATATTTATATATTTATGTATATATATATATATGCATGTGAGGTCATGTGACAAATAAAGATTCTGAAATAAATTTATATAAATCACGACATGAAACAACATTATGGACGTACGTAAATATGGGACAGCTGAACAGAACATGGATAATTGAAAGAAAGGTAAAGATGGTGCCACTGTTTACATGGTGATAAATGGCAAGAGGCTCCATTTAAATATCTATCTCTCTGGTCAACATCGTATCAAGCTTGTTGCCTTGGGTAATTTATTCCTGCACCTTTGAATGGAACTTTTTTGGTCTGGTTCGTCAGCCATTAACACCCGTTAGTATGAAAATAGCTGCATTATTATCATTATAATCATTATTGGAGACATAGTTATACTTTATACTCTACCCCTAGAAGATCCAAAATGTCTCTTGAAGTAGTTTTAAGACCTCTTTCTCTTTCCCAGCAGTCCTATGCTCCGCCTCCTGCCCCCATGGCTCCTCCCAGTCCCGGGACCACCGGCGGAGGGGTGGGTGGAGGAGGCGGCGGAGGGGGTCCAGGAGGGGGTCTGATGGAGCAGCTGAGCAAGACCAACCTGTACATCCGGGGCCTGCCCCCCGCCACCACGGACCAGGACCTCATCAAACTCTGCCAGCCGTGAGTGCTCATCTATTCTATTCTATTCTACTCTGTTCCATTCCATTCTATGCTGTTCTATTATATTCTATTTTGTTCTGTTATACTCTATTATATGCTGTTCTATTCAGTTCTGCTCTATTCTACCCTATGCTGTTCTAGTCGACTCTATGCTGTTGTATTCTATTCTCTGCTGTTGTATTCTATCCAGATATGTTGTGTTTATTCTATTCTGTTCTATTCTATGCAAATCTATTCTAGTTTGTTCTGTTGTGTTCTATTCTATGCTGTTATACTCTATGCTGTTCTATTCTGTACAGCTATGCGCTATCTGCTGTTATATTCAATGTATTCTGTTATATTGAAATATATGCTGTTATCTTCGGTTCTGCTTTATTCTGTTCTACGTTGTTCTACTCTTTGCTGTTCTATTCCATTCTATTATATGCTGTTCTGTTCATTTCTACTCTATTCTATTCTCTTCTCTTCTGTTCTATTCTATCATACTCTATGCTGTTCGATTCAGTTCTGTTTCGATTCTATTGTATTTTATGCTGTTCTGTTCAGTTCAGTTCAGTTCAGTTGTATTCTGCGTGCTTCTATTTGTTTATATTCTATGCTGTTCTATGGTATTCTGTTCTATTCTACTCCTCACTGACGTTACACAATCATCTATTACTAGAATGAAGTTCACCACAGTTCACTTCCCCCTTTGTCTATTTTTGGTTCTGTTTTCTGATAATTAGGTTCTGTGTGTGTGTGTGTGTGTGTGTGTGTGTGTGTGTGTATGTGTGTGTGTGTGGTTGTGTAACCGCAGATGAGTCAAAGGGAATTTAGTTGTTCTCAGCCTCTAGAGGTCAAGATTTCTCGTGACCTCTCAGTCACTCTCCTGCACTCCTTTAGAAGAAAAAAGAAAGTGAAGTACCTCCTCTCTCTCTCTCTCTCTCTCTCTCTCTCTCTCTCTCTCTATCTCTCTCTCACACACACACACTCACACACACACACACACACATACACACACATACACACATACTTGAACTTCAACCTGAACATACACACACACACACACACACACACACACACACACTTGAACTTGAACTCTCACACACAGGCACACACACATGCACACACACACACACACACACACACACTCACACACACTCACATGCAAAATCAGACGAAGCCTTGCTGTTTGTTAGCTCTGGTTGTAGCCCTGTGTGTGTGTGTGTAGGGGGGGTAAAAAATGGCTTCCAATAAAGATTTCATTAGAGGTGCAGTCGGCGTGCCAAACCAGCCAGTAACATTTAGGAAAGGTCAGTTGGGGAGAGGTGGCCATGGTTTTGTGTGTGTCTGTGTGTGTGCGTGCGTGCGTGCGTGCGTGCGTGTGTGTGTGTTTGTCACTAAAGTTCTTCGTGTCACGGAAAAATAGCGAAGCAAACTGCCTCTCGTGCACAAGTTAAACAGGGGAAACAAAAAACATTGCAGGTAACTGGCAAAGTGACACACGCACACACACCACATACATACATACATTCTTGTATGGGTATCTAAGTGAGGTCTGAGGAAATACACCTTGTAAGTGAGGACCCATGCTTCTGGTGCATTTCTATACCGAAAAATGGTCAATTCTGAGGCCGGTCCTAACAAGTATAGTAAAACAGACACGCGCACACACACACACACACACACACACACACACATTTATCTTGCTGTTATTATCCACTGCGTTGTCATACAGAGCGGCTGTCCTGTGCGCTTCCTCCCTCCCTCAACCGCCCACTCACTCCCTGTCCTCTTCCACCACTTCATCAGTCTGTCTATCCATCCCTCCATCCCTCCCTCCATCCATCCCTCCATCCATCCCTCCATCCATCCATCCATCCCTCCCACAACTCAGCCCCCGTGCCGGGTCTCAGAGTGTCAGTGGAAAGTGCTGCTGTCAGCTGACATTTCCAGCCCCTCCCCGAACTACGGACACACTTTTAATGTCTGGGGATGATTCCGCCACGCTGCAGGAATCTAAAGCAGAGAGCAAGGGCAATTTACTGTCTCTCCGCTGCTCGATCCCTGCTGTTCTCTCGCTGTCTGTCTGTCTGTCTGTCTGTCTGCCGCTCTGCCTGTCTGCCGCTCTGTCTGTCTGTCTGTCTGTCTGTCCGTCTCTCTGCCTATGCGTCTATCTGTTTATATTTCTGTCTGCCGTGCCCATGTTATATTTTATTTAAAGGTTGAATGAGGACAGGTAAGACTTAATGGCCACTCAAAGAGAGAAAAAAAAATTCCTGTCGATGAATATTAAACGATACGTTAAGCGGGTTTATGATCTCTTATTCATCATCAAGGGATAAAGATGAAAGAAGGTCCAATATTCTTATTATGAAACCTGCCGACTCGGCGGCACAAATATGAGAGACTCGGCGCCGCGGGCTGTTTTTACACGATACGCTACATTAATTGACGTTTTAGTCGCGGGTCTTAATTGGAATTAGAGCTTAGCAACTGAAATATCCCTCACAAGTTAACAACCCCAATATCTCAGCGCGTTAAATTCAAGAAGAAATGTGTTGTTGAATTTATGAAGCTCATTTTTGCAAGCAGCGGGCCGGTACGGCTGGACAGTGCTCTGCCGTTTTGTGAGCGGCGAGATCGTGAGTAGATGTCGTGTAGAAGGCCGTGACGTGAGCGTCGGGCAGAGAGGTCGGATGAAGGTCACTGTGCATGTACTTTGTAACTTTTTTGGTAATAACAAAAAATTACGACCGTAACTATGAACTTATTGTGAGAAACTGATCTCAAGGGTATGCAGGGGTTACAAACGATGTTTACGTGAGCAAGTGAACGGAGACGTTGTTGATGTATGCTTTTTGAGATGCAGTTTCCATTTGTTATGTTTATTCATTTCATACAGTATATGCGTGTCGTGTTTTAATTGTGTCCCCTTTTATTGTCTCGAGGCAACTGCACAACATATTTTCTAACAAGGACAATAAAGAGATTGATTTATTTGATGATACCACTTGATAAATCATTAACCTTCCATATGTAAAATGAAATAGTTTGTTAGGTAAGGTATAAGGTTATTATTTATCCTAAATAGCGATACTTACAGACATTACTAATAACTAATGATTTACAAATGAGGCTTGTAGGCTAATTAACCAAATTGTCATATTTACAATGATGTGATTAATTATTATCTAACAACTAGTTGATACTTGAATCGAATGGTAACTTATTTTTCTGAAACTATAATGACTTCTATTTTCTCTTTAGCCGTATTGTTGAAAAATCACTGCCATTGTTTTCCAATTTCTTCCCACCTGGATAAAATAGGTTAAATTGATAAATAGCTGCTCATCTTTTTGGGCTTGAATTACACACCATCAGAAATGTTTTATTTCATATATTTCATTTCCAATCGATGAGAAGGCTGCTCGTTGCAGGTGCATCGTACCTCTCTCTCCTCCTCCGTGGGACCACCTTCCTGACCACGCCACCAGGTCACCGCAGGCTCTTACTTTGCTGACTGAACGTTACAACCCCACACCCCACCCCGACCACCCTACCCCTCTCACTCCCAGGCTCTGTGGATAAACTTTTATGTTCCAACGACATCAGCTATCCTACAAATTCACGGCACATTACATTTTCTTCCTTCTTCACGGTAAAGGCTGCGGAATCTCATCCCTTTATGGGCGCCTGAAAGATGTTAGAGGACAATCTTTTCAGGGGGGGATGAATGAATACTGAGGCTTCGTAAGCGCCAGCGATCCCCGTCGTGCGCCCCTCTCTCCGCCCGACTCGAACCGGAGTGTTTGTGTGTGTGTGTTTGTGTGTGTGTGTGTGTGTGTCGGGGGTGGGGGGCGGTGCATGAGGCAAGACAGCTGTAGCAGATCCCCAATTAGGAGGTCTACCACAAGTAAATAAATAAATACCCTACGCAGTTTAAAGTTGACAGAAAGCTGAAATCTGTGTATGTGTGTAGTTTAGGAAATGTCGAAAGATGAACTTCCAGTGCTGACGGCGGCACGCCATGAGCCATTTAAAGCCCAAACCTGATGCCGTAAATGTCTGTCATTGACATGACAAACACGCAGTAATGGCTGTGTTGAGATTTCATTCCTTCTAATATCTTGATAGCCTGGACAATGCTCTGCATTTTGGCGGCCCAGCTTATAAATCCTAGCACATGGTAGATAAGTGTGTTGCACTGCTGCCTACCAGCTAGAAGGTCCTCGGTTCAATTCCCACCTGCAGCACTGCTGGTACAGCACTCCGGTGGGTTATCTCCACTGTGTGGAGTTTGTATGTTCTCACTGTGCTCACATTCGGTTTCCTCCATTTAACATTTAAGAACCCGCACAAGAAACATTGTCTGACCAGCGATGACACTGGTCCCCGGGCACCGTAAGCTGCCCACCATCCCTGGCCTGCCCTCCCCCTGGAGGAAGGACAAGCCTCGATGGGGGAAAGACATTTCACGGCCTTCATCTGCGTGCGTGTGTGTGTGTTGGCCGCTGTAGATACATGTGTTGTGGTGTGTGTGTGTGTGAATAAGAAAGATGAGCTGAAGCTTGTCCAGTTAAAAAACAAACAATGAAAAGCTCGCCTGAGGCGCTTTCAATTGTCAAAGTTGTTTTGGATCGTGAAAGGAGAGGTGACAGCAGCACATTTAGTTTGAGCTGCAGTCTTTTGTTTTTTTTGCATCTTTGTTAGAGAGTGATTGTGCTTACTAGGCAATACAACTCACGCTCAGATCCACTTAGCCTTTTTCCACTCACTTTCAAAAGTGTACAGTGCAGAGAAACCTGCTTTTTTAAACACTGGCCTGGAAGTGCAGTCTGCTTGTCAACAGTCAACAGGTGACACCGTTAAATTATATGTAGCGTGCAGAGCTAGTTTTGTCAGACAACTTGACAGCGCCACACACTTCCACGCCCCAGTGGGCTGGCCTATTTAAGGAGCCAATTCCTCCGGCCCTGCCCGCTTTGCTTACTGTTTTTCTACCTGTGTGCCTTCCCTCCAATATTTATAGCTCTAGCTCATTGCACCTCTTAGCTGTTTGCTTACGCATTTACGGGAGGATCACACAAATAATTAATTATGCTTTTCACTGGATTTACTGTTGTTCAACAACCTTTCAAGGGTCAGTTTTGCATGTAAATTATTCTAAAAAAACAAAACAAAAAACGGGTATGAATTAGCAGGTCATATTAAAGGAAGCTTGTGGTGGAAGATGACTTCCTCTAACAGTGGCTGCCACCGCCTTGGGTTTTCTCATGAGAAATCAGCCGTATTAATTCCATCTACACCCTCCACCTGCTCGAATATGAGCGTCTGCTGGACTAGTCGCTCCGTCTGGGTTCAGCTTTCCCCTCCTGTGGCAGCACGTCACCGACTGCTGATATTTGATTATTTTATTATAATATGAGGCAGTTTCTTTTGTTTGTCTTTTTATGTCCTACCATCTTTTTTTTTTCCAATCATTGGGAGTTTTGACTTCCATAATAATTCACATAGGAATTATGGATAGGATACATGTCATGTATTACTTGATTCATGCAAACTCCATTTAATAATATCCTGTATTGTATCCAACTTAATCTAAAAACACACAATAACATTTGGAAATGTGTGCATCTACACCTGTGGGACCCGCTAACGTGACAGCTTGCTCACTACTTCACTCAACTGCACCACTGCAAAGTGGGTAAGGAATCGAATGGCGGCCAGCTACTCCATAGCGAACCCTATCAGGCCTCTATTATATCTTTTCGAAACCGTAGATGAAGCAAAATTGCCCTCAGCAGGGACGCGGATTAGGTAGGACAGAATGTATTTAGAAAGAAATAATGAATAGCAAAAGTGACCGACAGAGAACAAAGGATCTCAAACAACTGTTATAACACCTATCACCAGGGCTTGAAGTTGATACCGTCTAAGAGACCCTCCATATGTGGATTAAAAAAAAAAGGAACGAAAATAAATGTACTTTGGCAGGTAACTGTCGATTCCACTCGCAGCTTGGCAAGGGATTTCTTCTGATCTGCTTTTCTGTTGTAAAATTGGTACTGCCGTATCTGGAAAAAAGCTTCAACCCTGACCCTTATATGGCACTTGGTGAACTGATGATCGCTCTCCCCTGTGGATGAGTTTGTATGATAATCACACACAGCAAACTGAAGCACTGAACTTGCACAGATTAGATGGATTACAGATGGATAGTAGCCCCAAGTCTTTTTCTTATGCTGATGGGGACAGAAGCAACTTAGAACTGACATCGTCAGTGATAGCAAGGGTAAAGTGATGACCGTTTAAATCATTAAGAAACCAAATTATATTTTGTCAAGAATGCCAGAGTTACATGGTGGAGAGGTTTAAGAAACACACACAGATCGGAGCAAAACAGTCAATACATAAGCAGAACATAAAATTGTATTAAGTTATAACAGTGATATGGAGATGTGATGGTGTTAGTTAAAATATTGTAATTGTGGGGTGTTGGCCATGAGCCACACAAAATGGAAGGAGACCACAGACATTGTGTATGGTGTTTCAAAACAGCTTCCAGTGCCTTCCAAAAAGATTTACAACAAACCAAAGTACAAAATTGTATGGGTGGGTGTGGGTGTTTGGAACAGAAGTGGGGCAGTGCAGGAATGAATGTGTGAAAGCAGGAAAGTGTTGGTTGTTGTAGAGTTGTAAAAAATAAACCAAGACCAAGAGGTCTCCAGCAGAGAGACAGCCATGTGTGACATCAACACCGGGGAGTATCCTTCATCAAGGGAGATATTCAGCAGGGCAAAATGTCATATATATATATTTGTCTGCATGTGTGAGTGTTTGTGATTGTTACATGTCCTTTTTTTGTTCTCCGTTTTGCAGGACAAAACCTTTGATACTGAATGTTATAGTAGTTATACCAAAACGAAATCCTTACATTGAAAAGGGATCCTTTATGAATTGGAGGAACTCACCACCCAAGGCCTCAGTAACTAGTTGTGCTTTTTTCAGCATCATTTAACAGTTCTTCTAGATATTGATTAGTATTTGGAAGGATTTTCAACCCTTCTGCCATGCAGAACTGCTTAAAATCTGTGGTTTTCCAGCATCAACTGCTCTTTGCTACTCAAGTGGGCTTAGTTCTGGACTTTGACTGGGATATTCCAAAACTTGGAATATCCCAAGTTTCTTGATCTTCAAGAACTCAGACATTGGATCACTGTCTTGCTGCATGATTCATACAGAAGGCCTGAAATGATCTTGTCTTAATTCTCTGATATACTGTAGAGAAAAATTCATGATTCCTTCAATGATAGCAAGGTGTCCAGGTCCTGATGCAGTAAAGCGTCAATACACCTTGACTATCAGAACTCCGTCCTTGACCCTTGTCTAGAGGGTTGTAAGTATTGAATGTACTCTTTGATTTTCTCCAGACACGCCGGGGCTATGTTGACATAATTGATTATTTGGCTCATCTACCCAGAGAATTTTTTCCAGAACTATTGAAGATCATCTGTGTGCTTTTTGGCAAACTAGAGATGAGCCCTGGTTTTCACCTCTCTATCCATAAATATCATTCCTCAGTCGGTCTTCCCAGTGACTCTTAAACACTGATCTTAGCTGAATACAATGCAAGCCCCAGGTGCTTGGATGTTATTCTCAGGTTCTTTGTGACTTCCTGGATGATTTTTACCCATTGCTATTGGGCAGACTTATTACAGGGTTACAACAGTCACTACAGTCTTAAACCTTCTCAATTTGGACAAGGTGTAGCCCCAGAGCCTTTTTAACCCCTTACAGACAGATAGGCATCAACAGCTCTTTTTCTATAGTTCTCAAGAAATGGGTTATTGTCGTGGCATTATGTACTTCTAGAGCCTGTTTGCAGACAACTTCACTGTCAAATTGGGCAGGACTGGATCAAATCTACCCCTTATGTAAACCACTTACCCTAGGGATGGGGGAAGCGGGGCCAATTACTTTGTCGCACTTGAAGATTGCCCATTTTATTATATATAGTACACAAAATCATTGACAAAACAAATAAATGTTGGTGTCATTCTCTCTCAGGCTTCTCCAAATTCAATGTAAAAGATATGCAAATATCAAATATCATCAAATTCATAATATGTAATATAATATAACGTGTTTCTCTCATGCATATCATTATGACGACAACTTTTTCCAATACATTTTCCCATTGCAATATCTAATGTATTTCTCACAGACATTGCTTATGCCAGTCAGATAACATAGCTTTTGTGAGGATCTCATGCAGTATATATGTTTACTAGACTGGCTGGGCCCCTGCATGTGACTTGAAAACATATGCTGTCTTGGAAGTCTGTCTCAAAAACAGATTCCTTTACAGCGAGCTGTTGGGGTAAAAGAAAAATCCTGCAACAGATAGTGATTATGCAGATGGCAAGGCTGGTAGGCAGCCGTCTTCCAAGAGACAGCCACTTTGGTAGGAGAGCTGTCACAGTAATCAGTCTCGTCATTGCTAATAAGGAGGATAAGAAGCCACCAGTTGAAATCCCTAGTCTTCAAATGTTTACCTTTTTGAAATGTTTATCTTTCTTTATGTCTATTTTTTTCAAAATCCAGTCACTATGTAGCACCCCTTTGCTGTAGCACCCCTTTGCTGTCTGGGCAATTAATAGTAACTAACCTGAGTTCTTTAAATAAAATGTTGTCTCTAACTAGTGTGTGTTTACTTTGTCATTTAACTGTGTGTATTAATTACTATGTAGCAAGAATATTAGGCTAATAGGTAATTACTCACTTTTAAAGGATTAGCCCTTAACTTAACTTTCAGTATTTTAGCCACTCAGTATACTAATTTAAATGCTTACCTTCAAGTAAAAGCTGTGGCTATGCATTAAACCTCAAAGGCAAATAAACCATTCAACTGCAATACAGATAAGTTTAACTTTTACATGGAAAAATATATTTATATCTGTACAAGAACATGAATTAACAAAGAATAGTATTTCAGTTCAATACCACTTCAATTCAGTGTGGAAATACCTCAAAAGTTTTGGATATGTGACCACCAAACCAAATTGTACACAGTTCCAATGAAACAGTATTTCAAACAATTGAAACTTATACCTATAGCCGGCAGCTAACTGAAATTATACCACGGGTACTCAGTGAGTTACCGAGTCACACGGTGCAGGCCTGATACGAAGCACGGGACCGTAGAAGCCACAAACACAAAGGCTGCTTCGCGCAAATGCGCTGAGAACAAAAGAAATACTTGCTTGCAACAATGGCCGTCGACTCTGCTGCGAGCACGCCGAGTTTGTAGAAAGGAGAGACGTCTTCAAAACAGCTCACGCAATGTGTCTGGCGATCGGAGTTGTCCGCTGTCCACTGGATTCCTCTGTCCCTTGGTCTCCGTGTGTTTAGCTTGGGAGTCCGGACGATGCGTATTGAAGGCTTCCGAGCAGGAAACACTAATAACGACTAATAAGCTAGCTCTAGCCAAGTTAGCTCCCACATGAAATTTCGGTGTCTCAGTCCGAGTTCTCCGACATAACTTCACTTAGCAGTAATACACGACTGTACAAGGCTTTTGTAAGAGCCACTCGTCGTTCGTCTATAAACATTTACAGTTGTACTGAGTGAGACTTCACGTACTTCACTGAGTGTTTTACCCACATAAACTATAGCTGTGCCATGGAGCATATTCGTTCTCCTGTCTCTAACGTCTCATCCCCGTTACCAATCACTTCCTGCTAAAACCTGACCTTCAACTACGATCTCATTGGCTTGGAAAATAAACAAAATGCAAAACTTTACATTTACATTTTTTCTCACAGTATTCAAAATACAACATCTTTAAAAGATTTCCAGCATAATTAACATAGTATTTTGGAAAACAAAATACATTTTACATCATGTAAATATTATATATTATATATATATATATATATATATATATTTATTATTATAACGCATGAACTTAATAATGAAGTCCAATGGCTATTGCACAATATGCAATATCAAACTTCTGCATAGTTTTTTACCTTTTAAATCCTATTTATGAACTATTCTATTTCTACTATTTATTAATTCCTTTTTATGAATCAATAAACTGTTAGATTCTAAGCCAAATGTTCCATAGGGCTACAACCAGATTGAAAGTTAATTTTCAAATCTTCCTCTTCCTTCCAAACCTCAAAGTTTGTCAGTTTGTCAATATAACACCATGAAAAAATATAATGTCTACCGTGACAATTATTTATTAATTAATAATTAATAATTAATAATGTATTATATGTAACTTATTATTATTTACCATTGTTTTTGTAATCTGTATCCATGAACACAGTAATTCATTTTGAAACAAATCTTTTGTATTGCTCTCCTCACAGACACAGCTTTTGCATGCATCATAGCATGAGACCACACTCCCCTGTGGTGTGTTGAATTGAATGGGAAATTAATTCAAAAGCAAAAAACAATTGTTTCCGTTTGGTTGTTGGGATACAGAGCTACACCTTAGGCAACCACACAGTAGACATCCTTCACCATTTCTGCTCTACGCCCGAGTCCCTGCAAGGACTGTGTGACTTTCGTATGCATGTATGGGTGATATTCCCAAGAAAGAGCTTCTTAAAATTAGAATATTTTTCAGTGGCACGCAAAGAAAAGGCAATTGGATGAAGAAGCTTCAGCCCTGACCACCTGACTCCCTCTAGACCCCTCCCTTATTTTTTAAAGTATTTGAAAACCTTTTATAAGAGTCTCATGTGGGAGCGCCACAGGGTCAAGTGTGGGTCAATGGTATTTCAACCTGCTCTCGGCAGCTGCTGGAGCCACTGAAGACAAAAAGGCAGAGAGTGGAAAAGTGAAAGAAATTGAACGGACAGCTTCATTTCCCAGACATTCTGCACCTTTCTCATTTGTCCTCCTTCTTTATTCTTTTTTTCCTTATTCATTCCACTTCTCCCGATACCTCTTCAGGCGCTCTCGTGTTTCCCTACCTGAGTGCAGCCTGTTTCCAACAATCGGGAGATCTTCTTATGAGGTTTTTGGAGAGTGGCGTTCGGTTGACGCTGCCCCCAAAAAGACATGGATCAGCGTTTCCCGATCTGTTTTTCTGTCGCTGCACACTTTTTACAATGAAATCTCTCTCTCCCTCTCTCTCTATCTCACATTAGACACCACTATCCTATTAACTACCACTTAAAAATGTGAAAAAAAACATGAAACTTTGCTTATTATTATTATGGCCTAATGGCCTATGGCCTAGTAATAGTGATGCAAGACTCGCAAGCGATTTGTTCGTAGCGAACAGATCTTTTAAATGACTGGGGAGCCAGGTTTCAAAAGAGTGAGCAAGCAAATATTTGCGAGGACGTATAAACTGAAAATAATACTGAGGATTAAATTGGTCAAAGGCAAAAACTGTCTGGGCCTTCGGTGCATTTTGAATGCGACTCATTTGCACTTCACATTCCAGCAAAATAAAACGTTTTGACAGAAGGAATGGGTCTTGGGATAGTTTTGTTCATTAACTCGGAGCTAAACCGGCTCTTCTGATCGCGGTTCCTCGTTCACAGGAAGTCCTGCCTCGCTCGCCCTGCCAACCAACCACGAGTCTCAAAACCAAACGACTCTTCGCCCTTTACCGAGCCACTCGCCGAGAACCGACTCTCCAAAAAAAAAAAAAAAGAGCCGAGCCTTTCAAAAACGGTCCTCACTCCCGGCATGAAACTCGAGCTCCATCCCATGAACGCACAGGGCCGCTGCAACGGGGCGGACCGCAGGGCTGATCTCGCGGGCGAAAGATTTGATTCGATTGTTTACGTAGGCGTTCGTGAGCGGAGTCCGGAACATTTTGACGGCACACGCGAGGCCAGCTCTCACCGGCACAGCGCTTGAAAAACACCGAGATAGATAGACATCAGGTTATATCGATCTCTCTCTATGGTGCTGCCTCTTGTGCCGCGCGCGCACAAGAGGCAGCACCACACACACACACACACACACACACACACACACACACACACACACACTCACAAAATCCCCTCTATGGATGATACCTAGACAGAAATTGAGAAAGAGCTGGTTCCAGCCAGATGGTGTTTGTAACTTGTGCGATTACTGCTTTGGTGCTTTGTTCTGTGTTATTGCTTTGTGTGTTCTTGCACGTTTGTGTTTCTGTGCCAGAGTGTGATGCAATCACTTTTTTTTACCCCGCCCCACCCCCCCCCCTGTCTAGGATCTTTGAATTGCTCCCAAAGCCACAGGCTAAAGACCTTGTTTACTACCGGCCATGACACAGTAAAAAAAGAAAAAAAACAGAGCGGACAAACACAGTTAACCGTTTCATCGTTACGTTTTGTTGTCGTCGCCTTTTTTCCACGACCCGTTACAACCTCCGAGTCATCGTTCGACGCTCGAAGCCTCCCTCGGAACCCCGTCAAGCGCGCAAAGCAAAGCAAACTTTCGGCTCGCGCAGTTTTTGTTTTTTTTCCGAATCTCCGCGCGGCATCGAGCGCGGTAATAGCAGCGGTCGGGACGGGCGCGACATCGGGAAGCTGTCGCGTTTGTGTGATCGCAGCCTCTTTAAGGGAGAGAGAGAGAGAGAGAGAGCTTTTTTTTTTTTATTTATTCTATTTTTTTTGCACCGTTTTCGCCTCCCAACTTTCTTCCCTCCCCGTCCCGGGCACATTTTGACGGGAGCCTGTCAGATGAGCTAATGTCTTTTCTGTTCTCCTCGCAGACAGAAACAGTTGGGCTGACAGACTCGCTCTCACGCTGGTGACAGTTAAATCATCTCTTCTTTATTAACCCCCCTCCCCTCCCAGACACACACACACACACACACACACACACACACACACACACTCTCTCTCTCTCTCTCTCTCTCTCTCTCTCTCCCTCCATCTCCCCCTGACGATCCAACACCCTTCATTCCCCCACTCCCTGCCTTCAACGTCTCTCTTTATCTCTCCGACTGCTCTCCGTTTTATTCTTTGTCGCTTTCCCTCGCTTCTCTCAGTTCCTCCGTTCGTTTCTCCCGTTTTTAATTATTTTTTCCCTCCGCCGCTTCTTTGCCGTGTGTTCCATACGTCTTCCTCCACTTCGCTTATCAACAAATCCGCCAAACAGTCTGCCAGTCAGTAGTGCACCAGCCGGTCGGCTAAGTCCAAGTCTGCTGTTTCTTTACAAATACTGGAGTGAGTGGAAGAGTAAAAAAGCAGAGGGTCAAACGCTTATCTTTAGTAAGGCTCAACTAAACACTGAAAGAGATTCAAAATGCAGCCTGACGAGTCAAACGCATGGAAGCAGCAGAAGGAAAAGTAGAAAATATCGTTGTCAAAGTCGACAATTAATTCCAATGATCGCTGAAGGAAATGTAACAGCACGAGTGATTAGTTGCCATCCTCCTCTGCCAGCCAGTCTGTCAAACCAGTGCACCAGTCGGCCAACCAGCCAATCAGTAAGTCAGTTGATCCTGTCACAAATTTAGTAAGCCAACCTAGGCCAACTCATTATCCACTCAGCCTACTAGCCGGTCAGTCAGTCAGTCAGTCAGTCAGTAGGTCAGTAGGTCAGTCCTCCAAGTCAATTACTAAGCCAACCTGCCAATCACCCAGCCAGCGAACCAACTAGCTAACCAGTCAGACAGTTACCTATCCAGTCAGCCAACTAGCTATCCAGTCAGCCAACTAGCTATCCAGTCAGCAAACTAGCTATTCAGTCAGACAACCAGCTATCCAGTCAGACAACTACCTATCCAGTCAGACAACTAGCTACCCAGTCAGCCAACTACTTATCCAGTCAGCCAACTGCCTATCCAGTCAGACAACTAGCTATCCATTCAGCCAACTGCCTATCCAGTCAGACAACTAGCTATCCAGTCAGACAACTAGCTACCCAGTCAGCCAACTACTTATCCAGTCAGCCAACTGCCTATCCAGTCAGACAACTAGCTATCCAGTCAGACAACCAGCTATCCAGTCAGACAACTAGCTATCTAGTCAGCCAACTAGCTATCCAGTCAGACAACTAGCTATCCAGTCAGCCAACTAACTATCCATCAGTCAACTACCTATCCAGTCACATAACTAGTTATTTAGTCAGACAACTAGCTACCCAGTCAGCCAACTACTTATCCAGTCAGCCAACTGCCTATCCAGTCAGACAACTAGCTACCCAGTCAGCCAACTGCTTATCCAGTCAGCCAACTGCCTATCCAGTCAGACAACTAGCTACCCAGTCAGCCAACTACTTATCCAGTCAGCCAACTGCTTATCCAGTCAACCAACTACCTATCCAGTCAGTCAACTACACATCCAGTCAGACAACTAGCTATCCAGTCAGACAACTACCTATCCAGTCAGACAACTAGCTATCCAGTCAGACAACTAGTTATCTAGTCAGATAACTAGCTACCCAGTCAGCCAACTGCCTTTCCAGTCAGACAACTAGCTACCCAGTCAGCCAACTAATTATCCAGTCAGCCAACTGCCTATCCAGTCAGACAACTAGCTCTCCAGTCAGCCAACTGCCTATCCAGTCAGACAACTAGCTACCCAGTCAGCCAACTACTTATCCAGTCAGCCAACTGCTTATCCAGTCAACCAACTACCTATCCAGTCAGTCAACTACACATCCAGTCAGACAACTAGCTATCCAGTCAGACAACTACCTATCCAGTCAGACAACTAGCTATCCAGTCAGACAACTAGTTATCTAGTCAGATAACTAGCTACCCAGTCAGCCAACTGCCTTTCCAGTCAGACAACTAGCTACCCAGTCAGCCAACTAATTATCCAGTCAGCCAACTGCCTATCCAGTCAGACAACTAGCTCTCCAGTCAGCCAACTGCCTATCCAGTCAGACAACTAGCTATCCAGTCAGACAACTAGCTACCCAGTCAGCCAACTACTTATCCAGTCAGCCAACTGCCTATCCAGTCAGACAACTACCTACCCAGTCAGCCAACTACTTATCCAGGCAGCCAACTACCTATCCAGTCAGTCATTTAGTACAAGGCAGTGTTAAAACATTAATTAAAAGTCTCATCCAGAGAGCCAGGCAACATCCAAGCTGCTCTGCCCTATCGCATCAGTCACAATCCTCTCCTCTTTTACTCAGTTTAACTGCCACTCTCTCTCTCTTGTTCTCGCTCTCTCTATCTCGCTATTTCACTCTCTCTGTCTCTCTCTCCGTCTCTCTCTGTCTCTCTCTCCGTCTCTCTCTGTCTCTCTCTCTCCGTCTCTCTCTGTCTCTCTCCAGGAGAACTGTTTGAGGTGTCTGATAAGAGACTTTTATCACCGCTTCAGAAAATAAAGTAAAAAAGGGGGAGGAGGGAGTTCGTATGGTGGGAAAATAAAAGAGTAAAACCAATCAAGATAGACAGTAAAAATGTGAGAAGGGGCAAGAAAAAAAACTGCAGGAAAGGGGGAAAAAAAGTAAACATTGGGTCTGTGTCTGTCTGCGGCGCCGGAGTGGCCGTTGTTCAGATTTCTGGATATTATCATTGTTTATGGAAAACAGCGACTGTCTGACTCCTGAGGCTTGTAGGCGGGATTAGAAGCAAGGGCGGGAGATGATTAGAGTCTAGATGTTTCGGTGGAATTGTTTTCCTAAACACAATTTCCCTTTGGTTAATCAAATAAATGTAAAACTTTTGAGATCACAACATTTCAAAATCCTTCCCGAAGCTAAAGTGTCGATTTAACATTCTTTATAAAAAATTACATTTATTTGAGTAGAGGAGTGACTCTTTCCTCTTGTCTTCAAAGGTATTAATTTGACTGTTTTTTTGTTCTTTATTCTTACAGTTATGGAAAAATTGTGTCAACAAAGGCCATTCTGGACAAGACCACGAATCAATGCAAAGGTGAGTAGAAATAACATTTGCTTCACCATTCTTAACCATCCAGAGCATATGGATTTTCTCTTTGTCATGTGAGACCAAATCTTTAAACTTTTATTTGCTTTTGCATTTTTTTAACACAAAATTTCTCCTTTAAAGCTTTTATTTCAACAAGCAATATTGCAAAGAAGACTTTAAAATGTGCGAGAGAAAAATAAATAAAATAATTATACCAACAGATAAGTGAAACACAAAAAGCAGTAGGGTTGAGAAGTCCGGCTCGTTTCACTCAGTAAAAAGATGAGTTCAAATTTTTGACTCTTCATTTAGTTTAGAATCGGAGGAGTCGTTGCCTCTGAGTTGTCAATGTCATTCTCACAAGAATTTGCCGCTCGGTTCATTTTGTTTGAGAGTTGAACCTCTGTGCCTGCAGTTGCTGAGTCGCAAACTTTTTGCCCAGCGACTCAGGACTCCAAACTCTCCAAAATCATTTTAACGCACAAATGTAAAATGATTAATGGCAACTAAAATCAGGATATGCTTTCCGATGGAAGTAAGAGGTTTGAAAGACGGCACCGGCTTTATGTCTATGTCTGGATTAAATCTCCACTCATGTTGCGCGTCCATGTGTGTCGCTTACGCAATATAAATGGTATTAATAACCGTAATGAATGGGTTCATCTCTGGATCCACATGACTGACGCACAGCCAAGTGCATCTCTAATGGTTTGTTTGCTTTGCCTCCATGCCGCTTGATTTCACAATTGCAGCGCAATCACACCCGTGCTTCAGTGTGAGCAGCTCTCAATAGACGCCGTGGCAGCAGTTTGTTGGCCAAGCGGGTTCAGAGAGCGCCGTGCATCGCCAACAATATGTTTCAAATACCATGCGGGGGGGCTGGAGCCACACAGACTTAAGCTCTTTTAGAGGGTCCGCTTGATTGTTCAAGTGCTCGGAACAAAGAACTAATCAATGTGATTGTGGCTCTTTTGAAGAGGGGGGCGCTGAAGAACACATGTTCAGCGTGATTGGCGCTCGCTATCTGCCTGAGCTCCAGGACTCCAGAACTGAGTTCTTCAACGCTGCTCCCCGCAAAAAAAAACAAAAAAAAAACACCAGTCTGAGTAATCAGAGCGTTAGTGGCAAGAGCCCGAAAGGCTTTGACTGATAAAAGGTTGCGGATGATTTAGCAATAAAAAAAAAAAAAGAAGAAGAAATTCAATGGGGAGCTTAAATGATCGGAGCGAGTGCTCCCAACATCCCGCGGTCGTATGAATGAAGCATCTTAAAAATGACCTGCGAGGATCTCGTGACATCAACGAGGGGATAGACTGAAAACACTATTAGTCGAGTGATTACTATCTCATCTTCTTTTTAATTGCGCTGTGGTGCGTAATCTGGACTTGAGTGGAATCTACAACATGGCCGTACCTGCTAGGAATTCATAGTAATCAGCAGTGGCTCTGGGTTCACATCTGTTCTCATGTGTCCATCTTTTGAAATTGTCTGCTTTACAATTGGACTTTTTGATCGGTATACAGTGGTACCTCGACTTACGACTGCATCTACTTACGACCAATCCAAGATACGAGTAGCGATAGTCACGAAAATTTGTATCGACTTGTGACCGACTGCTCCAAGATACGACCGTGAAAATTTACAGTTGGCGCGTCGGCGGCCAGTCAGCAGTCAGTCAGCAGTCAGTTAGCAGTCAGTCAGCAGTCAGTTAGCAGTCAGTCAGCAGTCAGTCAGCAGTCAGTCAGCGGGCGACCTACATCATGTGTGCACGTAGTTCGTGGCTTATCGATATTGTTTTCATATTTAATGTGTTGGTGCTGTGTGTTTTGTTTATTTTCACCCTTCATGATGACTCCTCAGAAGAAGGATGATGGGAAAAAGAAAAAGGCAATGATTCCCATTGAAACTAAGAAGGAAATCATCGAAAAATATGAGTGTGGTGTATATGGGAAAAACTGCTTCGACATACGACTGTTTTAACATACAACCGTTCTTATAGAACGAGTTACAGTCGTAAGTCGGGGTACCACTGTATCTCTTTTTGGGGGCACATAAACCTTCTTCATGTATTCATGACGAAGTGTCTTTGTGACATTCCCATCAGAGAAAATGAACTTCCGCACATTTTTATTGATAACGACACAAAACAAGCCATTCTGAAACCCTGTCTTGCTGCCTCATATGGGATGTGTTTGTCCTTGAGTACAGTGTGCGCAATAGCAGATGGGAAAAAAACGTATTTCAGTCTTGGAATAACACTGAAGAATGGCCGCTAATTAGCACAAATTTATTAAATTAAAGCAGTAATTCAACTGTAAATTGATTTCCAGCTCCTTTGTCAACCCCTCCTAAAACACAAACAGAGCACTGGGCCGATCTTGGCAATGGAGACACTCCGCGGACTTTGATTTAGCACAAGCCCGCTGTGAATACTAAACCTCGTAGAGCTTGTATTCATAAAAATGCAAACCCACGCCCCTCATCTATAAATGTAAACTCTTTATTTACTGTGCAGAACGCAGCCCTGGCATCTGCGGATTGCGAGCGGCGTCTTCCCAGGCTTTCACCCTTGTCGCCATTTGTAATCTGTTGTCTTTGTAGGCCATGGCTATAGATGTAGGCCGTGTCAACACTACTCCATAACCATTGGAGTTGGAATGTCTACCAAACACACCACCGTTTTTAGGCCCAAACGCCTACATTTCCTTAACGGCCATGCGCAGAAGAGGCAGCAACCGACCAGGTTTACATAATTTTGCCCAAATACGTTTCCCAAGCACTTTGCTGTCAAGCATTATCATCAAGGTATCATGAGCCAAACAGAGTTAAAGCAAGACAGCCTTTTTTGACAGACGATGAAGTGCAAGAAAGATTTTGGCTACAGCCTGGAAATTCACAGAAGTGGTTTATGCTCTTGGAAGAGCACTTGGGGGTAAGATATTGAGTGATGTTTATGAGACTTCAGAAAGTCATATTTTACAAAAGATATCTCACTCTGAGGGTGCGTGCTGGGGCTGGGGCAGGGAATGAGGAAGAGGAGGCAGGCGGAGGCCAAACAGCGCCGGTTGGCATGTTTATTAATTGTGATTTTTAAAATCAAAATGTGGCTCGTGGGCCAAAAGAAAAACTCAGGGGCTCGCAGGCCAATATACATAGTCCGTGCAGAATTACAGCTTCCACGGGCTGCTCTTGGAAAGGCAGCTTGCCTTTCGGGCGGAATTGGCTCTGGGCATCTCGTCTCTCCGGCAAACCGATCCTTACTGTGAGGACAACCAACAATTATTTCTTCCCGTTTTGGGATCAGGCGAATCCGCGAGTCCCTCCGTTGCTTCGCCTGATCCACAGCAGCTGAGCGGCCCCGAATGGGAGCTGCAGCGGCGGCTTGGCCACGCCCCCTTGGTCCATCACACTCACCAAATAATATAAATAGTGGCCAATTTAAACATTTTAGTCATCCGTCCTAGTAGTTTTGATTACCTGAAAGAAGGGGACTATGGATGAAAATGGTTGTTATATTGAAAGTTATGTAACCAATTTTCATGTAAATACTCACAAATCCCAGTTGTCAATCTGTACTTGAAGCTTATATTTACTGTTTAATAATTAACCAAAGATTTTAGAATACAACCAAAACTGTAAAGCCAAGCCAAAATGATCCAAAATGTGTCCCTGTCCAATTGGTTATGGGTCTTCACTGTGCGTCGCTGTTTTCTAAAAAGGAACTTTTTAGTTCACCTGTCTACACTACACAATGAAAAACAGGCTGTGGTGTGGGGATGGTGTGGTTTGAGCAGCCACACCTGTCCTGGGTCTAGGGAATTGGGGCCCAACATCAGTGTGGCTGTATACCTGTTGCTCTTGATTGGTCTAACGACCAGCAAGTAAAACCCATATCCCCACACACACTCAAGAGAGGAGCCCTTGTCATGACATGCTGTCTATCTGCTCCGGGGCATGTCCCTGGAGCTACCAGTGAGTCAACGGGCGGCCCCAGCACCAACCCTCTCCCGACTGGCAGCAGCAGCACACAGGCGGTCCGTTGAGGACCGGGGGAGAAGCAGCCTCGGCAACCACCACCGGTAACCGCCTGCAGCTAGATCCTCCGCCCAGCAGCCGGGACCATCCAGCAGCCATGCAGCCAGGCCATCCCTCCAAGCAGCCCCCGCAACAACCAAGCCCAGCTACACCTCCACCAGCCAGCACAGCGGCTCGAGGCCCCACGCTCCGCAAGGGAGAAGGGCTGGAGGAGGGTCGCCAGTGGGCCGTGCTTTTCTGGGGAACCCGTTTTGTTGGACTTTTTTATTGGTTTAAGGTATGGGAACCCTGTTTCAGAGTCTGTACTTTTAGGTATGGGAACCCTGTTTCAGAGTCTGTACTTTTAGGTATGGGAACCCTGTGCCAGAGTCCGGGCATTTCCTTGATTTTTTTTTTCTCTGCTTGGTGGGGGGGAGTAGGCGTCCGCCAGGGCTTCTCCCTGGCCTCAGTTTGGTGTCGGTGGGCCTGAATATGCCACTCGAGTGGCGTGAGGCAGGTGAACCTGCACTTGGGAAAGCGTATTTCAAGAGCTCCTCTGAAATAAGGTAAAAAAGGGAGTTTTCAGGTTTAAAGTTTAGAAAACCATGGGTGAGGTTAAGGTTTTTCCCCACAGCACCCCTCAGTGTTTGTTGAGTTCCGATGCTGAATTTGGAGACGGGATGAGACAAACAGAACAGGGATAAGCGCACAGAAAGAGCGGCGAGCGGTTGGGTGGAGGTTTGAGGTGAGGAAATTAAAAGACGAGAGGGAGGGAGGGGTTAAAATAACTGGGGTAGATACGGAGAGGAAGGGGAGCCCCCCCCCCCCCCCCCCCTTGAAGCTGATGATTAAGCGGACACCCTCCTGTGTTTTCAGAAAGATATCCTGAGAGAGAAGGTATTGAATAAATATTGTCCTTCCACCTTAATCTTTCAGGTAACGGCAATTAATTTATTTATTCTTGTTTGTTTGTTGTTGTCGTGCGAACGCACTGATGGCAGGATGTAGGAAGGAACGGGACAGGAAGCCAGCTTCAGATTTTTTCCCAAAGACAATCCAACCTCTCTCTCTCTCTCTCTCTCTCTCTCTCTCTCTCTAGCTCTCTCTCTCGCTCTCTCTATCTCCCTTTATCTCTCCCTCCCTCTCTCTCTCTATGTCTCTCTTTCTTCTCCACTCCCCTATATTTCTCTCCATACCCCTCTTAACTCATCCAGCCCATACTAATGGCCCAGGGCCAGGAACTCTGGGAACTCAGGAGATTAGACGGTACGTGCATGTCTCTGAGAGAAAGAGCACTCATTTCCACACGTGCACGTGTGTTTGTGTGTGACAGTGTGTGCGCGATAAATCACAATATACATACATATATACATATATATATATATATATATATATATATATATATATATATATATATATATATATATATATATACTATTCAAGTCTGGAATATGCAGTCAGGCCTGATGGAGCAGGATGGATTTTCATCTCTGCCATTTACGAGTCCACAGATGGAGAGGGACTGGGACGGAAATGAGAGGGATTATATAATTTGGAGATATTATTTTTATCTACGACTCCGTTCTCCAGAAACTTTCCTTATCGTCGTGCCTGGGGATGCGATCGTTTCCATCCGCAGAGAACGGAAAAAAAAAAAATAATAATAAGTTTTTAGTTGAAGTTTGAACAGTCTTTTTGAAAAGCAGGGGGCCGTTGCCATCAGGCTCAGCAGCGAGGTAGTTCGGTGAAAGCAGCGAGGTAGTTCCGTGAACGTCGTAATTGTTATTGTCTATGTTCCCTGGCACTGAGCCCGAGGACTTGGCGTGTTGTGCACGGTTGGGATTGATGCTATTCACCTGTTTCTGAGGTGTAATGAACAGACGCAGCAGAGCCAGAATTTGGCCCCGACCCAGACAACCGAGTTCCGTCATGTCTGTCGCCTTGTCCTCTTTGGGCGGAGGGAAGCCGCTTCCAGACTGTGAACGATGACAAGGTTCATCTTCTACAGCGCCTACAGGGTTTGTTACAGGGCTGAAATAATAGCCACCCAGAAGAAGAGAAATTCCCACACGGCATGGGATTTCTGTGATCTTTACAGTTTGAAGTCAACATGTGAACATTTTTACCTCTGAGAACAAACTGCAACCTATCAAAAAAGATAGAGTTATATATTTTTTATTGATTGTGTTCAAGTTAAATTACATATAACATATTACATATTAAATGTTATATGTATTATACATATAATATTTAACTTGAAAACTTGAATTCATAGAAACTATATAAACTATATATATATTATACAGTATATAACTATATATATAAAACTATATAGTAAAACCGTATAGTTATATTGTAATTCATATAGTTGTAAACTGTAGCTGTTTGGTTGCATTCATTAAATTGTTAAAGTAAAAAAAATGTGTGTGTATATATATATATATATACAGTGGGGCAAAAAAGTATTTAGTCAGCCACCAATTGTGCAAGTTCTCCCACTTAAAAAGATGAGACGCCTGTAATTTTCATCATAGGTACACTTCCACTATGAGAGACAGAATGGGGGGAAAGAATCCAGGAAATCACATTGTAGGATTTTTATTGAATTAATTGGTAAATTCCTCGGTAAAATAAGTATTTGGTCACCTACAAACAAGCAAGATTTCTGGCTTTCACAGACCTGTAACTTTTTCTTTAAGAGGCTCCTCTGTCCTCCACTCGTTACCTGTATTAATGGCACCTGTTTGAACTCGTTATCAGTATAAAAGACACCTGTCCACAACCTCAAACAGTCACACTCCAAACTCCACTATGGCCAAGACCAAAGAGCTGTCAAAGGACACCAGAAACAAAACTGTAGACCTGCACCAGGCTGGGAAGACTGAATCTGCAATAGGTAAGCAGCTTGTTGTGAAGAAATCAACTGTGGGAGCAATTATTAGAAAATGGAAGACATACAAGACCACTGATAATCTCCCTCGATCTCGGGCTCCACGCAAGATCTCACCCCGTGGGGTCAAAATGATCACAAGAATGGTGAGCAAACATTCCAGAAGCACACGGGGGGACCTAGTGAATGACCTGCAGAGAGCTGGGACCAAAGTAACAAAGGCTTCCATCAGTAACACACTACGCCGCCAGGGACTCAAATCCTGCAGTGCCAGACGTGTCCCCCTGCTTAAGCCAGTACATGTCCAGGCCCATCTGAAGTTTGCTAGAGAGCATTTGGATGATCCAGATGAGGATTGGGAGAATGTCATATGGTCAGATGAAACCAAAATAGAACTTTTTGGTAAAAACTCAACTTGTCGTGTTTGGAGGAGAAAGAAAGCTGAGTTGCATCCAAAGAACAACATACCTACTGTGAAGCATAGGGGTGGAAACATCATGCTTTGGGGCTGTTTTTCTGCAAAGGGACCAGGACGACTGATCCGTGTAAAGGAAAGAATGAATGGGGCCATTTATCGTGAGATTTTGAGTGAAAACCTCCTTCCATCAGCAAGGGCATTGAAGATGAAACGTGGCTGGGTCTTTCAGCATGACAATGATCCCAAACACACCGCCCGGGCAACGAAGGACTGGCTTCGTAAGAAGCATTTCAAGGTCCTGGAGTGGCCTAGCCAGTCTCCAGATCTCAACCCCATAGAAAATCTTTGGAGGGAGTTGAAAGTCCGTGTTGCCCAGCGACAGCCGCAAAACATCACTGCTCTAGAGGAGATCTGCATGGAGGAATGGGCCAAAATACCAGCAACAGTGTGGGAAAACCTTGTGAGGACTTACAGAAAACGTTTGACCTCTGTCATTGCAAACAAAGGGTATATAACAAAGTATTGAGATGAACTTTTGTTATTGACCAAATACTTATTTTCCACCATAATTTGCAAATAAATTATTTAAAAATCAGACAATGTGATTTTCTGGATTTTTTTTCTCATTTTGTCTCTCATAGTTGAGGTTTACCTATGATGAAAATAACAGGCCTCTCTCATCTTTTTAAGTGGGAGAACTTGCACAATTGGTGGCTGACTAAATACTTTTTTGCCCCACTGTATGTATTTTCTTTTTCTTTTTTTTGTGTGTCAAAAACTTCATTTCCTGCATTCTGGTGGATTATGCACCAATTTGTGCCTTTTCTACATCAATTTATGGAGGAAATGTCTTCATTTATGTAAAGGAAAACACAAAATTCAGGCACCAGGTGACATCTCAAAATATAATGGAGGAGCAGTTATGCTCTCCGGCATTCTGTAGTGCTTTCAATTATTTATTCTCCTGTAGATCAACTTTTCTAATTTCAAGAGATTCAAGAGGTTTAGCATTATCTCTGCTAAATCAACACACATATACACTGTAGGCATGATTTACTCTTCTATAAATCCTGAAATCGTAGCCTATTCACGTCAATGATGAATCAATTCATTTAAATCCATTTATAAACCCCTGGACTTAAGTAGCTCACATGTGTTTCAGCAGGATTATGCTCATGTTCAAAACTTTCTGCACATTCAAAACATCATATCACGCATATGTGTGTTTTGGAATGATTTTTCAGAATCAAGTACCTCTCAACTATGTTACTGAAGCTGACTGAAAACAAGAATACATGTTGGTCATAACTGATTGAAAACATTGATAAAATCTATTAGGGAATGATACCTTGTTAAAGCCTATGGTAAAACAATTCTGGAAAACAAAAAACCTCGCCTCCAAAGTGTAAATCTACACACGAGCGATGACAGTCGAAATCACAAGAAATCACATCTTAAGCAAACTAAGTAACATAAGGAAACTTGAATACTACCTAGTGGCTCACAACCTACTTGGTTTTGAGACTGATATCGGACCTCCTCCATAGTTATCAACCTGCCTGCGTGCGCACGGCGCCGGAGGAGAGGAGGAGACGCTGTGCCGCTGCTGACTGACATCACAACAATGTGTGTGTGTGTGTGTGTGTGCGTGCGTGCGTGTGTGTGGCGGGGATAATTACGTTTGCCACAAATGATTCAGTGGTTGTATGAGCTCATGATTCATATTCATATTTTGGAAGTAAAAAAGATCCAGTGCTGAAGAAAAAAGACCCACCCCTATCGGAGGCATTGTTGCATCTATGAGTAACATTATTATTATTATTTTTTTTGTTCAAAATAAAAGCCCTCTGCTTCTTTCATGTTTTTATGGGGGGGGCGGGGGCAATACACAACGTACTAAATACTAAAATCTACACCTTTGATTATCAAAATGTTTCAGAAGCACTAGATCATCAATTCATCAGTGTGAGTGTGTGTGTGTGTGTGTGTGTGTGTCTGTGTGTGTGTGTGTGTGTGTGTGTGTGTGTGTGTGTGTGTTGTTGAGGCACTTTTGTAGTGAGGCACACTACAATCACACACTGTACTGTGTGTACAAAAACTACTGTGTGTGCGTGCGCGCGTGTGTGCATGATTTTATTTTGGCAAAATGATTGGGTTCTCATTAGCAGTTTGCATAAATATTTGCTTGCGCTGTGCCGCTGCCCCGGTGCCTTTGAACAATAAAAAAAGAAAAGAAAAACTCATCTGCTTATGAGCAGAACTGGGTGTGCATCCAAACCCTGAAACGAAAGAATGAAAGAAAAAACTGACTGGAGAAGAACAGATGTTGCTGGCAATGAAGAGAGACGGAGTGATGTAGAGCGAATCAATGACAAAAACAGAGCGGCGGCAAGAGGAAAAACTGGAGAAATATGTGTTGACTAACTGATTCTGAGCATATTTACAGTTGGGATTGTAATTAACGAGCCACTTCAACATGTGGATAGTAATTGTGTTAACAGACTCGGCCCACTCCACACCGCCACTGCCGCTTTTCGTGGACCCCTCTTTTTCTCGCTTTATGTACATGAATATATAGAATCAAATTTTTTTTATCAGAATTTTATTGGTCTCACGGGTGCTAATGGGTTTAAGACACACACACACACACACACACACACGCACATGCCCGTGCAGAGACGTTAAGAAGGGCAGGTGCTCAAAAAAAACCGAAAAGGCACATGGACCCAGGCTCAGCTCCGGTTCTAGGCATTTTGCCGCTCTGGGTTAAATCAATCACAGGCACCTGGGATGGTGCGCATCGGGGAACCCGTGATCTGTGCTCTGCTGTGCGCACATCGTGGGCGCGCCGAGGATACGTTCCTCATGAATATGCATATCTTGCCCAGACAATCTGCGACCTCATTGTTCATTCATGCTTAAAATAAGACCACGCCTGATAAAAAGTTCACCATGGGGCCCATGGAGCATCAAAGGGCAAAGGGCAGGTGCTCAGGCACCCGCAGTGGGCAGCCTTCACTATGTCGGCACACAGTGCCTTGATTGTTTAGATTAATAAGGAAACGGAGTGGAATAAAATGTTTTCGTTTGATTTATTTAGAGGAACAAACGAAGAGGGACACAGTGAAACGCAGACCGTGGGCGCCACGATCAGAGTGCAGATCACAGGTGCCCTGATCACTGGCACGCTGATGGAATGGGCCCCGAGAGGCCCCTGTGCCCCGGTACAGCTGCACCGGCTGCATCGGCGCTACTTACGTCACTGGTTCAGACCCGTACAACTGAGCAAACACACTTAGCGCAAAATGTACGACTCATTTCCAAATCACACATCGACATAAAGATCAACATAACCATCTTGTTTGTTTTGTCTACGTCCCAAGATCTCTGTCTCTTTGCTCTCGTTTTTTTTCTCGTTTTTTTTTCCCCCCATCTGTGATTATCTTTGTTTGTTTTTGTTTTCCCACCGCCTCTCTCTTTCCCTCTCTCTTTTTGTGTCTGTCCCTAATGGACTAGTTATCAGTTTGATGGATTTGGACAACTTGCGCCCTCTCTCCGTTTGTTTGTCTCTTTCAAATTCCCTGACCAGTCACACTGTTTTTTTGCAGTCACCCATTTCTTTTTAATGTTATTTTTTCATGTACTTTTATTTTTTGTAGTAGTAGTATTAGTAGTATTTCTCAGTAGTTTCTGCTTCTACCCTATATCGTAAACCTGGAATTCTGTACAAGAAAGGGACACACTAATGAGAATCTTTGCCTTGAAGCGGTTAGGGTTATATATGTGTGGATGAATACAGTATCGTCTTCTTCGTCTTTGGAACTGGTCCCGTTAGGGGTCGCCAGAGCGGATCATCTGTCTCCAAAACCTTCGGTTCTGCGCATCTTCCTCCCTTACACCAACCACCTGCATGTTTTCCCTCACCACATCCATAAACCTTCTCTATTGCCTTCTTCTTTTCCTCTCGCCTGGCAGCTCCATTTTATATACAGTATATATATATAGATTACACATACATTATTAGAATCGGAATCAGGCTTTTTTGGTCAAGTACACTTACACATACAAGGAATTTTACTCTGGTTTTGGGTGTGACTCCTTGTACATACAGGACAACAGTAAAGAATGTAAAAAAGCAAAGCAAAATTTTACAAAAAGAAAATAAAACTATGTACATAAAAATATAAAAAGACATTAACTTCATGAAGTTATTACATTAACTTCTGTTGTTTTGTTCCATAAGGAAATGCAATTTTAATTTAAATAAAAATACACTGTTTTGCTTTGGCATATTTTTAATTGGGGTCTTTTCTTTGTTGGAGTAGACCCATGTGAGCACTTGATGAACATGCAAACTCCATTCAGAAAGGCCCCTAATCTGGAGATAACCCACCTGAGCTTGTCCTTACCAGTTTACCAAAGCAGCTTATTTTGCATGTCTTGGGTTACCAAGCAATGGCAGCTGAAAAGGGCAATGGTCGATTGTCAAATACATATTAAGTTGCAGATTTTTAAAAGGTTTTATTTATCGTTTTTTTCAGTTTACACAGAAAACATGGCATGGTCACAAAACACAAGACACACATAGAGCTTCACAGTATCCACAAAAAGAAGGGTTGTACATAGAAGACAAAACAGACATAGAAGGACATACAAAATACTAATATAGATTAGAAATGAAAAATACTAATACGATTCTTTTGAAGAAAATAGATGCATATATGCATATATGAAAGGAAGGAAAAAGTAAACTGACCAATAAAAATAACAAATAATAATAATATAAAATTCTTCACCACTTCCTGTAAACGCGCCTGACAGAAGTCGTGCATTTAACTCTAACCCTCTAATGCATCATGTTTGCCCCGTGTCACCAGCGGTTCACGTCGTAAGTCATAAGCAGTATAGAATTCACTAAAGATAAATAAAAGGATATACAACAATAAATAGTAAAACTTTATTGAGAAATTGTGACAAGTTTAGATTTTAGCACTCTGGGGACAACGGCCAATATTTCTGGGGTTTCTGTGTAGAAAGCGGATATCCATGCCAAGACTTTTTCTTCCGCACGCCGTCATTGTTTACACTCCGTGTGGAGAGCTACACACGTGTCTCAAGTTGTTAATCGGACTCTTAACAAAGGCGGGCGCACGGAAGAGGGAGTCTTGGCCCGGATATCTGCTGGCTGCACCGGAACCCCAGAAATATTGGCCGGTGCTCCCAGTCTGTCATCGTCAGACGGATAGCCGATGGGTTCCGAGGTTGAGTTTTTAGTAAATGAATAGAAGGACAGATTTACGCCCAGAAAAATACATCATACATGTTTTTTTTTTTTGCCAATGCTCAAAGTCAATTCATGTGTTCAAATCAGAGCAGTTATATGTTGTTGGTTTTTTTTTTACCCGATGCTCAATATTCAAAACTGTGTACTTGAATATACACTGGGGCAGGAACAGGGAGGGGAGCGGTGGTGATGGATTTAGATAAAGGCTGAACTCCAGCAACAAAGTGTTTATCCATCTTCCATCTGTCCCTCTTCTCCTGTCTATTTTTCCCCATCCTGTGTTCCCTCCTTCTCACCCAGTATTCCGGCGTGTGTGTGTGTGTGTGTGTGTGTGTGTGTGTGTGTGTGTGCGTGCGTGCGTGCGTGCGTGTGTGCGTGCGTGCGTGTGTGTGTGTGCGCGCAGGCTACGGCTTCGTGGACTTTGACAGCCCTGCGGCGGCCCAGAAGGCTGTGGCTTCTCTCAAAGCCAGCGGGGTCCAGGCGCAGATGGCCAAGGTAAGAGAAGCTGACCTTCACGCCGCCCGTCTCACTTGTTGGCCGCCCGAGTGTCCAAGTGGCCTTTGTTGTCGTCCCGCTTCCTTAGGCTTCACTGCATGTGTCTCCCCTGCAGCAGTGAAAAGATGGAAAGAAGAGACTTGGTGGTGACGGTGATAATGATGCTTCGAAAGTTGTGGATTTTGGTTGTAAATAATGAAGTGGTCAGTGCGTGGTACTGCAGTTGTTGAAGCCATGG
Organism: Zeus faber; assembly: GCF_960531495.2. Lineage (NCBI taxonomy): Eukaryota > Metazoa > Chordata > Actinopteri > Zeiformes > Zeidae > Zeus > Zeus faber. The sequence goes on along the minus strand of NC_137195.1, from coordinate 27,543,875 downwards.
TTACATGATTACCCTCCTGGTATGAATGTCCACATGAGACCGACAAACCTTCTTTAAATATATATTATTTATTTCAAAAGAGTCACCATGATTAGGGGATTTTACGATCGCTTAGAATTGAACTGTGGCAAACTTTATCTTGCCTACCATCTGTTCAGCTTTTTGAACTGCTACCGCCGACTTCACAGGGTGACGCGCTGCAAATTGATGTCTTTCTCTCGTTTGTTTGTTGTTTGTTGTTTGCTGAGTTAGTTGGTCCTTTCTTTCTTTTTGTTCGATTGCGTGTCCTTTCTTTTGTTTGTTCTTTTGTTTGATTGGTTGGGCTTTCTTTTAGTTCATCCTTTCCTTCCTTTGTTCCTTCGATCGTGCGTGTGAACGAACCTTGGCCATCTGCGCCTGGACCACATCGCTCGTTAGTTAGTTCATTAGTTAGTTAGTTAGGTGGTTGGTTGGTTGGTTGGTTGGTTTGTTAGTTAGTTAGTTAGTTAGTTAGGTGGTTGGTTGGTTGGTTGGTTAGTTGGTTGGTTAGTTGGTTAATCGGTTAGTCAGTCAGTCGGTCAGTGAGTGAGTCAGTGAGTGAGTCAGTGAGTCTGTTTGTTTGTGCCACTTATATTCCACTCATATTTCTATGCATGCGAATGTGATGGAGAAAGCCTTGAGTATTGTCCGCCATTTACATAAATAAATACATTTGCATGCATCACATGGCGGTTTTGTAGCATATTGCGCGCGTGCATCCACAAGTCTGTGTGCACGCGCGGCCACGCATTTGCGATAGAAGCGGCGTGAGAGCGTTGGCAGCCAGACCCGACCAGGCACCATCCTACGCTGTGCGTGAGAAGGACACAGTGGATAGCCTGGCTCACTCCTACTCTCCATCATTAACACCCTATCGCCACCGAGCTTTTTCTATAAACGAAAGAAAATTGCAATTGAAACAGGCAGCGGGAACGGTCCATTGAATTACACAGCAGCTAGGGTCTCTCAGCCACCTTGCCCGGTCCCCGTGTTAAAACCTCTTTTCATTAAGGCTCTGTCTTTCTTCTGTCGCTCCTAACGGCTCGGGGGGCCATTCGGGAGAGCGCTGTTGACGTGTTTAGGCCTTAATACAGGGAGGCAGACTGCAGAGGTGGCGCCGAGAAAGGACGCAGGCAGAAGGGCTGAGGAGTTAATTCGGAATAAAACATTCCTCAAACTCTTTGTCATTGTTCTACCGTTACCTGTGTTGTAGAGCTAGAAATGCATGTTGGGTACCGGTTGGGCATCCATGTTGAATCAGGAAGCCACACCCCTTTTTAGAGAACGGAAGATGAATTACCACATGTACAAGAGAGCAGGGGATTCGGGTATTTTCGAAGCTTACCGAGGAAAAACCATTCCCCCGGGAAGGTTGAGTGACTTCGACGTGAGCAATGAGGCCCTAAGAAAGCCACTAACAAGCCAATCCTGAATGACAATTGACGATCATTCTGTGCTCGCAATGGTATATGCCCATCGTGCCCACTTTTAGTATATAAGTATATAAATAAAAATTGTTAAATTACGTGGTTTTTACGTGATTTTTTTTACCCTCTCGTCATTTTTTGCGCTCGAGTGCAACACGCTCCCAGTAGAACAAGAGGGCCTCGCCACCCTCGCCACCCTCTCCACCCTCCCCTCCTCCCTGCCATCACGCAAGGGTCAATATGGTTACGGCATTTTTGGCCTTTGTAATACAAAAGGCTGGGCTACGTAGGATGTGGGGCTCTGGGCTCACTTACACTTTTGTGATCCGACCACGCCGAGACGCATTAACTGTCAGGTTTGGACGGTACCAGATCGGAGCCGACGTCATCTGAGATCCAAACAGCCAGACCACATCCCGAGGTGGCCTGGCGCAATATGGATAGATTGCAGGTACTGTAGTTGCTCAAAGGAATCTTTTCGCATCCTGAAGTTGAGCACCCAGTCGGTGTCGGTGACGGTCCTGTTTACAATATTGGCCCATGCGCCCCCCTCCACGATGACCGGTATCGCGCTCAGCATTGTTATGCACGTGTAGAGTGCTTGAGTCCTCTGTGCTCTCTGCAAACCTGCCCCCATCAAAAGTGTAACCGAGCCCTGAGTTTATGATGTCAATCGTACCCATGGATTTCTCTATTGATGGCCCTTGTTGGTCACTTAGCAATATAGAATTAATATTGTGATATAAGAATATTGATATTATCCGGTTACTGCTACATTATGATATAGTTCAATGTTGTTGTTATCCAGTATACAGTACTCTATATGGATACACTGTATGGATGTCTGTGTGTATGCACAGTATTTGTGTGTTTGTTATCTCTTGTTTGATTAAATATTGTATAAAAACCATTGATGGTCACCCCCAAATTACCGTCACATTAGCGAGAATTCAAGGTTTTCACACTTTTCACCGGCTCCAGTCAAAGCATCAGTTCTCCAATATGACCACAGTCATCAAAGCAGCTCCCTGAGATGAGGCGTTTTGGTTTTTTTTCGGCCGATGGAATTGGACTGTCTGTCTGTTTGTGGACGTGCTGAAAAGCACTGTCAAAAAGCACGGCTCCAACTGACGTCTGCCTCCATGAGACCTTTCACAATGACAGGTTCATGTCGTGCTTTCAAACGGAAAGGAGACAAGAAGAAAATATACAAAAAGCCGAGGTAGAGGAATAGGCTGCGCGCGCGTGTGTGCGTGTGTGCGTGTGTGTGTGTGTGTGCGTGTGTGTGTGTGTGTGTGTGTGTGTGTGTGTGTGTGCTATGTTGCATTTGTTTGTGTGTCTTAGTATTTATGATTATGCATGTGTAAACCCTTCTGTGTGTATGTGTGTGTGTGTGTGTGTGTGTGTGTGTGTGTGTGTGTGTGTGTGTGTGTGTGTGTGTGTGTGTGTGTGTGTGTGTTCTATTTGCTACACTGTTCTCCCTCAGTCTTCCCGGTAATTACCGTTGACCTAAAAGATGATTACTGCTACAGCTTCTCTCTCTCTCTCTCTCGCTCTCTCTCTCTCTCTCTCTCTCTCTCTCTCTCTCTCTCTCTTACGTCCTCATTAGTTTCTTCTTCTGCCGTTATGTAGAAGACTGTCACTGCTTTACCGCTCATCCCGTGGTCCCTTCCACCCTCCACGCCTCTGACTCACACACTGTGTGTGTGTGTGCATGTCTGTGCATGTGTGTTGTGTGTGTGTGTGTGTGTGTGTGTGTGTGTGTGTGTGTGTGTGTGTGTTTAGACTCCACAAGTGCGTGTGCATTCATGTACTCCCATATATGCATGTAATAATCCTTACACCTGGGTCGCACCGATTGCATTGAAAGCATACACACCATAAAAACTCACACCATGAATATGCTGCTTTACGTAAGACACTATGCGGTATGATGGGAAGCCTTGTTATCGCTGTTTCAAGCTGCCCAGAGCTCTATGTATATATATAACAATATGTAAAACGCAAAAACAAAAAAGTCATTGGTGAATAACGATTTCAAGTTTTATTTGCCAATCTATTTTTATTTTATCATAGTAAATCCATATTGTCATAACGATAGTGTATATAATGCACTAACATCCGGTTTAGTGAATGCATGCATTTTCATCACGTAAGCAGGAAAGAATGGAATGCAGCACACAGCGGTCACACACTCTCTCATTTGAAATGAATGAACTTCTGGCAGAGAACAATCAATTGACACAGCCGCTGTGACGCAGGTGTTGATATCATATGTATCAGGGTTCAATATGATACGGTATAGAATTATAATGTTAATCCAGCAGTTAATTCTAATTTTTGTCATAATAAACATTAGCTTTCGTCACAAACTGATATACATTTTAGATATACATTCATTGAGATGCAGTTCAACAGATACAATTATGAACTGAATTATGAACACACAAGTTCTGCTGAGTATTCTGAGCATCCAGAACTCAAATATCAATATTATTATTTAGAGAATTGATACTGTAATTGATGCAGGAAAGAATTGTCAAATTCTCAAATGTTTTCTTACGCCCCTTACAATCCTAAAGATGCATTCATATGGTATACTTTACATGAAAAAAGGTCTGACGGGGGTTTCAATCTTAATTGTGTGTCCTTGTCCTTGTGCTTTTGGGCGCATATATGGGCAAAATATTACAAATCCAAAAATAAAAAAGATTCAGTGATGGAAGTGTTGCCCACGGCAAAGTGGATGTGTTTTGGTGCACTTTGGTGTGTGTGTGATTGATTATCAACATGTTTGAGAAGCACTAGATCATCAATTCATCAGTGTGTGTGTGTGTGTGTGTGTGTGTGTGTGTGTGTGTGTGTGTGTGTGTGTGTGTGTGTGTGTGTGTGTGTGTGTGTGCTGTACTGTATGTGCTTGTGTGCCGACTTCTGCACAGCCCTCACATGAGAACAACGTAAGGTTCAGGTTCAGGGTCGAGTGGAGTTCAGTTGTAGCACAGTTTGTGGCTCGCCACTTCCTGTGGAGCCGCACTTGTTGAGTCATGGTGACTGAGCTGGGGCATCATGTAATACACCACTATTCTTGCAATAAGATATTGCGTTATTCTTGCAATACCAGTAAGCTTATGGACCAGATTTGTCGTCGTCATTTAGTGTCTTTTTAGGCATTACAACACATTGTATACATTGTAATAATGTAGTTATTACATATTAATAATGTATACCTTATATACTTATACCTATAATTAATCCTGTGCATCTTTATCCTGTATATTTTATAATTAAGCTATTTCTGTTCTTTATTTTTGGCTATTTTTATACATTTGGTTATTTGACTGTGAGTTGCCTTTTTAATAGCCTTTATTCATCTCAACTTATTCACATCTTTGACGATATGAGGTCTACATTTGATTTTAAAAATATATTTGTGTCTTTTGGGTCTACATACATTGTGATATGTTTTCAACGTGATAAACTCCACTGGGACGGCTTAACACCAGATGTCATATATATCGCTCCACGTGAAGTTCCCTTTTGAATGTCATGATGGTAATAATAAACTCTGTCTAATTCTGCATTGCTCCGGTGCCTGTTTGTGGGTGTGTGGGTGTGCAACCGTGTGGGTGTGTGTGTGTGCATGCGTGTGTGCGTGTGTGTGTGTGTGTGCCCTTACATTGTGTGAAGAGCCACTGTGAGCGGGGGCCAAGGTCACTGCGCTAATTAGGGAGATGGCAACTACGCTGCCTGCGAAAACCGAATACCTTCCCTGCACATCATCCGTCCTCCCAACACCCACACAGCCCGCAAACTCTCCTCTGTCCTTGGCTCTCCTCTCTCTCCTCCTCTCCTTTTTCATCCCTGTTATATCTTTTGTTTTTCACTTCATATTTTCCAGAGGTTTTTTCTGTCTATCACTTTATCTTACATTTACATCACATATAAATGTCCTTCCATACAGTTGCTATTATGATTATTATTATTATTGTTATTATTATTATTATTATTATTATTATTATTATTATTATTATTATTATTATTATTATTATTGTTATTATTATTATTATTATTATTATTATTATTATTATTAGTGTTTTGTTGTTGTTATTGTTATTAATAATAGTAATAATAATAATAATAATAAAACAAATTGATTTAAGTCATTGGTCCCACTTTGGAAAACATTGCTCTCCTTTGTTGAACCTATAGATATTTTTAAGGTTTTCTCAATTCAAAATGTATTTTTAATTTCTCATTTTTGATTTGAAGAAACCTAGTAATTTTAGGTTTTTAAAAATTAAGGACATTTTAACCACCTCCATTCATATATATATAATGTGTGTATATGTGAATTGATAGTGATTTCTTTATTAATTTATGTATTTAGTGTTTTAAATGTTGTTGCTTATTGTGCTGTATATTGTGGATTTGTTCTATTTTGTATATTTTTTGTTATATTATTTATTCATATGCATTTTATTAGCATTGTTATTTTATTTGTTTCGATGCATTCTGCTGTAACACCAGAAACTATCTGTCTATCTGCCTAATATAAGGTGTAAAGGTAGCCAGAGTACCTTGTCTATTTAGTTTTTTTTGGACAAACCTTCTCTCTCTCTCGCTCTCGCTCTGTGTATCAGTGTGTGGCCGTTTGCCTTGTTACAGTTGTTACAGTTGCTGTAACTGTTAGTTCCAGCTTCAGTTTAGCTGCAGTAACAAATGAACAGAGGGAGGAGGAAGAAGACAGAGAGAGAGAGGGAGAGAGAGAGAGAGTCGAACTGCAGGTGTGATACGGGTGGTCTGAAGAAAAACGAGAAGAGAAAGAAATACTTAGAGGACAAAAACGAAGAGACACACACACACACACACACACACACACACACACACACACACACACACACAGAGAGAAGGCTGTGTGTGTTTAATTTATCAGCCCTGATTAAGCCCTTGGGTCAGACCAGCTGTGTGCCTCCTCATCTAAATCTTTACTCTCTCTCTCTCTCTCCCTCTCTCTCTCTCTCTCTCTCTCTATCCTGTTTCCCTCGCTGTTGCTCCTTTTTTGACATGCTAGCTTGTGTGCATGTTTATGGCGTGCTGGTTACCCGCCGCCTTTGTTCTCGCTGGTGACGGTACTGTGTGTGTGTGTGTGTGTGTGTGTGTGTGTGTGTGTGTGTGTGTGTGTGTGTGTGTGTGTGTGTGTGTGTGTGTGTGTATGTGTGAGTGTGTGTGTGTGTGTGTCTGTGTGTGTGTGTGCGTGTGTGTGTGTGCGAGCGGGCGTGCGTGTGTTTGTTTGTGCGCGTGTGTGTGTGTGTGTGTGTGTGTGTGTGTGTGTGTGTGTGTGTGTGTAGCCTTGTGTGTGTGTGGCTGATAAAAGCCAGATGCCTGCTGTTTTTGTGACCGGAGCTACTGATGTTTCTTTTATGTGTGTGTCTGTGTATATATACAGTACGTGTGTGTGTGTGTGTGTGTGTGTGTGTGTGTGTGTGTGTGTGTGTGTGTGTGTGTGTGTGTGTGTGTGTGTGTGTGTGTGTGTGTCTGTGTGTGTGTGTGTGTGTGTGTGTGTGTGTGTGTCTGTCTGTGTCTGTGTCTGTGTCTGTGTCTGTGTGTGAGTGTGTGTGTGTGTGTGTGTGTGTGTGTGTGTGTGTGGGTGGGCACATGCGTTTGTGCCCCCGTGACAGCTGAGGTTGGGTGGGGGGCAGGCAAAGCATGCTGGGCCATAAAAGAGATGGATGGAGACACAAAGAAACTGACGGCAAGACGTGAGCATCTCTCCATGTCTCTCTCTCTCTCTCTCTCTCTCTCTCTCTCTCTCTCTCTCCTGTCTCCCACCGATGACGTCTTTCTTTCTTTCCTTCCCCACTTCGCTCCATCTCTCTATCTCTCGATCTATTTATCTCTCCCCTAACCTCCCTTTTCTCCCTGTCTCCCTTTCTCTCCCTGACTCTCTCTGTCTCTCTTTATCTCTCGCTCTCTCTTTTTCACCCTCTATATCTGCGTCCGCGTCATTCTGCAGTGTCTTCACCTTCACATTTCCCGTCGACGTAAAATGTGAAATTTGATCCATCGGTAGACGGATCCATTTTTCCTGGATTTAGACGTCATACATATATATATTTTTTTCTCTGTCTTATCCGGCTCAGCCACAGTAAGGCGATATGGAAAAAAAGTGAACATAAGACGGCAGACGATGGTTTTCGAAGCAAACGCAAACACGGGCACCGTGTTCAAAGGTTGTTGAAGGCAAAGCAGTGCTTATAATAGGGAGCAGTAGCCGTGGAGGTGGAGTGGTCGCCTGGTAGGTGGAGGGTTGGTGGTTCCACCCTCGGCTCCTCCAGGCTGATTTTCCAGACACCAGCACAACCGTTAAAAACTCCTAACGAGCAGGTTGTTGGTTGTGGTTGGTTGTTGATAATGGGAGAAATTGTGAATAGGTGAATGTGAGGCAGGTGATAAGGCCTAAGTGGCTCTATAAATGGCTTCCATTTATAATGAGACAATTGGAATAAGTATTAATTCCCAACAATTATTGGGTGTGCAATGTGGCCATTCCTCAAAACAGAGTAAAAATATTTAAAATTCATCCAGGACGTCAATCTCTTCGCAGCATAGAAGAAAAGGGTTAAATGGAGAAAATAATGAGTCGACGTTGAGGAGTTTAGGGTGTGAAGTAGCCTGAAGGGTGGAAGTGTGTGTGTGTGTGTGTGTGTGTGTCTGTGTGTGTGTGTGTGTGTGTGTGTCTGTCTGTTGGTTTCGTAGACATGTGGGTCGCTGGAGCGTGTGCTCAAACAGGACTTGTGCGAACCCCATTGTGTCTTTATGCGCAGCTGAACCACAGAGCTACTCCCAACAAAAGGGACAGAGCGGGAGGATGAGGAAGAGGAGTAGGAGGTGGAGGACAATAAAGGGAGGCAGAGGAGAGAGCGAGCCCCAATTAAATTACATGTAATCTGGCCTGAATGTGAGCAACCATCAGCTGCTCTCCAATCTTATTAACTCTGCATTACCAGCCTTGTAGCCCTGTGTGTGTGTGTGTGTGTGTGTGTGTGTGTGTGTGTGTGTGTGTGTGTGTGTGTGTGTGTGTGTGTGTGTGTGTGTGTGTGTGTGTGTGTGTGTGTGTGTGTGTGTGTGTGTGTGTGTGTGTGTGTGTGGATACATCACATCAGCACGCTACCACCATACAAAGGATGAGGGGAAGAGTGGGATGAAGGGCTTGGATGGAGGGATGGATGGAGGGCTGGACGGATGGATGCTATGTTCCGTTTATTTGTGCTTTTGCTGATGACGGATTTCTCTCCGTGCGTCCTCCCAATAATTTCGGGGTGACACTTTGTGACGGCTTTATTTATTTGTTTATCTTTTGTCCGATGCATTAACCTGGCTAATTGTTTACCCATGGGAACTCTTTCCAACGCCCTGTGGTCCCTCAATAACAATCATCAAAATAATTATGAGAGTGATTGCTGTACACTCAGGCACAGTGCAAACAATGGCGGTTAATGTACAAATAAAGGGAAACTATTTGAAAATCGCCAAAAATGTAGAGCTCAGAGTCAGACTGATAGTGGATGTGATATGTTGCTGGGTATTGATGTTATTCGATTCAAAACTAGTTTGTTCCACTAGTTTGTACACAACAAATCAACTTAATGTATTAGTATAACTCGCAAAAATCCCATAGAAACAAACAGTTTTTACTGTTTCATGTTACTGCCATATAAAAACAAGCAACTCATTTTCTATTGGACTATTGAGAGAGAAAGAGAGAGCGAGAGAGAGAGAGAGAGAGAGAAAACAAAATAGACTAAGTTACTCTGTCTATCTTTACACCTTATATTAGGTAGATAGACAGATAGATTTCTGGTGTTACAGATGGATAGATAGATAGATAGATAGATAGATAGATAGATAGATAGATAGATAGATAGATAGATAGATAGATAGATAGATAGACAGATAGATAGATAGATAGATAGATAGATAGACAGATAGATAGATAGATAGATAGATAGATAGATAGATAGATAGATAGATAGATAGATAGATAGATAGATAGATAGATAGATAGATAGACAGACAGACAGACAGACAGACAGACAGACAGACAGACAGACAGACAGACAGACAGACAGATAGATAGATAGACAGACAGACAGACAGACAGACAGGTAGATAGATAGACAGACAGACAGACAGACAGACAGACAGACAGACAGATGGATGATAGATAGATGGATGATAGATAGATGATAGATGGATAGATAGATAGATAGACAGACAGACAGACAGACAGACAGACAGACAGATAGATAGATAGATGATAGAGAGATGGATGATAGATAGATAGATGATAGATAGATGGATGATAGATAGATAGATGATAGATAGATGGATGATAGATAGATGGATGATAGATAGATAGATGATAGATAGATAGATGATAGATAGATGGATGATAGATAGATGGATGATAGATAGATAGATGATAGAGAGATGGATGATAGATAGATAGATGATAGATAGATAGATGATAGATAGATGGATGATAGATAGATAGATGATAGAGAGATGGATGATAGATAGATGGATGATAGATAGATAGATGATAGATAGATAGATGATAGATAGATGGATGATAGATGGATAGATAGATAGATAGACAGACAGACAGACAGACAGACAGACAGACAGACAGACAGACAGACAGACAGATAGATAGATGATAGATAGATGGATGATAGATAGATGATAGATGGATAGATAGATAGATAGACAGACAGACAGACAGACAGACAGACAGACAGACAGACAGACAGACAGATAGATAGATAGATGATAGATAGATGGATGATAGATAGATGATAGATGGATAGATAGATAGATAGACAGACAGACAGACAGACAGATAGATAGATAGATGATAGATAGATGGATGATAGATAGATGGATGATAGATAGATGGATGATAGATGGATAGACAAACAAGGCCTAATTGTAAAAATAAAGCCTTTAGCTGGATACTTTCAGACAAATGGTGACTACAGGCTCATGGATATAAAAAAAAGATGGATTGCTCTTTATGTGTAAACCATTTTATGCTTACATCCAGATCACTGATGAGTGATGCTGTTTGGCACCAATTTCAATTATTCAACAGCCTTTTTGCAATGCATTGCATCATGCCTCAGCTTAATGGCAGAAGAATAGAAAACCTGCATATGCACATCTGGGAGCTTCGACCCACAGGTACCGGTTTAGGGAGGGAGACGGAGTCTTTCTGGCAGTGGGGCGCCGACATGGCGTGAGTCTTTATTAACATTTCGGAACAGAAAGGCTCGCTGGCCAAAACGGGGACATAAAATTAAGGGAATAATCAGTGTCCAGGCTTCTCCTCGGCCATGGTCTGGTCCCCAGGCTTTCCAGTGTCCTGCACCACACGATTCCTACTGCAAGACAAAAACACAAAACAAACAACACATGAGCAAACTCTTCAGGCCGGGTCCAATCAGCACTAATAGGGCTGGTTAGGCGGACCCGGCTGTGCCGTGGAGGGAAGAAGCCAGCGCCGTCACCTGCGGCCCTTGGCTTAACCATGCCCCCTCATCTGCCACAGCATATAATCTGTCCCGCTAACTTCTAAATTCCCTCATTGAAAGAAAAATTTGAATCAATAATGTTTCATGGATAGAACTGAAGAGCCCTGGAATTTAACCACAGGATTATTCCAGATAAATCTCTAATGTGGCCATTGCTAATACAGTATGCAGTTACAAAAACAAAGGGTTCGACCACCACAGTAATAGTAACGGGGTTGAAATCTCTGGCCAAAGCACACCGTTTCCATGGTATCTTCAAAGCAGACACACTATATGAAAAACAAAAGTTCAATTTTCTAGTGAAAATGGAATTTAGAGCGTCTCGGAGGCAGAAAATCCCATATCGAGAAACACTTCTGCGGCACAAGCGCCGGTCCCCGTGTGACCCGGAGGCGCACGGAGGCAAAATGGGATCCAGCCGCGAATTTCAAGATTAAAGCGATACTGTATGCGCACTAAACACGCCGCTCCCACACTCACACGCACACGTCTTGTCTGACACAGCTTTAAGGTATAAGCGTGGCTCACGAAGATTTTCCCGCTTGTTTGGCGCGGCAGAGATCAAATCCCATTGATGATTCAGAGAACGAATGCTACCGTGAGCTGTGTCAGATCACAATCAACTCAAATATCCCCACAGAGGGAGAGCTGTCTGTAAATATAACCTTTTAATGTCTGTTTTTACTGTTGCTGTGTCACTAAGCGATGCTTTCTTTTCGGGGATTGATTTTCTTGGGCAATAGTGAGTTTTCCTTTGTATACTTCCTTAGCAAATGTGAAGTGAGAAAAGATCATTCATTGACAGGTATGCATGAAAATCATTTTTTTTTTTTGCTATTGAATATTTCTTTTCAAAATCATCATCCGACATCACGAAAATAATGCAATGCCACAGTAAATGCCGCAAACATAATCATATAATCATAATCATAATCACATTAACATTAGCATTACATTAACATAAGGCGATAGTGGCGCCGCCCCTAGCGGTCGCCTGCGCCGGCGCTCCTGCTGTATTATCCCAAACACTACCTCACACTATTCACATTCACATGCCACTTTAAATGCACATATCTGTATATACATAGCCATATTCCTTCAACCTATTCCATTTTATTTCAATTTATTTTTTATTGTATTTTATTCTATATATTTTTTATCTTATTCTATAAGTATTCCACTTACTGTATTACGTTTTAGGAGTCAGTTAGTCGGTCTATTAGAAAGGAATTTTCTACTTTTTATTTTATTTTATTTTTGTACTTTTTCCTAGGACTTATTGTGTGCTATCACCGGGTGCGTTGCATTACATTTCACTGCATATATGTATGGAAGTATGTATATGTATGTGACAAATAAAAATCTTGAATCTTGAATCTTGAATCTTGAATGGGAAGTAAATAATGACAATGACAACATAAAGGAAAAGAAGATATCAATACACATATTTGTACACATGAATGAAGTAAAAGTAACTATAATAAAAAATAAAATAAAAAAATTAAATAGTAAAAATATAGATAAAGAAGTAAAAATAGTTATAAAAGTTATAATTAATATTTTTAATCCGTTTATATCATTTATTCTATATTATTTACATATTTTTTAGTTTTAATCATACATGACATTATTTTTTTATCATACACTACATTGCATTACATTACATTAATCACATTAATATATGCTTTTCAAATAATCTATTACCTCACGTCGACACCTGTAACAAGAGACCGCCCACTTCAAAGGAGGCACCCTTCCTTTCATTTGAATCCCTGTGACACCTGCGAACACCTAGGCAACCAGTGATCCCTCAGGAGGGACCAGATCTATTTCTCATGGGACTGATTGTCAGATCATGTAATCCAATCGAAACGCTCTGCATTAAAACTTGAAAAAGCAGAGGAAGTGAAGACCTCCTCCTCCGGTAACAGTAGAAGGCGCGTTGGCACTCTGTATAGTGGCAACCAACACATCTGAGAGGCCCGAAGCTAGGAGCTTCTTCCTCCCGGGCAGCCTGCTGCCTGGGAGTTCCCCCTGAACAATATGTCCACCCCGTGGTTGAGGCAGCCAGGGATGTGCACCGCCCAGAGAGAGAGGAGGTTCTGCTCTGCATACAGCAGTAAACGGTTCGCCATCTGACACAGGGGTGGAACCGTAGCCCACCTTGGTCGTTGATGTATGCTTTCGCCGACATGCTGTCTGACCTTTTCAAGACATTGCGGACCATTACTTTTAGACCATCATTGTAGACCCCCACCCCGTGGTTGTTGCGTCCATGATGATGGTGGTGCAATATGATATGCTTCCCAGCACGGATCCCGCACAAAGGAACCATGCACTTCTCCACACTCACAGGGCCCTCTTGCACCTCAGTGACTCCGTTCCCCCTGGTCGTGTACCACCCTTGGAACGCCCTGGCTCGCAACATGCCGAGGGGTAGTGCCACGGCCGCTGACGCCATCATGCCAAGTAGTTTTTGACACAAAAGTGACATCACTGACCGTCCGGGTCTGAACTGTGAAGCACATGTCTTGATGGCCTGAGCCCTGGCTGGGGATAGGCGGACCATCATAGAAACCAAGTCCAATTCCATGCCCAGTAAAGAGGTGTTGTTGACAGCAAAGCCCAGACTCCCCAGGTGAGAAAGGGTTAATCTGGCCACCTCTCTGACTCCTTCCTGGGAGTCGCTGCAGATGAGCAAGTCGTCCAGGTAGTTGTCAAATCCTAGGTCCTGGGCCTGGTTCACATGGCGGCGTGCTGCCCACCCAGGCACTGTCGCAGGACTGATGGTGGCCAGCTTTCTCCCTGGGATCTCTGCAGTCTGGATACGACATCCTTGATGCCATAGCTCTCTTTCCTCACCGGAGGAAAAAAGGAAGGATTGCCGGCTTGTACTCAAGCCGGCAATCCACACCGACTCGCACGAGTGGGATCCGAGAGGTGAAGCAGGCGTGGAAATATCAAGGCTCTCGATGGATTCTTCTTACGCAGAGTAGAAAAGGAGGAGGAAGCGGGAGTCGAGCCGCAATATATACCCGCAGGGGCGGGGAGGAAGAACAGCATCATCACTTCTGTCGTGCAGCCATTTATTCAATTTTGTATTTCAACAACTTTCTCAACTAAAGTATGAATATTAAATAAAGGCTCTCATCCTGCTACACACCTACACTCCTACCAAGTAAAATAGGACTTCAAGACAACCCAGTATTGATTCTTTGTTAGGGTACAATACTTTTTTGGTTAGCTGAGAAACTCTTATTTTGTGACTAGAAAACAAATTTCATCTAAGCAAAGTAGTCTTTGAGATAACTGCGACTGTTTCAACTTGGAACTAAACTGACAGAGAGAGAGAGAGAGAGAGACCAGACTGGGGAAGTAGTATTGCTTTCTGCCGAAGTGGGGGAGGACAATCAGTTCGATGTGTCTGGCTTGACAACAGCTCTATAGCAACGGCTCGAGGTAACCAGAGAAGAGACTGCGAGGAGCCTCCCATCCTTCCATCCTTCCGTCCTTCCATCCTCCTATCCTACTTCCCTCTGTGGAATTAGCCTCTTAGCAAGGGGAGTATGATAGAGAAAGAGAATTGATTGGTGGAGGGGCGTATGGTATCTATACGGCTACAGGAGGTAATAGGGAGATCGGGTTTAACCCCTGGGTCACACCAGAAGCGACACGTCAGCGTCCTGAAAGGCCTTCAGATACGCTGCCATTTTAATCAATATGGAAGGTCACACCCAGCAGAAGCGTCAGCGTAGCAAAAGCGTCACGAAAGTGGCATGCACAGCGAGGCTCCTATGCCCCTTCGTGTTTTTTTTTACGCCTCGGCTCTATTTTTCCGGGCACAAAGCATAAACTGGACTGTAGATTCCCATAGAGGTCCATTCAAAAGATGTATTTAGTGAAAATATCTATTTACCAGGCATCAACCACTTATAAAATCGCTGATGTGTGGTTGCAACGTACAAACAAAAAATCCCAAAAATTTAAAATTCCAGCAGGTATTATTCATACTTGCCAAGGAGTTTTGTATACTTAATTGGTCTGGTATACTGTACCTCGGCAACGTGGAAGCGGGACGCTCTCCTTGCAGCTTGGAGTCACTACGTGTGGGCTCTAGACAAACTGACTGGTCAAGCAATAGATTTTTGTAGTAGAGAAATCTGTCGATTTATTTATAAGGTATTATTAAGCTATTAATATGTTTTTTTTATATCAAATGTACAAGAATATATCCATTGCGTGTTCTTCATTTAATAATCAAACCACAAATAACTGATAACAAAAAATAATCTGAAAACACTTTGTGTATTTACTGCAGTAAATACACATATATATTCTCCTTGCATTTCCTTCGGTTAATGGGACAAACCCACTGCTGTCCCAGACTCAATAGCAATGTATTTATAGATTATTACTCAATCCAGCGATAAAAGGCGCAGCGATGAATCCAACTACGTTAATTAACAAAGGCGCTCCAAATTTTGAATGAAATGAAATTGAAAAGGTTGAAAATGAAAGAAGAAATTGACGAATCGTTTAAATGACAAGCCGCGTTGATGACAATGTTGTTTCTGGTGTGGCCCAGGGGTAAGATAGAGAAGACACAGTGCCTGGCTCCTGTGGTCAGTGCTTTCATATATATATATATATATATATATATATATATATATATATATATATATATATATATATATATTTGAATGGAGGTGGTGAAAAAAAAAATGTATACTGTATATACAGCATATTCCCAATTTAGCATTGCCCATATCACTTTCATTACATAAATAGTCTCTCATATAGAGAGGCGCGCTGAAAAATTGACTTTGGCAGATGAACCGAGAGAGTCCAGCGGCGGATTGAAATGTCCCCGTTTTATGGGGACGCTATGAGGTGCCGCACTCTGAGTCTCCGCTGATTGGCCGCTCCCATCCTCACATCCCTCATTGTTATTGGTGGCCAGCAGTGTCGTCGTGTGTCATTGGGCCCCGCCAGACTCCTCGTCCACTGGATTCGCAATCTGATAGCGTAGCGCGAGTCATCGATCAAACTTTGTGGACAGCCGCCAAACTGCGCCTGCAGAGCTGCAGGGAGAGACGGAGGCGGTGAGAGAGAGAGGGTGAGAGGGAGAGAGGGAGAGAGGGAGGAGTTCTTTCTGAGTGGGACATCACAAATCAAATGCCGTAACCTTTTAGTACGTCTCCGTCCCGCTGGCGTGCTGAAAGCCAATGAGGCCTCTCGGCTCTACGGGCTGCTGTCTGTCCGCCTGCTCGCCCAACTCCCTTCCACTTCTTTGGTCTCTACTCCTCACGCGTCTTTCCTTTTGCTTTGTCTCCCATACGCTTTTTTCTCTCATGTCTCGCTATTTACTATACATACAGTATATCGTAGTGCTTTCCACCTATTTTGGTCTTTCTTTCTTTCTTTCTTTCTTTCTTTCCAGCCCAGCTTTACCAATGCAACAGCTAATCTGTCAGATTTGTCACCGTTTCTCGTCAGTGTTAACTACGATATGTTTGCCATTTCTGATAGTGGAAGATGGTTGAGTGAGAGTGAGATCAAAACACACATGTTTAATCATATTTATATATTTGCATATTTATGTATGTCTGTAAGTATTCTTTCCCACCCGGGCTTCCAGCTGAGACATGGCGGCTAAAACGTTCATAAAATGAACATTCCAAGTACTCTTACTATTGAAGTCCCATCTCAACAACCTCTAGTTCGCATAATAATAATAGGGAGAATTTCAACAGTGGTGTTGTCAGGATCTGGAGTAGTGTAAGAGTGTATGTGTGTGTGTGGGGGGGGGGTGTTTGTGGACATCTGGTGTATGTTGTGTGTACTTCATAAAGGCGATTGTGCTGACATTTTTAAATGGTCATCCAAAAGTGAGTCCAGCCTTATGGCTGGGTGTGTGTGTGTGTGTGTGTGTGTGTGTGTGTGTGTGTGTGTGTGTGTGTGTGTGTGTGTGTGTGTGTGTGTGTGTGTGTGTGTGTTCTGTGCTTTAGTTTTTGCCAACTCAGACCATTTTTTTCCCTTTCTAAAAGTAAATAACCTTGGTATGTCAAGCTGTTCGCTGCCCCCAACCTGCTCTCGTTCAGACATCTAACGGCTCTCTCATCTGTCCACCACAGCAAAAACACATCACTAGCATTCCAGCAGGGAGCGTGTGTGCATGTTTGTGTGTTTGTGTGTGTGTGTGTGTGTGTGTGTGTGTGTGTGTGTGTGTGTGTGTGTGTGTGTGTGTGTGTGTGTGTGTGTGTGTGTGTGTGTGCATGTTTGTGTGTGTGCGTGTGTGTGTGTGAGCGTGCGCGCGCCCTCGTGCAAAGAATTTCTCACTTCAAAAAGTTACCTTTCAGGAATGCAGAACAAAACATAATTTAATCTTTTTAAGTTTTATGTCAACAAAATACACCGTGTCTCCCTCTGCACGGGGCTGTGACGGGACGGCAGCGGGTCTGGTTAGTGCGGAGGTGTCGAGAAGGCAGCGCTTCAACTTAAAACATCATGTTGGAGCTCCCTGCCCGGCCAAGTGTCCCACCCTACTGGTCATTATTGGGGATTTCGGACATGAGCTGGAATCGCATGTCTGGGCACTTGAACTCTTGATTACTGAAAAGTAATCGCCGTGATTCATTGGCAGCAATATTTCACAGCCAACTTCCTCTCTCTCTCTCTCTCTCTCTCTCTCTCTCTCTCTCTCTCTCTCTCTCTCTCCCTCCCTCTCTCTCCAATTGGCTATTTACCTCCAAATCATCTCCCACAGCACAGTCAGACACCACCATTGCTACTCGTCTGCAAATGCCCATTTAAAATGTGGCAACTACAGTCCAGCCAAGACACAAATAAATGACGCTAAGATTGCGGGGCAAACTCACAAAGACTCCATTGCGGCCGCTGATAGCACCATGAATTGTGCATCACTTGCCCCGTCTTAGCGTCACAGCGCAAACAGGGCCATAAAGTTTTGCAACTGGGTGCAATTTGCCCTTGTTTTTCATCTGATTGCAATTATCCATGTAACAAAGTATAAATAGTGGCTTTGCACCAAGAACCCAGAAGGCAGGACAATAGCAGAGAGAAGGAGAAAAATGTAATTCTCAGACCGGGAGCTACAAGTCCTGAGCGACGAGGTGCAGAGCTGTTCCTCAAAACTTCAGGCAAGGAATTTAAACATGACAGAGAGAAACCGTATTTGGGATTTGATATCCCGGTCTGTCAGGGACTCTAAAAGAAGATGCCATGATTTGAAGCAGAGGACAAAAGAAAATATATCACTCACAAGCGTCTCAAACGGGACTCCCCTTATAACATTTATAAGGGGTGTCCCTTTTAGCTGTACCTGAAGCACATTTAATGTGCTAAAGTTACCACCAACTCTCTGAAGACACTAATAATGTTAACACTTGTTAACAATTGTGTATGGGTATTACAGTAGTGCTGGTGTTTGTGACTTGTACTTTTTTTTTTTAAATTAGGCTTATTTGGGGCCAATTTTGTGCCAAATGTAGGCATATTACCTAATTTAGATACGTGCAAATAGCACGGCTCGTTTTTGTCTTAATTGTGCAGGGTTAGCGGCCACAAATGCCGGCAATCCTTTTGTGAAATCTGTGTGGCTCACAGTGGGCAATTGAGCTTTTTTCTAAGGCCATTTTTCTAATTTGCACTGGAGTGGTTAAAAAGCACCATAGCAAAACAAGTGGCTGTGAAATTGAAAAATACAATGCCATTGAGTTCAAATAACGTTGAAAATAATGAAAAAGCTTTTGATGTTCTCGGGAGATTAATATGATGTTGAGTACTGCATTTTCTTATCAAAGTTAAAAAAATCTCTGCCCCCTGAATGTCCTGACTATCACTAGATCCCATCTAGATGGGTTGGTATTCCCATCCCATTCCCCAAATCATCTGAAAAAACGTCATTCATCATCAGTTCCATTACAATGCACTATCATCTTGAAATGAATTACAGCAAGCCCTTAAACCGAAGTATTTCTTCTCACTCCCATTCTTAAACACAGAATTAGTGAACCGGTTCAATATGCATGCTCATGTTGCTAATCAAGCTTGCTACGCTGGTTAAACAAAGATTATAGATGTAATCATTTCCGATCTAATTTTCACCTCAAACAGTACCACACTGTACAGCAGAGTAACCTTCCTCGGAAAGGCTACCGTGGATAGGGACCTATCTTAGGGCCGTCTATATTTTCTCTCTCTCACACTGTCTCTCCATTAAGCATTCTTCCTCTCGTTCTCTCAACCTATCATTCACTCAATATCTGTTTGTCGTTCCGTTTCTCTTTCCCACCTTTTCTCTCTTACAGTCTATCTCCTCCGTACCTCCCTCTCTCTCTCTCTCTCTCTCTCTCTCTCTCGCTTTTGCCACCCTGTCCCACCCACACACAGGCGCATCACCTATCGCTGCGCCCACTCTCCCATCCATCCCTCGCAGGGACGCCCACGCACCCTCCTGAGAGCTCGCTTCCTCATCAGCTAGAGATAACCATGGCTACGGATTATGGCTCTCAAGCGATGGGGTCTCTGGGATAAACGCTAAAATGAGGATGAATGAGTGCAAATGCGGGCCCACTTTCCAACTCCCCTCTGCTCTTAACCAGCCTCTAAACCCCAGAAATTTCAATTTCTCCCGCCTCCTCTCCCTTTGTTGAGGGGAAAACAACTCGGAGAGTCGGCGGGGTTCTGCTGTTCAGGGTGCTGAGGATCTAACCCTTTGTTGATCTAACCGACATCGACTCTTGAAATGCCCAGTTTTCTTCAATCCTCTTTTCAACCCCCACAGGGCAAATACCCATTACTCCCTTTTGAATAGTTGATTGGACGTTACTCTGATCCCTAGAGGCAGGGCCTAAGAAATCCCACCAATTAGGATTTTTGCATTCGAAATTCTAAGGTTACTAGAAACCTTGATCTTTCAGATTTTGTGATATTGCTAAAGAATGATCATGAACAAGGGTATATCGTTAGTGAAACGTGATTTTGAGTTGAAACGTTTTGGCCGACACCACTACGCCTTGTCCCACCATGTTGAAATGAAATATGACAGACTTCAGGGAGAGAGCGACGGAATCCCACGGCTGGGAACCGTTTTACTGTTTTCATATGTTTTCCCTAACTCTCCTCAAGGAATGACGGAATTGATTCCCAGACAAGCGAAGTGGGTGCGACCGTACTCGGTCCCACCCCACCCTACCCCTATCGACAACCCCCTTGGAGTACGAATCTGGTTTAAAGACTTAAAGGTCACTGGTTTGGAAACATAAAATAAGCAAAACACCCATTTCCCACCGCTTTTCCTTCAGCAACCACTGTGCGGTGTCTTTGAATGAAAGCTTAACCTCCAGGCTACAAAGGATATTGGGTGCGTGGTGGGACGGGCATGCAAAAGGTGTTTGACTTTTAAAGAATGAACGGTCGACCGTGAACTCGGTCCCTGATGAAAGAGGACCATTTCGTGAGCCAAACTGATGCTGGTAAAATCCTGTGGCAGAACTTGAAGGTTGGGCATTCGGCTATTCTGCATAGAATGTACTGTAACAAGCACACCACCTTGATGGTTTGATTTTGGCACGACAGACTTAGTGGTACACCACAGCGGAGCTGAGGAAAAAGGGCCACTTATTTAACTGTAAACCAGCGGTCCTCTCTTCCTGGCCTTTATAACTGAGGACGACAGCTGGCAGTGGGTGGCTTTGACAGTTCTTTTTTTTTTCTCTATGTCTCTCTGTCGCACAGCAAGTCGACCCTGTTAGTGCGACTTTTATAAACCGGCAGCCTCGGGAGCCACATGCCCTTGTCCAATTCAACTTGTCTACTCTGCTTTTTTTACTTCTTTTCACAAGTCGTGGCGAGAATACGATTGGGGAAATGACTGTTAAAGTCAGCCTTTCAATGGTCTCTTGAGTGCCATGTGGCTTTATCATTCACTGGAAGAGGAATTCAGTTGGATGCCACGATGTGGTCAGTGAAAGACGGTAGGATGGACAGTTGTTACCACCATATGAGAACTGAATAGAAATTGTTTATCTTGGGTGTCTGGCACTCCTGCAGTATACTCCCAAAACACCTTAGAAGATGGCCCAATAAAACATGATTTAATGGGCCAGAGACTTCTCTTTGGGCTGTTATGATTCCTGTGTCTACACTCCGGCTTTGGGTTTCAATCACTGGCGTACTGTGGCGCGTACACCTTCTTTTACCCTTATGCTTTCCCAGGACTTGCTTTTTGACTTGCTTTTTCTTTCAAAATATTTTCTCCATCTGGCAGTTTCAGGTCTGTCTGAGAAGTGAAAAGCGCCGTCTAGTAAGTTTGCCTGAAACTTTCTTTATTAATTTGCTCACCCCTTATCTGAGAAAATGCTTCCACAATGATAATCCCACAATCCAGCAGGCTTTCTGGTTTATTGCCTTTTTCTAATGAAATGACACATACAGACAGTCGGAGAGGAAGAGAGAGAGAGAGAGAGTAAGAGAGAGAATGAGACAGACAGAGAGAGAGTTTGGTTTAAGAAGGAAGCTATTATTTATCTGTCAGCCATGGATGTGTTGCAAATAAAAGTGAAATGGCAAATTGAGTCCCCTTCAATAAGTTACGCTTTTTTTTTTCACACAGTTCCTCAAGATTCTTTTTGGGGAAACCAAATCTCACATCATAGTTTTTTCCAATATGGAAAATAAGCTATATAATATATATATATATAACCAATAATATAACTATTTCCATGTTCTCTTTAGTTAACATTTTATGGAAGACTATACCGCCACTTTTATTTACCGACCCACCACAACCACCGTAATATTGACACTGTGGACCTTTGGATAACAGCCAGCCCAATTGGGACTCGTCCTGTGGCTTGTCCTTGTCCTGTTTTCTACCAGCATCCATGTAGGAACAGCTAGCTAGCCTCCTTGTAGCTTGTAACCCACTCTGTAGTTAGGTAACCAGTCAATCTCTCCTCTTTGGCTGTCTCATTCATTCCTATTTTTTCTTACCTCTTTCGCTTCCAACCAAACAAATTGCCATATCAAATAGCCAATCAACCAACCAGCTAATCAACCAACCAACCGACCAACCAACCATCTAATCAACCACCCATCCAACCAACCAACCAACCAACCATTTAATCAACCAAACATCTAATCAACCAACCAACCAACCAACCATTTAATCAACCAACCATCTAATCAACCAACCAACCATTTAATCAACCAACCATCTAATCAACCAACCAACCAACCAGCTTATCAATTTACCAACCAACCAATCATCTAATCAACTAACCAGCTAATTAACCAACCAACCAATAAACCAACCAACCAACCAACCAACCAACCAGCTAATCAAACAACCAACCAATGAACAAACAATGAACAATGAACAAACAATCTACAACCAATGAACAAACAATCTAATCAACCAAACAACCAATCATCCAGCTGATCAACCAACCAGCTGACCAACCAACCAATCAACCATCTAACCAACCAAACAACCAGCTGATCAACTAACCAGCTTATCAACCAACCAATCAACCAATCAACCAACAAATCAAACAGCCAATCAACCATCTATCCAGCCAACCAATCAACCAATCGAACCAACCAACCATGTAATCAACCAAACAACCAATCAGCTAATCAACCAACCAACCCACCAACCCACCAACCCACCAACTAGCTAACCAACCAACCAA
>NC_137195.1:27033620-27516120 GCF_960531495.2 Zeus faber | reverse complement strand
GTAACATTTGACATGGATTAGGGATTGGAAGTATAAAGGAGCAGTATTTCACCTCATATGAATATAAGTACTGTGGTGTGTGGATGGTCTGGTTGAGCAGCCACACCTGACCTGGATCGAGGTGATCGGGTCAGGGTGGCTGCATACCTGTTGCGTGTTGGTTGGTCGAACGAGCAGCAGGTTAAAATGCCATCCCCACACACACTCAGGAAAGGAGCCCTGTTACATTGTCTTTCAATTTGTTTTGCTATCCCCTCCTGACTTTGAAATGGTCAAGCTCAAGCTTTCCTAGGGCTATGAAAGCCTCAGGTGCCTGCTCACCGCTCAAGGAACTGGTGAGAGACAAGTGACGGATAAATGATTTTTGAATTTTGTTCAAAGTGTCTGTAAGCAAAAGAGTTTTCCTTTTATACCCCATTGGAAAGTGCCATCCCAGAGTGTGAGGACACAGACTGATGGGAAATGTCTGTCCTTTGATGGACAACTGCCAGCTCTCAGCTCTTAGGTTACTTAATGCACTCTTTCTACCAACTCAATACTATTTGTTTGCATACTTATGCTGCCACTTACAAATTGTTGCCAATTTTGATCTTCTTTATGTGCTTTAATTTGATGCAAACCATAGTTAGGTACAGTATGCTGTCTGATATAGGTTTAAAACCTATGTGCGGAACTGAAGCGCGTAGTCCTCAGTTAGATTTTTGTTCTCATGTAATAGTAGAATGACTCATTTCGTTGGAAATAAGACATTTTACAGCAGTAAAAAAAATACGGGGATGTTTTATGTACAAATTTAAAGTGCCACACCTTAAGTTCACCTACAAAGGCGTTTAAGAGCCTTCAAAGCCAAGGTTGTGTTTTGCTCGATTTTGTGTGTATCAATAAACGCCACAGATCTTCCTCATTACTGAATCTCAACAAGTCAGCACTTTTGACTCCTCAGTTATTTGATAAATAAAACAGGCAAAAAAAAATTAGCACACACACACACACACACACACACACACACACACACACACACACACACACAGACAAAAATGAATTCATTCAGATGTTGGTATGGATTAAACCTGATCAATGTGCAAAACGATGAGTCATCCCTCGGCATCCAGCGCAAAGCTCGCCGATGGAGCTGCGGAGCTGAAGAACCAGGCCTGGTCTCCAGCAGCTAACGAGACCCCTGAGACTAGCAGGCTTTAGCGTCCATGAAATATTGATGGCATGTTCATTAACCATTGATCAAGCCATTTTAGAGCCTTTAGACATAAGGGGAGATCAGGGGTCCCGGTTTCGAAAAGGCGTGTATACAACAAGTGTTCGGATTTTCCCCCTAGCTTAAAAAAAAAAAAAAAACAGAAACCGAAACTAGAAAAAGATGCCTTTTTGTGGTTTAGATCTTGGTTTTGTATGATTTGTTGTCGAAAAAAAAAATGCATGGCGTTATCTGTTGATGTGAGCTGAGGTGACTTCTACATAGAATATCTATTTTACTGTATGCTTAATGAAAATTAAATTGTATTAGTACCAAATGTCATATCATCTCAGGAAAACACATTGATAGACCTAATAAGCTACTGATAATAGAAATCTTGATTTCAGTAGATTTTCTCATTTCGCAAAATATAGCACCACCTTTATTGGCATTTTGCAAGATGGTGTTGGTTTTGATTCCAGCTGACGCTTTGGGTCTTCGGGTACTAATTGTTCAGTGGTCCAAAAATCTCACGATGTGTACTTCCAGATGTTGAAAGGCGTAAAGGGGTTGAGATTTCGCAATGTAAGTGCCAGATATCTGGGATTGATGGCGAACAAAAACTGGTATTCATTGCCTTGTACGAGGGACCTAGCATATGCAATTTGAAGTACGCCGGGAAACGTTGCTGATGGGGTGTCGCCGTAGCAACTTCTGCTTCCATCTGCCACTCAAACTTGGGCGGCTTGAGCCTGGATCAAATTTTCACATACCCTTACCCTAACCTCTCCCAAAGAAATAGTTTCACGCCTTTTTGAAATACAAAGTCACAGTAACTTAGATAGAATTTAGATTAATATTATTGACATTGAAAATGTGGATATTACTGCTAATGCTGATAACAAGGTGTAAACGTTTACAAGTCAAGATAAACATAAATAATTGGAGTTCATCACACGTACTGTACGTTCTTTTCTCAAGGACAAAAGTAAGAACAATTAAATGTGTTCTTGTCTGGGAATTTGTCCAAATGATAGAAATAAAATTTTTTCTGCACTGTGGGTGCAGTCGGATGAGACCACAAAGAAAAATGTAGGGCCACAAATGTAGCGGGATGATGAGACAAGTGAAAAGTGAGAGGAAAAAGGGTGTAGCTTCCAGGCGGTGATCAGGCAAAGGAGGAGGAGGAGAGGAAAATGGTGTTCATTAAAAATTAATTAAGCGTTCAGACAGCAGTTGGACAGCAAGGTTATCATTATGGATGATTCAATCTCAGGAGTCTCAGGAGGAGGAATGCGTGGAGTGGAAGAAGAGGAGGAGGATGGGAGAGCTAGGCAGTACAGAAGGCAAGCGGGGTGGAGAAGTGAAGGACAGAAGGGCTGGAACACGTTCTATCGGATTCTGTCTCTTCAGATGAAGGGACATGAGGCTTTCCTCATTTCGTCTGGGCTTCCTATTTTGTTTGCGTTTTTGAGCTATTCTTTCTTTCTTTAGCTCCCTAGCTGTGGCACATTGATTCCAGTCGTCCAGTTCTGAAAACCAAAAATTTAACTAGACTAGTTAAAGCGGTACTTGGCAACAAGTGATTGTGATAATGATGTGATGTGATTATCCAAGCTGGCACCCCACTCACCGTCAAATAAATGCAATTTCCTCGTAGTGTCTGAGCAACTACAGCCATTTAAATGCAAACTGCTATGTTCAAGGTGCAAAGCGGACAGCAGCATTTCCAACCTTGAATTACTGACATGACACGTTTATTAATGACACCGTCAAAACACATGTTTATTTGAGCGCAAACCCTTGCCCTTCTCCGCTGAACTTCATTTTGTGGTCAAATAGTCAAATGTTACTATATCATGGGGATGAATAGTAATTCTGTAGGTAGTTAAAAAAAAAAAAGACAAGCATTAATGCATCAAGCATCTTTTTTAAATGCAATATTTCCAATTTCTGAGCGACGTAGAGTTATGGAACATTTTAATGAACATTTTACTGGTTTAACCTTTTCACGGATTTACTAAAACTGACAAAACATAGAAATGAAATTCACGACTGCGCTTGGCACCCTTTTGTTATTTAAACCTTTTATTTATTATTATTTAAAACTTGAAACCTTTTTTAACCCTATGTAAACCCCCTATATTCACAGAAATCTGTCATTTAAATACCCTCTCACCTAAACCGCTTTTTTCTCCAGCTTTTGTGCAACAGAGCCAGTGCTTTTCATTTATTTTGTTAACACTAGCTCTGACCCGCAGCTTTGCCCTCCGCTTACCCTCCAGCTCTCCTACAGGTGTTGTTGCGTAGCGGGGTAAAAGCAGGAAGTGGCGGTGTCACCGAGCACGGGGTCTCGCTGTAATGATGCCGCAATGAGGTGTAATGGGGCTGAAAACGCAGGCCGACTGGCTGGCAGGCTCGAGGCACAGTCAGGGAGAAGCACAGTCAGGAAGAAGCACAGTCAGGGAGAAGCACAGTTCGCGCAACGTTCGTTCCATCTTCCACGACAGATGTTACCTGGTGTGAAAAAAAAGGTGCTGAAAGAGAGAGAGAGAGAGAGAGAGAGAGAGAGAGAGAGAGAGAGAGCAACAATGAGACACAGGTAAACAAATGCACAGAGAGGGAGCGGCCCGTGAAGGGACAGTGAAAGAGAGAGAGAGAGAGGTGAGAACGTTGCGGCATGCAGAGTGTGAGATCACCTGGAAGTAAAGCGGACGGGAAGGTCACTTTGAGGAAAGTCAAAGTGAAGTTTACTCCCCCCACTGGTGTTCTCCAGGGCACATTAGCAAGTCACGCCAAGTCACTCCTTTAGTAAGTAACTGTGATGCCTCGTCGGCCGAATGTGTTTGGGAGATGCATGGGCGGTTAGGATTCCATTAACCAACCACATACTGAGCTCGTACACGTGAGCTCGCCGCCTGCCTCGACTTCCACTCATTTCCACCTTGTTTTTGATTTCCCCGTCGGTTTTGCCGAGACGACACGAGGAGTGAAACTCGGAGAAACTGACACAAAGTTAATCTAACCGCTTCATAGATTTTTGTATGTACTCGGGGGAGGCAATTTAAGCTCTGAAGGAGAGGCTATTGCGTCCGCGTCCCCGTCCCCCCGGCAGCGCTACGCATGGGCAGCACAAATTTGCCTACATTCTCCTTGTTAACTATATAGATAGATGTGTGCAGAAGCAAAGCCATTCATTTGGTTTTGTTAAAAATGGTTTGGAGTCATGCACAATGAGATGTTGTATAAAAACAAAACAGGCTGTAGTTAAGTCCAGTAGCCAAGGCACACAAGCAGAGCTCACAGGAAATCAAAATCACTCTTATTTTTAGGAGGTCTTGACTTTTCCAAACTGAACGCATCATGCTTTGCCACATTTGGCCGCCAGATCAGTTGATCTATTCGATATGCTGATTAGATCACCAAGTTGAACGTTGTACATTGATGCGCCAATATACAGTATATTTACACATTATCAGTGTGGTGACCTTTCTAAGTCTTATCTCTGGTTTTCTTTAGAACAGCCAGACCTAACACCTTGGAAGTATTGGATTCCCACCAAGTTACACACATAAGTCACTACGGCACATGATAGCACCGTCCAAAGTTGCTTCATTCCCAATAGCTCCAGCTAAACCATGGATGGAATGTGTCATGAACCCTCATTAACTACAGTTGCCGAGGGTTGTGACCGATGCTGTAGTGTTTTGTTCCCCAATTTATTTTACAAACAAAGGTATACTCATTTCTAGTTTTATCAGCTTCTGTCAGTAGCTCCAACTGGACTTCTTCACATGGATTTCTACCATCAAGAAAAACTTTTCTCCTCAAAATGTCTTCCCTGCTCCTGAAATTTCCGCTGTGCGTCCACAAACATTTGTTTCTGTGGAAAGGCCAAATTGGGACCTGTAACTTGCATGCATCCACCCACCCAGAAATGAAGAAAAGGTTTGGAATGCCAATAGAGCTTACGACACTGTGCTTGTAATGAATACATGAGCGCCATTACGGGATAGCGGAGAAAGGCAGCCAACAACATGGCATTAACCTCTCATGGAGCTGTAAAGAAATCACATAACACTGATAGAGTCAGCAGGCACTCTGGGGTCTATGTAGCTGAATGGTTTTTATGAAGTCACGAGCTTGTGCAGTAGTCATTTGTTGAGTATATACTGACAGAGACCAGAGGTGGACAAACCCCTTCCTATGCCTTCTCATCTAAGAAGGAGAAGGCCTGGGAAACAAGAGTCTTTGATGTCGCCCTAAAGGGAAGGCGCTAATATTCCCCTTGCTTTTGAAACGAAGACTTTGTAGTGGCTTCAAAGACCAAACTTGATGACTTGGAAAAGTTTGGGGTGATTCATTTACTACTGCCTCTGATAGCCCCATATTACAATGCCCCATTGGCGTGTGAGAGGAAATGGAATCCTCAAATCCTTATCCTTAAACTAGTCCTGGTAAACCAAGAAAATTGGGGAGCTTGGTCAAGCCTAGCGGTGGACCTTCCAAGTTAAAAAAAAGGGAAGGTCCACCCCAATATTTTCAGTCAATCTCCTTGGATTGGCACGCAGGATTTTAATCGGCTAACCCTGGAATTGTCCAGCTCTGATCCAGACCATCCTACCTCTCCTCTCTCTTGCTCCTTTTGGTCGTTCTCACTCCTCGAAGGCCATCAAAATATGGACGGCACCCTCCAAAAAACTCTGCCTGGTGCACTGTCTTTCATTTGTCATGCAGTTTAACAGTCAGTCAGCCACGCAAAGAGGCCTCTACACACTTACACAAAGGCACTTCCAAACGCGGGCCGACACAAAAAATTCACTCGCACAAACAGTCTTTGGTCTGGCGTGGAGAATAATTTCAACGGAGCGATGCCAAACAAGGCAAAAATTATTGAAGTAAATCTGTCAAAGCCGAGAGGCACATGAAAGGGGGGAACCCCTCTTTCCCAGGGTAAAAATGTAATCCAAGCCAGCGTCTACAGATGATGTGTGTAGTTGCTCCACGGGGCTTGCGCGAGAAAGCCGCTGTCCTGCCTTTTCTTCCCACCACAAAAGAAGGAAAACGAGAAAGATTTGTTGTTCTACTGAGGGGAGCGTGGCGGTGGATAGCAGCAAAATGTTTGCAGTTGGACCTTCAGTCAGAGTCTCGAGAGTAAGCAGCGTGAACAGCCGCGACTTCCAATGCAGTCGCACTTTCAAAGGGAACGTTTTAACGGCAGTCGGTGCCCAATTTCATCCCATTTCACTCAACAAAAATGTGTCAAACACCAACGGAGTTGGAAATTTCTTACATTAGCGCGGACTTGAGCATTGAGTTCTTCCCACGCGTCCGCCCAGGTTGTTGCCTCTAATCGCAAGCAGTTGATATTTGTGTTGAACCGGGAAATCATAGAGCTATTCATGCAGCCGCAAGGTTTGATGTTGAGACGGACGTTTTCAATCAAAGCTGAAAAACCACACCTGAATAAAATACACAGGTTCTGTTTCCCTCGCAGGTTGAAATAACCGGTCACGTGAGAATCTTAAAATGAATTTGACAGTCTAAGAGATTGACAACTGCCTCTTTTGTATCTTCTCACTCATGCCTACCCTCCGTCTCTCTTTGTCCACAGCAACAGGAGCAGGATCCCACCAACCTGTACATCTCCAACCTGCCGGTGACCATGGACGAGCAGGAGCTGGAGAACATGCTGAAGCCCTTTGGCCACGTCATCTCCACGCGGATACTAAGGGACGCCACTGGCCTGAGCCGAGGGGTTGGCTTCGCCCGGTAAAAATAGATGGATTTATAGATAAATAGATTGAAAGAGAGGGATAGAGAGATACCTTATTCAGAAAGAAATATTGGAAATATGCAATACACCAAAAAATGACAATAAACAATAGACCTAAAAACAAAAGATATACAAAAAAATGGCAATATACAATAACCCTAATGATAAATAATCAACAATAAATATAATCCTGAAAATACATAAAAAATAAACCACAACATGACAAAGTTTTACAATATACAACAAACTTAACAATAAACCAGCAAAAAAAACCTAGAAATGAAAATTGGCAAATACACAATAAACTTAATGAATATAAACGTTAGAATGAACCAAAAAACAGTACAAATAAATCTAGAAAATTAACAATTAACGAGAAAAAATTGGCAAATATACAATAAACTGGGGGCTGGTAATGGCTTGGGCACGCTAACACATAAATGTACACACAAATATTCAAACACAGTTCATACAGTATGTATAAAATAAAGGTTCAAAAGTAGGGAAATAACTTAGTGTCAGCACCAGCGAGGTCACACATAAATTTGAGACCTTGTTAACAGTTTAAAATCAGGACTTTGCTGTTGTTTGGTGTATTAGGTAATTGTCAAGGTCAGCGCTGTGCTTACAACTCAACAAACTGAAGAGGATGGACAAGCAAAGTAAACGGTGTGCTAATGGCGTCTTGTGTGTGTGTGTGTGTGTGTGTGTGTGTGTGTTTGTGTGCGTGTGTGTGTGTGTGCGCGCGCGCACGCTGCCCTCTGAGTTACACAGTGGAGGGTGCCAGTGATTAAAGTGTGGTCAGGACTCCATTCAGGGTCACCGGGTATGGGGCGAAACACAGATAGACACACACGCACACATATGTTCTCACTCATTGCTCACTCACATTGCTCATGCACGCTTACACACGCACACACAGACACAGACACACACACACACACACACACACACGTGCAAACACACAAAAGGCTCCACTTGCCAAGCAGGCAATTAGTCATTGAGCCGGGAGTTGGGTGAGTCGAGTTGAATAGGGGCAGACAAAGGGGACGTAACACGCAACACGACAGACTGAATGGAGCCGTTTAACTGGACGGGAGGACATTGTACTCTGGGCAACACACAAACACACACACACACGCGCGCGCGCACACACACACGCGCGCATAGCCGCTATCACACATGCAGTACAATCACTACGCGCATTCATGTATGAAACAAAGACCCAAGCGAACAAGACATACTTACTGTATACTTGCATGTTGACGTGAATGACTAACTTAAAATGAATGTTGGTTACCGTTGTAGCTGTAGTCTGCATACACACTCCAGTGCAGTTAGTGATGCAGGACTTGCAAACAATTCGTTAATAGCAAACAAATCTTCTAAACGACTCAAGAGTCGCAAATCACTCAAAAGTGAGGGCGAGTGAGCAAATCTTCGATTAAAGAATAAAAAAAAAAAAGAATGGCCATTCATTATTCAGGAAGTCCTCTGTCGCTCACCGTGCGTTAAACCGACCGAATCAAATCAAATAACTCCTTTTACTGATTGACTCATCAAGAACCCATTCTCAAAAAAATGATCTCACCTTTCGTCACTATGTCACTACTACTACCAGTTCTCACCTTCAGCAACACAGAGCTGATATTCTGCTGGAACTGATCAATTTGATTAATTAGTGCAGCCATCCAATTATAATCTTGCATGACGAGCTAGTTTTTAGTTGAAGTGGAATTTGAATTTGAATTTTGTCCTTTTTTAACCCGTCTCTTTATTTATCTCCCCACGTCAGAATGGAGTCAACAGAGAAGTGCGACGTTGTGATTCAGAATTTCAACGGGAAATTTCTCAAAACCCCGCCAGGCATGACAGGTAAGAGCTCTCCTCTCTTCTCCTCCTCTCATGGGGATTTACCAACCTTTTGTGTATCTACTGATTGGCAATTCGACCTACCACTTCCCAAACTCTTTATCTTGGTGTGGACACCACATTTCAACTTGGAGTTTTAAAAGTCTTTTCAGCTCTCTTTTCCGCTGCATGGTGAGGAATCAATTTTCTGTTCACCTTTTCAAACATAATGGCATGAAAATATTCAAGAAAGTACAAAATAAAGTTGACCAAATGTATTTTACATCTTTTTAAAGATACGTGTTCCTATTTTGAGAGCTGTGCATTGCCGATGCTGCTTCTTTATGCACATGTCACATAATGCACATTTTGTTTAACTGGTGTTATAAATAGAACTTTTCGCCAATCGTACCCAATATTGGGCTGCATGAGCAGGAAGGGTCGTAAATTGGCAAGGATGGGCGGTTATTTGTTTTTTTTTCCCAATTTGAAATGGTGTAGTCATAATTTTTGTAAGATAACACCATAAAAGTTTAGCTGCACATGAAACAACCAAATGTTCATGAGCACGTGCACAGAATTATCGGAAATATGGAAACACACACACATACGCACGCACACACCCACACACACACAGCCATTCCCTAAACATGTGTTTCTGGTACTCCATGAACACCTGGGGAGAGATTTATTGTGTGTGTGTGTGTGTGTGTGTGTGTGTGTGTGTGTGTGTGTGTGTGTGTGTGTGTGTGTGTGTGTGTGTGTGTGTGTGTGTGTGTGTGTGTGTGTGTGTGTGTGTGTGTGTGTGTGTGGAGGAGAGGAAGGTGTAAGGTGAAGGACAAAGGCAATATGTTGAGGAAGAAATGATAAAGTGACTGTGTCTCCTTGAACAAGAAAAGAGAGAGGGGGAGGAAGAAGAGGTGGTGGAGAGTAGGGAGTCGGTGACAGAAAAGCTGAGACGCCAAGAACGAGAGAAAAGACGGGAAAGCGAACAGTTATGTTGCAAAAGTCTAGAGAAGACAGAGGGAAAAATACAAAAGAAGAAGAAGGAGAGTTGAGTTCACCCTTTTGAAATAAAACCTATTTTATAATAATGACGTCCATAATGACAACGTTTTTGGTCATTTTATTTGGAAAAATAAAGTATTTTCCCCATTGAGGTGAGCAAGGAAATGTTTTATTCACAGAGTGAGCAAGAAAGAAAGAGAGTGAAAAAGAGAGAGAGAGAGAGATGGAGAGAGTGCTGCATCTCATGCTGTGACAGCATGATTTGTTATCTTGTGGCATGGTCCTGTGGTCATACCACAAGTGTGTGTGTGTGTGTGTGTGTGTGTGCGTGTGTGTGTGTGTGTGTGTGTGTGTGTGTGTGTGTGTGTGTGTGTGTGTGTGTGTGTGTGTGTGTGTGTGTGTGTGTGTGTGTGTGTGTGTGTGTATGTACCAAGAAGAGAACCATGGAGGTATCAATTATCATGCTACCATTAGTGGCAGCATACAGACATTAATCATCCAATCAGAGTGATACGTCCAAAGGCGGTTTATAATAAATTTGATTTACAGTTTCATAATTTCAGAGAAACCTTTATGAGAGTTATTGTGGAAATATGGTCTGTGTGTGTGTGTGTGTGTGTGTGTGTGTGTGTGTGTGTGTGTGTGTGTGTGTGTGTGTGTGTGTGTGTGTGTGTGTGTGTGTGTGTGTGTGTGTGTGGGTGTTTACTGTTTATATACCCTTTGTACACCTAACTTAAACAAAGAAATGCACGCACACACACATAGACACAGTGTCACTGGTTCATTGTGGATAATAAAGACTGGTGTCGTTAAAGTCATCTTTTCATGATTCATCTCCCTGACATTGTGCTCCATGAACTGAACGTTTTTTTTTCCCCATTCTGTGACTCTACGACAGACCTTTTTTTTGCTGTTGTTGTTTGTTGGAAATATATTCCCCAAGAAGCTCACGTCCAGAATTGTGTCCACTATTTGCCTATCCTCACCCCTCGTACGCTCCACTGATGCCGTGACTTTTCCATATGACCCAGTGAAAAAAATCACAATTCACCAGGATCTTTCATTGAGCGATCATTAACAGGAAGCTGATCCACACAGGGCATCCTTTCTTTCTTTTCTCCCCGTCGGAGAGAGTGTCTAGACCGGATGCAGATTAATTAGTTCCCACTTGACCTTTGTGAGAGATTGCCTGGCTTTGATACGTCAACCGTCCTTTTTGCTGGGAATGTGATGCGTAGAGTAGCAGAATCTGAGCGCTACCTTTTCTGGTCTCTCGCATTAATGCGGGATATGTAAAATAGGCGTCGGATGGGCTGCAACCTTTTTTTTTTTCTTTTGAAGATCGGTCCTCACTCCCTCCCTCCCTCCCCCGCTGCCGGCTGTGCCCTGGCTGAGCAGCCTCCTCTGTTGATTTCTGGGAAGCAAAAAAAACTGAAGCCATCAAACCGCAGGAAGCGCCGTCTTGATTGGCCCGGCCATGGGCAGCTGTCAAAAGTTACAGGGAAAACATTCTTTTGGAATGGCTTTCTTCATCCCCACCATGAAGGGTTTTCAGTGGAATGGAGTGAACTAACGCTGGACAGAATGTCAAGGAACTTGAAGGACTCGAGAAGTTGGATTCCGCAGACACGCCTCAAGATTTTCCAAACCCTCAGCCGGTAAAGGGTCTTTTAGCGGTAGACAACAAAACAGCCAGACCTGCTGCACAGTACAAAAATCATCATTTGTGGTTTTGCCAGAATGCCTTGTTTTTGATTTTTCGTCCCCATTAAAAAAAATAACCGCAGTGAATCCTTGAAACGATTAAAAAAAAAAAAACGCCTCAGAAAACAAATTTAACTTGCCGTCACACCCAAACACACACATAGACAAACATCCAACATTCACTGAAGGTCTGGAGAATCTCCAGAGATGTTTGTCGAGTCATCTGAAATCTCTCTTACCCATACACAACTCATCCCGGGGTTTTATGGCTCCCTCCAAATACATATATTTTACACAGTACAAACAACAAAGATTTACTGGGGAAACATTCTGAAGAAGGAATGTAGCTGTCATCTCCAAAATATCGCCTAGAGAGAGAGAATATTCACTTTGCATTTTTACTCCGAAGATGGCCTGTGATCTCAATGACGTGCGTGTAAAGAGACGCAGTTTGAAATGATTCCTTGACCAGCGACTAGATAGCCAAGATGAGAATTAAAGGATTTGCCATTTTTTTCCATTTCCTCTCAGAATGTGATGTTACGGCTATGAAAAAATAAAATGCACTAGGAAACGGCTGAATATAATGTGAGTTTCGCGTTTTCAAAAATGCAGATTTAACTGTTTTTTTTGAAAGGCTGAAACGTTTGCCCCATTGGACTACATGTAAGCACGGTGAGAAGCTGCGGCAGAGTTTCTCAGTAGTAAAGCCCTCAGCGAAGTTGCGCCATGAATCGTTCTAAATGATGGGAGCCAACATTTTAATAAGGCCTGGGTTGAAAAATAGAAAACCTATCCTTTAATGTTGATTTATTCCTCTCCATTGACACTTATTTTGCGATGTCTGCCAACATACAGTAGGCTTCTTTAGCTCCAAATGTCTTTTGCACAGTACTGCTGTCCAACAAAACAAAAAACATAATGGGAGGCATTCACAAGGTTGCCACTCTCGGTTACTTCTAAATTTTCTTTCTTTTTTTGGCTCCATCTGCTAGCCTCTGCAGCCAACAGTTACCCAGAAACCCTGCAAATACGTGAGAGCTGCATTTACACGCTTCTACAGCGAAGCACAAGCCATGAGTCCTAACGGTCCTTATCCAAAAGAAAGGGTTTTGGTTAAAACTGCGTTCTTTGTTCATAACTTGGTCGTTATTTCAACATGAAAAGTTGTTTATATGCAAACGCATTATCCTAACCCTACAACCAAACCTCAAAATTTCACGACAACCCATTGCCATGACCAAGGTCCATCAAAATAGACATTGGTCATGTCAGTGGGTTGTCATGACATTTCTAGTTCAATACTCAAGAGAGAAAAACACAACCCAAATTCACAAAAATGTATCTATTGAATTGTGTACCGGAGTACAATTGTCTGACTTTTTTCGTGCTACATATAACAACATTTTAACCAATTCATTTGAACGCGGAGATTGTCTTCGACTTTAGAAGAGAGGGGGGCATGGGGAAGGGTTGGGCGGGGGGCTCAATGTGTGTTTCACACAGTGAGGATGCACCAGAAACCAACAAACAATGGCAGCCAACCAGTGTGTTTACGTGTGGCTAGTACTGTAAGGTTTCATGTAGGGTGATTTTCAAGCCCCCAAACCGGGAACCAAATGTATCGCACGTTCATGCACGCACACACGTCATAGCTGTCAACCCTTCCGTTTTTCTCGGGATCCTCCCGTTTTTCACCATTCTTTCCCACTGCCCTCCTGTTTTTGTTTTTTTTTTGGTTTTTTTTTCCTTAAATATCCCAGATTTTGAAACTACCTAAAAATAACAATTAAAAAAAGGTGGCCGACGCCGTGATCTCCGCTCTGCTGACTGCTGCGCGATCCGCTGTGCGTCCCCGCTCGCCATTTCACCAAACAAAACCTTGACATCACCAGTTTTATCTCCCTCCACTCGCCTGGCAAGCTTATGGGAGCGTTTTCAAATTGTTTTTGTGTTCTCTTGTGGACGGAGATATTTTCAAAAACACTGTTGGTGTGGCTAGGAATTTGTTTTTGAAAACAGAGGGGGGGGGGAAACATTCTTAAGAATACCCATATTATACGTGTTGACGAGGCCTAAATGAACATCGATTATATAGCCTCCATCATTTTCTACTTAAGTGGAAAAAAAAAAAATTGAAAAGAAGGTGTAATAAAGGTTCTCCCTCCAAGATATTCGGTCTCATACAAACACACACACACACACACACACACACACACATAAACAAACACAAATTCATCAACTGTTTGTCAAGATATTGCCGCAAAGCTCCAGGTGTTTAGCATGATTTATTTCATAATGCGACTTTCGCCAGGGGTACCATTCCTCAGAAAATGTTAACTGCTTCCCAATATGGAGAGAAAACCCACTCTTTTGGGGGGGGTTGGTTTCCTTTCAAAGTCTTCACTTAATTCACTTTATCAGTCTTAATGCCACCCTGGATATGTTTTGTTTTTTTTATTTTACCTATAATAGCTGCAGTAACTAGACAGCTGTCTCAGGCACAAGGATAATTTCCAACAGCCAAAAAAGCTTTGTTTGTTTTTTTTTGTTTTTTGTTTTATTTGGAGAATCATTCTGGGACTTATCCTAATTTATCCTGCAAACGAATATCGGACTGCTGACACAGACTGTGAACAACATTAAAGCCTCAAATATAACTAGGGCAACAATCAAAGACACACGATCATACTGTGTGTGCGTGCGTGTGTGCGTGTGTGCGTGTGTGTGTGTGTGTGTGTGTGCGTGCGTGCGTGCGTGCGTGCGTGCGTGCGTGCGTGCGTGCGTGTGTGTGTGTGTGGCAATTTATGCGCTGGCAGGGCACAATGATAGATCCCTCTTTCCAACATCAACAATTTTCCAACAGCAGGGAGTCCACTGGTTGAAAAACCGCTTCGAAATGAATTGTATAATAATTGTAACATGATGGAAATGTCATAAACGCTGGGCGTGACCGGGACATGTGTGTGTATGTTGTAATGTTGTTGAGTGGGTTTGCATTGCTGCATGTGTGCTTTATACATTCCAAAATGGAAACACCCCATGGGGGTGTCCCCATTATGTCCCCGTAAGGTCCCTGTTGGTGTCCCCGTTACGCACAGTGTTTTCTTTGGTTTCATTCAATCGATCAATCAATTTGTTCTCCTCAGCGGCCAGCGGAGCGGCTTGACCAGACCAGACACTGGACTCTTGATTTCCCAACCTCTCTAAAACGTTTTTTTGATATAACCTGGTGGGTTTTTTTTACCTGAAATCCCTCCCCTATTGCTCCAGGATGTTTTTGAATCGCCCTCTCACGGCTGCTATGTACAGATACTCTACTGGTACTGGACCAGAGAGTTAAAGCAGCAGGGAGTGGCAGTTGCATGTTAGTGTAGAGCGAATTACGCATCGTGTGTGTCTGTGTGTGTGTGTGTGTGTGTGTGTGAGTGTGTTCCGACTGAACACAGCGGCAGATCAGCCTGTATCCGTATATGTGGTTTTGTGCAAACAGGTTTGCACTATAACTATAATTGTTCGTGTCTTATATAGTCTTATAATAATATATAAACAAATAACATATAAACAAATAATGATACGGAACAATACAGAAGATTCCTCTCATGACGGAAGCAAAAACAAACACCCAAAAGACTATCGCTAATCCACATATTGCAGCTAGGATCACAATGGGGCCGGAGCATATCCCAATTTACTGCACCTATCATACTGAATGCAATCCTAATTAAAAATGTATTTTGGAAAACGATAGTTTGCCTATACATGATGCGATTGTGCTTTACCCTGGAATATCATATCATTGTCCTGGAGATTCCCTCCATTGGTAGTCAGTGCATTATCAATGGTGTTCCCTAACGTGGACTACTATTCAAAGGTATGATTCACTTAATTTTATACTTAATTTGTAATAAACTCCACGCAACGCTTGTTTTACTAAAGGAAACAGGGACTTCATGTCGAGCCTGGGAAACAATCACCCGCTAAAGTGAACTTTTCCTCCATTTTAAGATCGGCAGGAACCAACTTGCACAGAACGAAAGTTTTGACAGCGGGTGAACGACAGATGAACCCATCCACCCTTCTACGATCGGCCATAGGCTACATCGCTGCTCATTCGCATTAAAGTTCAACTCTGCTAAACTTTCTTTCCGTCCCTGGATCGCCGTCACCCAGCTCTCATTGGAAATGAATGGCTTCCGGTCGCTTCTGGTGTGAGTGCATTGTAAGGACTTCCCTCACTGGAACTTAGCACTCCTGCAATGCATTCACCATCTGACGGTCAATGAGTCCGATCCACCCTCCCCTCAATGACTGTCACTCTGCTCCCGTAATTATAAACCATAGACCCATATCCTGTAATTTCCCTGTAAGTTACAGGAGCCTAAACAATTAATTACCTGTTTGGACTTCAACTATCAGCTATCAGCCCCCTACAAAGTCTGCATAGCTTTGTAGGGGGCTGACAATAAAAATGTCTTTATTAAAAGTCAGGTCGCTAACGAATTACTCATTTTTTAGTTAATGACCTTATAAGTACCCATAACCTGGATTTCATTCTGCTGACTGAGACCTGGCTGGATAGAAATGGCACAGTTACACTCGTTGAGACAGCACCTCCTAATTTCAAATTCATCCAAACCACTAGATCTGATAAGAAAGCAATTAATTGGAATAGCTGCTGTCTTCTCTGATATCTATGGCTGCAAGGAAATCCCCCTCGGGGAATTCACGTCTTTTGACCACCTTGCTATGTCTATAAATTGCGTTACTCCAATTTTAATCATCAATGTCTGTCTATCAGCTACCAAAATCTAAATATGGCTTCCTTGATGAATTTTCTGAGCTACTGTCCAAGGTCCCCACTGATTATGATGATGTGTAATTATCTTGTGTGATTTTAATATTCATGTTGACAATCAAACAGACCCAGATGCTAGAAACTTCATTAGCATATTGGAGGCATTTGACCTCACTCAGCACGTTTCTGGACCCACCAAGGATAAGGGGCAAACTCTGAACTTAGTCATATCAAAAGGATTTAATATTGCCGTACCCGTTGAAACCTTATGAGTTATCGTTGTTCATGGCAACTGAAGATCCTGTGAATAACTTGAACTTAAAAATAAAAAACATCATTGATAACATTGCACCTCTTACAACTAAAAACATGGAAAAACAAAAATTCCCCTGGAGAAACAGAACAGTTGTTAGGCAGCTTATAAGAGCGCCAGGCAGAGCGAAAGTGGAGAAAGACAAAACTTCAGGATCGCCATGCAAATCGACAAGGATAGACTCCATCACTATAACAAATAAATTAAACCGGCCAGACAGTCCTTCGATTCCAAAATCATCAATGAAAAGATCAACGATAGTAATGTGCTATTCTCCACTGTTGATCGAGTTATTAATCCACCATCTACAACCCAGTCAGAGATGCTGTCCACTGAAAAATGTGACATTTTTCAATAACAAAATTATTGCTATCAGACTGAACATAAATGTCTCAAGATCCAGAAATGAACCTACCCTCCAGTTCTCCAGAAACATGACTGCTGCCATGTCTCACTTTGTCTCCCTAGACCAGGGGTCGGCAACCTTCAGCATTAAACGAGCCATTTGGGCACGATTCCCGCCAAATAAAACCCACCTGGAGCCGCAAAAACAATTTGACCAGGGTTTCAATTTGACTTGTGGATTTGAAAAAAATTTATATTCACTTTAATCAAATGGGGCAAAAAAAATGTTAGTTTGTGTTTTATCACGACTCAAGTCTATTTCAGTGTGCCGTCAGCCGCGACTATGTCCTCAGTCGCGTGCCACAGTCAACCGTCGACCTGAATATGAAACACAACCACATCAGTTCAGGGTCTCGATATAAATATCTATATTTGCAAAATGAAAAGCTCATTTCTCTCACCTGCTTAATGCGATTTCTGCCCCTGAACTTCACTGCAGAGCTTTTCCATATCGATGCTGAATGATGTAACTTTGAGCTTCACACATGACACCGATTTATGCTCTTTATGAAGTTCATGGTGGAGAACACTTATACAAATATGTGGATTCAAAGATGGACAGGACCCCAAATGCATACTTGTTCATGTTCAAATTGGTGTCGGGAATGGCATTCCATGTCTCTATTCCACTCCGCATTCCGCATTAGCTTACCGGGGGTCAAGAGTTCAAAATAAGTCACCAGCCCGTCGGCAACGGGTGACACAAACAAGGTGCGACGCATGTTTTGACTGACAAAATATTAAAACACGTTTTATTTCAATGTTACAAGATCACCTACATCTCCAGAATCATAACTATGACCTTGAAAACATTAACTAAATTGAATAAAATGTATTTAAATTAAATAGCCATCATTCATTCACATTATTTTCTCAAAGCCACAGGGAGCCACGGCAGAGGGACGAAAAAGCGTATGGACCTAGACCATATTGTTAGACAGCTCAGGTCCTCCACCTGCTGTTTGGACCCTTTCGCTACCACATTTTTTTTAAACCGTTTCTAACTGCTTAAGAGGTGTTAGAGATAAATGACTGCTCTCTTCAATCAGGTATATTCGACGCAGCACTTATGTCAGCTGTTATTAAACTATTTCTGAAGAGGAGCACTCTTGATGCATCAGTTATTGCTAACTAAAGGCCTATTTTCAACTCGCCACTCCTCAGCAAAATACTTGAAAAAATATGTTAATTTTTTTAACACTGTTGACCATGACATTTTATTCGAGAGATTAGGAAAGTGTGTTGGCCTATCCAGCCCAGTTCTAAATTGGTTCAAAACCTACCTACACGAGGGACATTTCAGACAGTGTCCATTTGCCTCGGACAAAATGGGTATTATATGTGGAGTACCCCAAGGTTTGATTCTTGGACTACTACTATTTAATCTCTATATGCTCCCACTTGCTAAACCTTTTTCTAAAGAAACACAAAATAAATTACCATAATTATGCAGATAATTAACAACTGTATATATCCCTATCTCCTGATGACCTACATCCCATACACTCCCTAACTCAGTGTGATTATGATATTAATCTTTGGATGTCAAAGAACTTTTTCACAACTGAGCAATGATAAAGACATAAACACCAACCTTTGGTGCTCAGAGACAGAACATTGCAGCTCATCTCAGTTCTCTGTCTCTGAAGAGCAGAAGAAAGTATATTGTATATCTCTTTTTCTAATTGCACAAACAACTGTTGATATGCATTTATAGTCTTCGCTTGCACTTGTATTTTGATTGTATTGTTACTCAATCAAAAGAAAATTGTGTTGCCCAGTGTAGGATAGTGCTATATAAATAAAGCTTGACTTGACTTGGAACGCCAATTTACAGGCCTCCCAATCTGCATGCATTTTGTGTACCAACCACGCAATTCTTGGTCAAATTCCTCAGGTAAGAAATGCCAGCTGAAAATGGGCAAAAAATAAATAAATATACAAAACAATACCGTACATTTATTGGGTATTTAATCTACATCCCTCGGATTGGACCAGATGCTCCTACCTGTGGTTCTGTAAACCCTCCCCTCCCTCTCACTCACTCAACATCCACTGATATGCAGAGCACTGAGCTCAGCCGTGCTTTATTATCCACCGACGCTGCATTGCTGAGGTAAAATGGAAGTGGGGGAGTAATTATCACATAATGTGACCGTAATGTTAACTTATAAAGCCTTGGTAAAGGAGATGCACCAATCGATCGATGCATTGATACTCAAACCCAATACAAACGTAATGTAACGTACTTACGTAGTTGATGCTCAAAAAAGAGAGTGAAAGAAAGAAAATGTCGGCTGTTTGGAGGTGCTTCAAGGTAAATGAAGATTGGATAAATATTTTATCGCCTGGCAATATTCCAAAATTGTGCAGATTGAGTATTTATTGCTGTCAGTGCAGCGGAGCATTTGCTCTGGGTGTTCCTAGTGCACTGGAAAGTTTGACTCTTTTTTGAGACTTTTGAGGTTCTGGACGAGTCACTCTGTAAAACGAGTCGTTTCGATTTGATTCAGTTGGTTTAATGCACGGTGAGTTCCAGTGAACCACAGTGAGAAGAGTCGTCATTTATTATTATTATTACTTTTTTTGCAGTGATTGCAATTTATTTTGGAATGGCAAGTACCATATAAATGTAATAGTAAGTTATATTTGACTTTCATATGAAGTTTGAACTGGACATTTCCATGTTAGTTATATGTATATGTGTTCTGCTAAAACTCAGTGAGAGTCTCAGGTTGCATTATACTGAAACATGATGACAGTCCATCTTATTCAAACTCA
Organism: Zeus faber; assembly: GCF_960531495.2. Lineage (NCBI taxonomy): Eukaryota > Metazoa > Chordata > Actinopteri > Zeiformes > Zeidae > Zeus > Zeus faber. Next base: position 27,496,292 of record NC_137195.1, on the reverse strand, counting down.
GTGACCGTTCCATGTTGTATTTTATTTTATTGGAGCTCAGTAACAGTTTCATGTTCTATCATTGTTCCACAGTGAATAAGGAACAATAATAAACACAGTGTCAACATCAGCAATCTCACTATTGTTGTAACTGAAAATTGCAGCGGTGGTCCACGTGGTCAGATCATGTGATGTATTTGTCATTGACGTACAGCAGATGTACCCAATGAGACCAAATGATAAGAACATTTGTTTTCTCTGATCACGGATATAAACTCAAAATGATGGGCCGACAATGTAAAAGACATTTAATAGTCAATGTTTCATTTTGATCATACATACAAGAAAATTGCAAACGGTGCATGTCTAGTTGGTAAACATGTTGGGTAATTTTACAAAATGATGCATTTGAAGGGGTATATCCTAATAAGATTAATTTGTATTTATAGTTAGCCGTAGTAATTTGCATATGATGTAATTTGCTTTGTTATGAGACGGCTACGGTGTGAATTACTGATTCTCTCTCTCTTTCTCTTTTTCTGTCTTTTCTCTCTCTCTCACGTTATTCCTTGAATACTGAGCCCCATTATTTATAGGCTTTAAGTTCGGGCAATTGTGCTTATATCCTTAGTTATGTCACAAAAAACGAGATGGTTGTTGCAAATGAGGTATGGTTTGTGGTAAAACCAACCTAAACTATCTCTCTCTATGCTTGACCTGCTCCCTTTCATTTATTTATGTGCTGTTTTTCTGTTGTTTTTTTTCTCCTTCTCACACCTGTGCGCAGTTTACAATTTGGCAAAAAAAAAAACACCCCCGATAAGCCTGACCGCACAGGCGGGTAAGTTCCAACAAGCAGGGGAGATAGAAATGGAGGGAGAGTGAGAGGAGTGGAGAAAGAGCGAGGCAAAGGTTGTAAAATAACAATTGAAAGAGGAGAGAGGATAGCTGTGGGCAGCGTAGGCTGTTTTGTTTTTTTTCCTATTCATTTCTCAATTTTTTTCCCCAAGATAAAACTCCAGGTGTAAGTGTGTAATGATAAAACAGGCTTGACTCCAGCCCAGGACGATCACACAGCGCCGCATGGCGTTTCTGTCCAGTGAGTAACTCCGTGTTCACCGGCAGAGGAAGGCGCTGGGTCGCCCTGGGGGATACAGGAACCATGCCAAAAACGACCACAATCCTGGATCACTCCTCCTGCCAACACCCCTTTTTTCTCAATTTGAGAGCTGTGACGCCCTTTTTTAAAATATTTTGCTTTCTCTCTTGAAGCGATCGAGCGCGGTTTTGATCGATATCGCCACGATGTTCACTCGCAGAAATGCGATTGCTCTTCGTACGATATCTCCTCATCACTGCAAGAATTCTGGACGCATAAACTATACATTGTAGAGTTGAATGTTGAGAGATAAAACCACAAAGAAAGATAAAGATAAAGCAAGGCATATTTTTAGCGTTGACATTTCCCAATCACTCATTATAACCTGACTGGCACATTTGGGAAGCATTGCGCAGCATAAAAGCCAAAATGCATCAGATGCTTTTGTCTACATTGATTATTAATTGATAATCATCAATTGCTCTTCTCTATACCAGCGCTTCTCAGCATTGTGTCCAGGGAACCCCCTCCAGGGATCCTTCAAGCAGTTCCAGAGGGTCCCCGGCAAAATATTTAACAGTTAAATTTAATGGATATGCCCAACACATATCAAATTCAGGGTCCTTGATGTGGCAAAAGTTGAGAACAATTATTCTATGCTAATCGATCGATGATTTTAACGATTTAGGCGATTGCGGAAGTTGTTCTCTCAGCCGATATAAGTTGGTTGAGCGAACCTACAATGCTTATTTGTGTAGAGGATTGACAAATGGAAACGTACTTTAGCCGGACAGACAAATTATCCACAGCCCTGGGACTCTGTCGACCTAGCTGGTTCATGTCGGGACGCCAGTTTGTAGTGCGCATGTCAGGTCATGCTGGACCCCCTTGAAATAGAAGTTATTATGTGCACACCTGCTTCACAACAAAGCTGGGGGATTAACAACACCATCTTTTTGTTAGAATATACTTAATCCCGTTCCATCCGTCGAGAACCTTTCTGTCGGAACGGAGGAACCTCCGGGGTATTAGTGGTGGCAGCCCACGGAGTTTGGTGAACTTTTTGTGCGACGGGGGTCACGGTTTTCTAATCCTGTTTGTGCTGGAGGCTTCCTGCGCTCTGCGGTTCAGAAGGGGAGGCGTTGCTCTCTCTTGGAGGAACGGCTGTCGGAGGAACGGCGTCTGTAGCCTCCGCCGCCATCGCCACCTCTGACTCCCCCGGTTCTTTTTTGTCCCGTGCTAAAGAACCGTTCGGTCGCCCGCTCCCTCCGACACTTTGATGTTCTTGCCGGTGGCTTTTTTTTTCAGGCATCAAGGCGGGTTTGTGGGAGTCCGGCTTGTCGTAGGGTTGGGGGGAGGCGCGATAATTCCAGTGCAGTTACGCTGGGAGATGGAGAGATAAGAGAGAGAGAGATGTATGGATGTTCATCACTTCAAACTTTTGTCTAAATGGTTAGATACATAAGCAACGAGGGACGGGTCACTAACAAAAATGACAATGGAAGTACGGTACAAACAGTCGCTTGTTCCCTTTCTCTCTCTCCCTTTCACTCTGCTTTCCCGCTCGCTCTCTTTCTAGCCCCTGCAGAGCCGCTGCTGTGCAAGTTTGCTGACGGAGGCCAGAAGAAGAGGCAGACCCAAATCAAGTACCCTCAAAATGGCCGACCGTGGATCCGAGAAGGAGAGGTGAGGTTGCAACGTCTGCCTGTGTGTGTGTGTGTGTGTGTGTGTGTGTGTGTGTGTCTGTCTGTCTCTCTGTCTCTCTGTCCGTCCGCATCCACACAGACGGCACAGCGGTTCTATAAAGTTCCCCCTTAAAAAATTTGGCCAATTTCGCAATAAGCCTCCATTCCTTTAATTGGCACCTTGGAAAACGGTTGGCTCAGATCCCCTGCTCTTTAAATGTTTTCTCACTGTGAGGGAGTTCCTAAACTCTCACTTTATAGTCAGAAAATGCAAATGGGCACTGCCGCTGCATGAGTAGCGCCGGCCTAAATACTTTTTTGTTTTGTTTTGTTTTGTTTTTTTAGCTATGGACTATACGAACAATGGGTGCGTTTTGCTTTGTTGCCGGCTTTGTTGTAACCCCTACCTTCACACTGCAGCATATTTGCGAAATATTGAGGAATATCCTGATAATATTTCATTCTCCAACCTTTAAGTTTGAGCGGAAACCGACGGTCTGCTCCGCTCCACGGTGCCGAGTGTGTTTATCTGAGGTGGCATTCATTTTTCCTCGTTATGCCGCTAATACATCAACGGGGCTCGAGCTCTGAACAAACGAGTGGCGCGTTTTACTCTCATCGCTTTCGCATTTGTCATTGGCCCTGCACTCCCCACACAGGCCCCCGTCCCCCAACAAGGCCTCCGACTGGCCTTGCAGTGGCAAGCCACCAACTTTTTTTTGGGGCGGGGGGGGGGGTTGTTTGGCGGCTCGGTCTGCGGGGCTGACTGATTGAGACATCTGGCCATGAAGGTGCTCCGAGGCGTCTCTCTGCCTCCTCCCTCACTCTGTTACCCAGTCAGCCGGACCTAATCTCGCCTCGCCCCTAGCTCCTAAATGAGTCTGGCCTTGGGAGGACCAGACACACACACCCACACACACACACACACACAGGCGTTAATGCCGTAATGTATGTTCACATTCGCGGGAACACACACTGGGAACAGAGTGGGAACACACACACACACACACACACACACACAGGCGTTAATGCCGTAATGTATGTTCACATTCGCGGGAACACACACTGGGAACAGAGTGGGAACAGACTCACACACACACACACACACACACGCACACACACACATATGTCCAGGGATCACAATTTATTGTTTTCCGTTGGCGCTCACACAGTCATACACAAAGGAAAAAAAATGTTCTCACGCACACACACACTCTCACATGCACATACTCACACTCGCTCCCAGAGAGCTGCTTGCACAGGTGGATAAGTGGGAACACGTGTAGGTACACACATGGGAAAGCTCCGACGCTGATATTACACAGCGCTCAGGAAATGTGGACCTGGCGCTGCCAAAAAAGGCGGGGCTCATTTAGCCAGGAACACACACACATGCACACCAAAATGTTGATCGACATAGTCTGTGGGTCAAGGACGGCCCTTTTTAGTTGTTCAGCAACATGCCTGGTTTTTGGCGCCTGCCAACAGACGCAAAATGGAAGCGGCCCACGCTCTTGGGGATGTTTTAAATTAAATTATGTGCTTTTTAATTTATTATTAAATTATCTTCTCTTTAGCAGCTGTTAATTATTGAATAGGAATTTTTAATTATTTACAATTTATTATTACATTTTTGGGGGGTGTGGGGGGGTTTGTTATTGTTCCTTTTGTCCACCTCCATTTAAACGTTGCGTTCAAATTCAGTATCAAGGGGGAGGATTTGGATTTGGGCTGATCTGCCAATTTTTTTCTTTTCGAGGAGCCTTTTGAATGTGAATACAAAGCAACTCCAAAGAAAAGGGAAAAAAGAGACACTTGTCGAGCTTTGCTGATGGAGAATAAATGGGGGAGACGGAACAGAAGTAGCGGGAGAGAGATTGAGATAGAATGAGCTGAGCGACGCCGTTGCAACCGTGTGTTTTATATTTGCACAAGGCTCTTTGCAATGGACATAGAAATCTCTTTTTAACAGCTCGACAGAGGGCCACATTACAGTCTCCATCATTTATGCTTAGTTTATACAGAAGGGGAAAAAAAGCGGTGGGAAAGACACAGACCGGGACAAAGGAAGGTTTAAAAGGGGACGCAGCGAGAGGCTGAAGAGAGGCAAGGGAAAGGAAGACTATTTGAAAAAAAAAAAAAAGCAAAGGGGAAATGTATTTTTGTACTTCATGAAGCCAGCGAGAGAGAGGGAGAAAGAGAAAATACTGAAACTCCAGAATTTAGTTTATCCGTTATTTTACACTTGCCATTGATATTGTCCATTGATAAATGTCACTTCCAGTGATCCTGAAGTTGACGTTTAAATGAATGGGCACTAAGTGACATTCAATTCTAAAAGTGCCAGTGTTTTTCCCAACCTTTTTCTGCAGAGGATTTTTTTTTTTTAAGTGATTTATCTTCGCGACCTAACTAACTAACCACCACCTAACTAATTGGACCATATTGACTGTATATCTGTATCACTCAGTGAGCGGAGCAAATTTGTGTGTAAATGAATATTTCAGAGCTTTCTTTTTCACAGTCATTTCTGCATTCGAGTCAGAATGAGTTTGTTCGGCCAGGAACATTTACATATACAACTAATTTGTCGTGGCGAGGACTGGTGTGTTTCTCTGCAGACAATTAGCATTAAAAAAAACCCCTCAACAATCAGATTTTTCTTTTTATTGTTAAATGATAATGAAGTAGAATAAAAAGTAAAGTTAAAATAAAAATTGTCAAATTTACAAAAATATACATCTAAAATATATATAAATACGCAAAAAATACAAAGGACAAATAGTCAAATATATAAAACTATACAGAATATTTCCTTCACAGGATTTTGGTATGGCTGTATAAGGTATATATGGATATTGCAGCTTGAATAGGTAAACCAACCATAATGGATAATTGGGTAATGTTTGATGATCCACGGTTGATAAAAAAAAACTATAATTTTAGAAGACAAGAAAGTCTGCAGTTGGATTTGATGACCTAACTGAAATCTCCTACGACCCACCAGCGGGTCGCAACCGGTCCGTCTATACTGTCTCACAAAGTATCGAAAAGCGAGAAAATGATTTTTTTAAATTACTGTCTTAATAGACTCCCCCCTACCTCACTTTCTTTCTTCATTAAAAAAAGAAAGAAGCTGGACCGAGCGTAAAACCAACTCCAAATATAGGTGCAAGCAGCAATTGAGGGGTGTCAAGCTGAAGTGGGCCCCTCTCCTCGAAGCTTGGACCTCAAGTGAGGGAGCAGTGATCCATTTCTAAAGAAGTTCGACAGATAGCAGGAGGTGCAAGTGATGCTCAAGTTTGAGAATGTGGCCATTAGTCTGTGAGAAAGCTTTTGAGGCATCATTTTTTGTGCACTCTATGACCTCTGGCAGTCAAATGGCTTGACGTGCGTGAACCAAACTGAATGCATATGATGGATAATAGTGTGTTTGGTTCACTCTCTTGATAAATTTGAACAAAAAAGGTCCAAAGAAACCAATGATGAAAATCATTCATCATCGTTTGATGAAAATTGGACAAAAGGCTTAGGAGGAGATAAAGTTGGAGATAAAGTAAACAAAAGTTATTTTTTCAGAAATTTCTAAATAGTGGAAATGGTTGGGGGGGGGGGGGGTATTCTTTCCTGTAGATATATATTGAACATGAGAGGCTGCATCATCTGACACTACACTCATGACTGTAGATCACATTGGTTGGGAGACTTAGCTAATTCAATGATGCATCATTTAATTATTGACTGTAGCGCCCCCTGGAGACAGATCTGGAAAAACAATTATTGTGTTATATCTTTAGGCTCCTGAAATGTGATTGGCCTGTGTTCTCACCCATCTTGTTCTGACAATCGACTTTCTCTTGATTTAACCAATGGAACCTTTAGCCTCAAGTGTCCCAAAGTTGGTCGCGTTCAAATCGGCGACACGGTCTGGCAGTAGGGACCATTTTCATAAGTTTTCTAGTAAGTGCCCCCAGGAGGCCAAACTGAAGCAACAAGTGGTAGCAGCTTATAGAAGATATACCTACTTCCTGTTTACAGTATGCAGCGGTGTCGCAAAAACGTCCACACCTCTGGTGGCCATATTGTTACAGTAACACTTTCAGAACTATTTAGATTATTTTGAACAAAGGAAGAGGAATTTAACAAAGTTGGTTTGGTTGGGATTGGATAAATGGCCTAGTTTGTTTTTCAATAAATTCAAAATGGCAGAAAACATAATAAAGATTCTACCAATTTGTGACTGTCCGACAAATATGGATGGATAAGGCCATGTGGAAAGAAAATACATTTTGACTATTGCAATCAATGTCTATCAATGTGCCAAATTGCGCAAAAAGCGACCAGGAGGATCTTGCTGAACTAGAAAAAGTGGTGGAAAAATAATAATAAAATGTAGACTAACAATAGGGTGTTTGCGCCTTAAATTATGAAGTGTCATTGCTAAACAACACCCCCTGGCTGGTGTCTGGTTCAGTTCAGTAAAGACGTCTTTCACATTGAAGTACAGTTTTTTAGTTTGCTCTCGCCAGACATACATCAAGATGTATTTCTAGGTTTCCGATGAGCTTTATTTGCCGTTCCTCAAACTCAAAAACAGGCCTACGGCAAGCCAAATTGAACATTTAGGTAGCGTTAACATCTTACCCCTGGAATCACTCACTGTCACTATCTTTTAAGTTTGGTTACTTTTCAGAACTGAGCAGATATTCCAGCTAAACAGGCAGGCTGCTTTGATGGCCGCACGTAGCATTTTGATATTGTTAGAATTGCACTGTACTGCCAAAACTCATACTGAGCACATACGCCACACAATAGGCCTAGGGTTTGCAGGACAGGCTGCGATCTCGTCCGTCACGCTCCTGCCCCGACGTGCTTCTTGTCCGTCCCAAAATTCTAACACCACTCATATTAGCTTAGAACACATAACAGATTGCACACAAATCTTACTCCGAAAAACACTCCACTGGACCAGGGTCTGCGGAGTTAGAGGGGTGCAAGTGACTCGAGTTCGACTTGCTTGGAGGAATCGCACCCCCGCACCCCGCAATTTTTACTGCAACTGCCAACACCACACATTGAGCACTGGGGTTTTCCGGGGTGGCAGAAAACTGGTGGGTTGGTGTGGAGACGTGGTTGGGCCGGGTGGGCCTCCTGCCGGCTGGACTCGAGTCCTGGCGGCTTGCGCCTGGTGGTTTCTGGCATGCCACAACCTGGCAGGGGTGAAAAGAACGCACCTGGTGGGCCGCTTGCTGTTGTGGGTGTGGGTTGGAGTGTGGGGGGCGGCTGCCGGCCTTTGCTGAGGCTGCTCTACGGCGGGTGTCGGTGTTTGGGGGGGGGGGGGGGGGGGTTGTGGTGACATCCGGGTGCCCTGCGCTGAGCACGCTTGATTACGTGGATGGGCGCTCGGGGGTCGTGGCTGGCCCTGCGCCTCAGGGGCGCAGGGCCACCTCGCGCTCTCTGGGACTGGTATGTGCTCCTCGGGGGCGGGCGTGGGGGTGGCTTTGCAGGCTTCCGGCTTCTCTGGGGGGCTGGGGGTTTTCTGTGGTTGCAGGGCGGGGTGCTCGGGCCTTTCCTGCGGCCGTGGGATTTCTATGCGGCACGCGCACACATGTACGGGCGGTCTTGTCACAAGCACACGCACACCACCAGCACTTGTTTTGGTGACACCCTGGCACCGTCCTGGTTGCATCCCTCTAGTTTTCTTCCTCGTTTACTGCAATGACAATCACAGGAGGAGGCCTATTTGCTGTTCCAGTTTTCCAGACTTGGTTATCTCTGTTTTTCTGATACATGTTGTTGTCTGATGTTCATGCTTTTCCACGTACATGTTGTTTGTTTATTTCGTTTATGTTTTTTTTATGTGCCTGCTGTCGTTTGGTTCTGTGTTTGTTTGTCTCACCCGTGGTGAGTCTCCCCCTCTTGGAGTAGTGATTAGTTGTTTATAGACCCAAACATGGTAAATTAGTTCTTCAAAGATGGCGGTTGGTGGTGATTCTGTACAACAAAAAACTGTGCTCTTGCTATCCCACAGGTCATCCACAGGACAGAGTTATTGCAACAGTTCTTCACGATTTAAGAATTAATAAAGAGTGGCATTGCAGGTTGAGAAGTCGAATTCCACTTGCAGACTAACTCTGTCAAAGATGTAATAGCATACAAATACTCTGTGTTGTATGTCCCAGCATGCTGACTGCACGGGTTAAAAACATAAATAAAATTGCATGTTGTCGACTGAATTTCTTCTCGTTTTGTCTTTCTCCCTCCAGACCGGAATGGCGTTGACGTACGATCCCACTGCGATGCAGAACGGGTGAGTGGAAGATGTCTTTCTCTCTCTCACTTGTGTGCTCCCCGCTTCTGTTCCCAGCTTCTCCTCAATCACAGACGAGTTCTGCTGGCGCTGGTTATTGTCATCCGCCGGTCAAGCACGTCACCTTAGAATTCAAGTGTTAAAACGTATAGTAAAAGAACACCCAAGAAAGGGTGTTGCCCGCATGCATGCACACACACACACACACACACACACATATGACACAAATTGGTATAAATCAGTACACGACTATCACTAGTATCCCAAGGCTTGATTGCCACGCAATGTTATGAGTGAACAAATCCAATCTTTTCAAATGCGTGTGTCATTGCGAGCAGCCTTGAAAGTGGGAGCACGTCCACCCCAACAAAATGCGCCACAGGTCACGTGACATGAAATAACCAATCAGCAACACAGACCCAATAGTTAAGCAAAAAGGGTGGACTGCAGTGATGTAACAGACGTGAGTTAAAATTTTAGCATTTTCTTTGGCAGTGGATTGGATTTTGCTGAATTCTAATTGACTAATTTTCATAATTTTAGTGACCTAACTAACTAGCTTAATAACTGTCCATGGAGATAAAACAAAGTATGCAAGCTGCACGTCCTGGGTTTGCTAAGGGTGTTTTGGGCGCTCTATGCATATGCCTCTCGTCCAATCACTGTCTCACTGTCTCAAGTCTTCCATTGTTGTTTTCATGGAGCATAACAAGTCACCGCTAGCCTGCGTTAGCATAACCATGTAGGAGCGATACGAGGGACGTTAAACCAGGCGGAGAAGGGGTCGCCCTGTGACAACGGTCATTTTTTTACGGATCAGCGGTCGTTATTCAGGAATAACTGACCACCGATTGGCCAATCAGAATCAAGTATTCCAGAGAGCCATGTGATAAATGAGTGTATATACTATATATATATATATATATATATATATATATACGCCCAAGATGTACTCATTCAACAAATATATGACATATTCAAACTGAAAACAAGGATGCATTCTCTGATAAACTTCCTCAAATATAAATATAATATTTATAATATAAAATAAAATAAAAAGTCCGGGCCTCTAATAAATGCACAGGGCGGCGGTTTACGCGAACAAATAAAAGCCTGCCTCAAATACAGACCGGGGGAAAAACTGATGGGAGCTGCAGCACTGTTCTGGTGCAGCGCTCCACTCCCAAACAAAGCGAATAAGAATAAGAATAAGAATAAGTTTTTATTGTAGATGTATTTGTAGTTAACTCCATTTCCTACTGCTGCGTAGCAGATTGCAGATCGCTTCTTGGGGCAAATGCCCCGCTCTGAGCGCTCTCACTCCCCAGCGCTCCAAGCAGGAAGTGGTGCCTTCAAGGCAATCTCAGAAAACTGTAATTCCCCTGTTGGCTACCACCACAAGTGCGACTTTCAAGGTAGCTACTAGCTCTCTTTTTTCACAATACAGTACATGTGTTTGCATGGCATGGCACCCAGATGGAAGTTTGATTTAAAATTCATACTAAAATATGATCAAACGTACTTATTAAACAATAAGATATAAAAGCCTTCCTCTAATATAAGTCTGCTTCCAATAAAGGCCTGGCACCCTCAGCAGTTGAGATAAATAAAAGCCCCATTCACTATTTGAGGAAATTCGGTATGCACCTCTGCTCACGGGCTGTCCTTCAGGTCCGGACTGAGGGGGGTTTTTTTGGGGGCGGCGGGATGTTACAGCTTCCCGTTAAGACTTTCGTCAGCTCCAGCGGATGCTGCGTCTCCAGCGTCAGTCCCTGTATTGGTCGACTGGAGGTCTGGCAAGGAGAGGAAAATGGAAGATGCCCTCCCCCCCCCCCAGGGAGGCGTCTTTCCTCCTCCCATTATCCAACGCTTTGTCTTCTCCTCCTTTTCCTCCTCTCCTCAGTCTCACCATCCGTCCCGTTCGGTTTCCTACATTTGTTGCCCCCCCTTTCCTTACCTAATACACTTTCTATTGGCAACATATCTGTACCCTTCCTCCTTTCATCCTTTCTCTCTTCCTGCTGTCATGTCCACCCCATCCATCCCTCCTTTCTTAGCTTCTTGATTTGATTTCCTGCCTATAATTTCTCCAATCCGTCTGTCCTTCCTTCCTTTCAGTCCTTCCTTTCTTCTTTCCACTCTTCCTCCCATGTGAATCCCTTTTTGTTTATGCCTCCATCCATCAGTCCTTCCTTTTCTTAAATACTTCTCTCCTTCCATCCTTCCTATCTACAGTATATGCCCTTCCTCCATTTCTTCCGCCCTTCCTTCCTCGGGATTCCTCCCATGTCCTGGGAAACCTGGAATTTTGAAATGCAGCTTTCCATTCATGGAATAGTCATTGAAGTGTCCTGGAAAACAACTAGTTGTCCATTTATTCAATGTCCAACAAAATTGTTTTTGTGCAAAGATATTCATTTCAGAATGAATGTCTATATTTCTCTCCTTCCTTTTTTTCTTTGTTCCTTCCCTCCTTCCTAAATAGCAATTTTTTTCTTCCTTCCCTTTGTCACACATTCCTCCAGTTCTCCATGACTCCTTGTCACCAGTCTTCATTAATTTGCTTTTCCTCAGTCCTTTTGTCTCCTGTTGTTCTATCATTCCATGACCCTTCTTCTGCGGTCGTGCCCGCTTGCAGCCGCTTGTGACGGGGGCACTTGTGTGCGTGCGGCCACATCTATCAGAGCGCCCGCGGCCCCTTAAGCCCCTCTCTTTTCCGAGGTCAAAGAGCCTCCTTCCAGCGAGCCGCGCTAAATTACTATGAAATGCTAATGTGGCTAATTAGTGTGGAGAGGAGAGCATAAGGGGGTGGTGTTGAGGAGAGGTCAGGAAGAGGGCGAGGGAAGAGAAAGAGGAAAATTAAGTAAGCCACGAACGAAGGGGAATAGGAGGGGAAGGTTTCGACGGCTGATTGCTTTATGTTTTTGGGGTTTCGTTTTTTTTTTTTTTGTTCTCGGATGCTCACGGACGGCTGGGTTCACTGGTGTCTGATGCGGAACCGCTGTTATTGGAAACATGTGTCCCTACGAGCCCGCGCTCTCATCGCCTGTCCTCTCATTTATCAGGGTGACAGGGCATCCTTTTTCTTCTTCCCTTTCTCTATCTCTCTCTCATCATCACCTAGAAAGGTTATTTGGCACACAAGGAGGGCCTTTCTATTTCTCCTTCTTCTTTCCGGAACGACAGCCTTTTCCGGGAGAACTCCCAGCCATGTTGGCAGGCGACATCGCAGGATTCTTGGAGAGCGTTTCATTCATCCAACGCCACCAATCCCGCTCACTGCTTCCACTTCTGCGCTTTGGTATACTGTCTCGGCGGTCCAGTGCTACCGTCACTATTGACAGCAGGACACTCGCCGCTTAATAGCCCTCATCAATAACCTTGAATCTGTCCTCTGCCAACCATCTCTCCCCCCTCTCAATGCCTATCACTCTAATGAAAAATACAATGAGCAGCAGTCAGACAAGAGGTATCGAATAACCAGGCCCGCATTCAATCATTTGAATTCAACGGTGACAGTAAAACAGTATCTCTAATAGAAGTGAGTCATACATTATGTTTTACATGGGATTCATGAAAAGAGATGAGTGCAAGGCACTTTTTCCCCAGTTGGAAATGGTGTCCTAACCTTCATCTGCGGGTATAATCCGCAAAATAGCAACCCGGTTCAAGAATCAGACTTGAAGTATGTTTTCGATCTCCAGACAATTTTGCATCCTACAATCCTCCAAGCAATAAAAATGGAAGCAGCAAAGCAACTTGTGATAGAAGAAGCAGATTCTCACCAATGCGACAGGCTAGGCTAGGCTAGGCTACAAGCTAGCGTCCATAACGGGGGAACGTGAACTGAATGACCTCCTTAGTTTACGACCGGGCCGAGTATCTTTATTCACAGGTCTTGTATCTCAAACAAAATACTTTTGCTTGGCAAAACAACAATAAAGATGCCTTCTTCCGCCAATCTCTCCCTCGCGGTAGAGACGGCTTTCCTCTCTGTAGGAGTGTGAGAGACAGATGAGCGCCGCGGCAGCTTTTAAAGCATCTGTTAATCAATTCAATCACCCACAGATGTGTCTGCTGTCAGCTGAGCCTCTTCTGGCGATCCCCACCCGCAGCGGACGCCAGAACACACCCAAGCACGCACACCAACCCGATTTGTTTGTGCTCATAGTCGTGAAAATATATTTATTGAATCCTGTCCCGGAGTACGATTGTCCAATCTTTATCGTGCTAAACATAATGAAATTCAAACCAATTCATTTGAATGCGGAGGATGTATGATGTATTATAATTTGAAATGCATGGGTTCAATTGTGTTCTGACTACCACTAAATAAAAGTGGGATACTGGTTTTGCTTTTTCTCTATTGAATAAACTATTAGATTCAAGGTTGGGCAAGAACATGAATATACCGTAGGGTCATACCCTCAGTGTGAAGTTCATTCGTAGATACAATTTGACTGTATATAATAGCAGCATGTGTGCGCCTCTGTACATATCAGCCACTGCGGTAAACATTTCCATGGTAATATCAAGCTCCACCAAACAGATGTCACTGTTACGCTTAGGATTATGGGTAGTGTAGTCTCTATGACATCGCAAATTCAACATGTTTTCCTTACAACAAGGTTGATATCATACGTACTTGTGGCTTCTACAGGAGCAAAAACAAATTATTATATACATTGTATAATATTTATGCAGTTATTTATAAACGTTTGAAACCCACGTTTGCTAAACCTTGTCTCTAAAAATGACACAAACTACAATTCACATGCCATTTTGTAATGCATTTGATGCAATTGCTTCACGGGTAAAATAGTCTTATTATAAACCGACATAGGTATCGGTGAAAAACAACATGCATGTGATACTAGGGGTTAATTTGGTCGGGGAATATACCTGCATTGTCAGAATTTACAAATGTCATTTGAAAAGCGCAATTATTTATAACCATTTCAAACCCTAACCCGATACAACTACAAAAAACTACAGATCCATGCCATTTTATTATGCATGCATAACACGCATCTTATGATGTAATTGCCTCATTGGTAAAGTATTTGCAAAGCCCTGAATTTAAGTGGCGCCCTCAATCGACGCCCTCTTAATGTCCAGAAATGTCCAAAACAGTTTACCTTTTTTTTAAATAATTTTAACACATCCATGCCCCCCAGCTCCCCGTTGTGGCATACTTTCACAGGTTTGTTTTAGTTTTATTGTATGTATCTGCGTACACTTACCCTCTATCCCCATGCCCCCCAGCTTCATAGTCAAAGAAATTCTCCCCATTTAAATAATAGTCTGATATTCGCGCTCCACGTCACGATTCAATAAATACATATTTGTGACTATGAGCACGAACAAGTATTACACCGGGTTGCACACACACACACACACACACACACACACACCTACTGTGTATATACACAGACACACACACAAAAGAAACATCAGTAGCTCCGGTCACAAAAACAGCAGGCATCTGGCTTTTATCAGCCACACACACACAAGACTACACACACACACACACACACACACACACACACACACACACACACACACACACACGCACACAAAAATGCACGCACGCACGCACAAACATCAATACTACTTGACTATTGAGAAACCTACCACTCTACTGCAGCTTTTCACTGTGCTTGTATGCAGTCCAAAGGGGCAAACATTTAAGCCTTTTAAAAAATGGGTGCAAACAGTGCCTTTTATCCGGATTACAGGGCTTTATTGACTCTTTTATAGTTCGGAAAATCAGCGATTCGGCTACATCTGACGTGAAACAGGAAGCTGCGCCGCTTCTTGGGAACCTGCTATTGGCCACATTACACTTTGGATGTACTGTGGCCATTGCAAAGTGTGGTTTACAATGATATCACTGTTATTCAAACATGTTTATAAAATTACTCAAGGCATGTAAGTTTCCCGATTTTTCCCAATTTTTTCCCCGTTTGTTGCATTGTTCTGAATTTAAGGGTACGTTTCTCAGTAGTAAAGTGTTAATAGTGGAAACCAACATTTCCAGAAAGCCTGTGTTGAGAAAAATGCGTCCTTTAAAATTCAAGTTGAAATGTAGTTCTACTGAAAATGGAAGAACAAGCATCATGCGAGACCACTATAAATACTAATAAATACCACTAATATAATATAGTTGTATTTGTCTTCCATTTAAATTGAATGCGGCGTGAGCTAGCTCTCGCCGCCGCAGCTGTTCTCAATCTCTGCACCATTGCCGAGGTGGCATTACGACAAGTAGAGCGTAAAATTTCAAACGAAAATTGCCGCACTTGGGCTAAATCACGTACTGTATGGCAGCCTCAAAGCAACTATGGCTGAGAGTCTGGAACAAGTCGGGAGGGAAAGTGCCCAAACTACTGCTCCAAACAGCAGTGGTCTTCAGTAATGCAACAAATGTAAGGGGCAAAAACATAGGTTTCATGAGCTATCATTGGAATACAGCACATCCATTCAAAACCGTCGTATTGCATTGTACCAACAAGATGGACCAATACTGGTATTTCCACCTCAATCTTCATCACTTCGTATGGTATCAGATATTGGCCCAAAACCAAGCAAAAATCTAGTACCGTATCCCAATATGAAAATCCCAAACTAGTGTCTTAAAGGGGACCTATTATGCAAAACTCTTTCTTTGCTTGTGCAGATACATTTCTGATTAACACACAAAATGTGAACTAAGACAGCCCAGTCAGTTTTTTGTGAACTGTCTGTTACAGAATAAAACGAGCCATTCCAAACAAAACCGTAGATGTATTTATTTTATTTTATTTTCAGACGTTGCCATAATTGAATGAAACATAAAAGCCCCAAGCCGTTTCCATCGGGGCGCCAAGCTCTACCCTGCTCCCGACACCGGTGTGAAAGTCATAACAAATATTTAATTAGGCCATCTAATCTGAGTGAAGATTCAGCAACTGGATTGCTTATTTCTCGCCTCAAATTGGTTCAGCAACAGATTTGTTAATACAAAGAAAGCTGGAAGCCACGCCGAAACGCCATTGGCTCTCAGAACTGGGAACTTGTTCTCAAACCCCATTGGCTCACAGAAGGGTTTTTGGGAGGGTGGCTCCTCCCACTGGTTCAGCCCATTTACAGACAGGCTGGATAGGAGGCATGTTGGAAGGGCTAGAATGCATAATCTGACTGGTATTTTCAGCAAAAAAAACTTTAAAACATGTTTTGGGGACCTCAGAGACCTATCAAATTGCTGAAAAGAGCATCGGACCTGTCTTTTTAACGAGGACCTAATAGGTCCTCGTTAAAAAGACAGGTTTATATTTTACATACAGTACAAAACAGTCCATGTTCTTGCATTGCTCTTCTCTTCTCTTCCTTGCGCTGTTCTTGTTCTAACTGAGCAACACTATCGCTGTAAGTGGTATTTTATAGAAACTTGGCTGTGCTCAAGGTGGTACGACCCTTTTATAGCAGACAATGCTGCTCTCTCTCTCTCTCTCTCTCTCACATTCTCTTTCCCTCCCACCTCCCTCCTCTCGTTGCCCCATTATTCAGTCAACGGACACTGTTGGATCGATCGGGCACCGCAACACAGCCCGGCGGATGAAACATGTCCTCTCTTGGTACACAATGATAAATAAAGCACCGCGAGCCCCGGCATGCAGCCCTGCTGCAGGGCAAGGTGGGAGGAACAGAAGAAAGAGAGAGAGAGAGAGAGAGAGAGAGAGTCCGTAACAGAAGGGCAAAGAAAGGGTAGAGGCAAGCCAATAAACAGACTTTCAGATGCAGATGCAGAGATTGGGCACGCAACACATAGGGAGTACAACATGCGCAGGTGGGAAAAACACGATATTCTCTCAAAAAGCATTGCCAAACGCACGCCACTTAAGTGCTAACGTGGTTCATAGCTTGCTTTAGTGGAACAAATACACATAATCCAGGGGTGACATCAGTCCTCACATTCTTGATGTGACATAGTTATCGAGCCAGGTCGCAATGACTACTCCCCCATGATGGAGCGATTTCTCTTGTTCAGCAGGGTTACCATGTGCGCTCCACATTAAAGCTGCTGAACAACTCATCAATTTGTCTAGACCAAGGTCTCGACAATCAACATCACCGTTAGCGTTAATTCTGTACCATGTCTTAAAGTGGTAATCCGTAAGATTATTTGTTGAAAAAAAATCCCATATTTGATATTTTTCCTCCCGGGAGCGGGAGAGAAAATTTGCTACGACCATCTGAACCCCTGGCCTGTGGACCACCCAGAAGTTGAAGGGTTGGAGGGCCTGGTGAACGGTGCATTGGTGCCTTTCATACGGTGGAGCCATTGTAGCAGGGCGTGGTCCGCATAGATGGTAAAGGCCAGACCCAGCAGGTAATAGCGAGGGTGGTGATGGCCCGCTTTATTGCAAGACATTCCTTCTCTACAGTGCTGTACCTCATCTCACGCAGACAGAAAGGGAGAAAAAAGTTAGCGGTATGCAAGCACAGGCTCCCCACAGAGAGCTTCTTTTAACCTGGCAAATTCCCGCTGCCACGGGTCCGACCACTGGACCGGATCTGGAGCACCCTTTGGAGTTATGTCAGTCAATGTGCTGGTCAGTGCCGAAGATTTCCGCACCAACCTCATATAATAGCCGGCCAGCCCCAAAAACTGCTTTATCTCCTTCTTAGTCTTGGGTTTCAGTGTGCTCGCGGTCACAGCTGTCTTATTCACCTGGGATTGGTGCACGCGGTGAGCCCCACACACCCCAGGGACTTGAACACCTCCCCCACATTCCGCATGTGCCGCTCCCACGTATCGCTGTGAAAAATTACATAATCTAAGTATGCAGCGGCAAATGCTGCAAGCGGACCCAGGATGCGATCCATGAGACATGGAAAGGTCGCTGTGACTCTGAACAACTCAACCGGAAGAACGCTAAACTGGTAAAGGCCTTGCAGAGTTGAGAAGGCCGATTTTTCCTTGGTCTCCTGAGACAAGGAAATCTGTCGGTAGCCCTTGGTTGTATCCAGTGTTGCGAAAAATGAGCCGTACCTAACTGGTCGAGAAGCTCGTCGACAGGGGGCAACGGGTAGGCATCAAACTTTGACACCATGGTCACCTTCTGGTTATCTACACAAAACCACACCGACCCATCGGGCTTACCCATCAGCATGATGGGTCTCGACCATTCACTTGTAGACTGCTCTATTACCTTCATGTCCAGGATGGCCTCTAATTCCATCGGCACTATTTTCCATATGTGTTCGGGCAGGCGACACAACCGGGATCACACCTTCACTCCCGCGGTCGTCTCCACATGGGGGAATATGAGGGGCATACGGCTGGGTAGGGGAGAGAACACGTGGGCAAAATAATGCTGCAGCACCACAACGCCCACGCTTTGTCTTTGGTCACTTAACAGGGCGGCAGTGCCATCGGCTGGTTTTGGAACCTCCGGCCCCAACTCATCCCTCTTGAATACAACCGTGGTCAGCGCTACGGGAACACCTTCCCTACATTGTTTTAGGAGGTTCAGGTGGTAAATTTGAGTGGACCCCCCCATCTGTCGGCATGTTCAACCTCATAATTGACCTCCCCCACACGTCGTGTGACCACAAAGGCACCTTGCCACTTTGCCAGTATTTTTAAGCTGGAGGTAGGGAGCAGCACTAAGACCTTGTCCCCCGGTGAGAATTGTCTTAACAGAGTCCCCCTGTCGTACAAGCAGCGCTGAAGTTCCTGGGCCTGGAGCAAGTTCTCTTGTGATTCCTGCCCCAACGCGTGTATCTTTGCTCTCAGGTCCAGGACGTACTGGACCTCGTTTGTACTGGTGCTAGGACCTTCCTCCCAGTTTTCCTTAACCAGGTCCAGCACCCCACAAGGTCTCCTGCCAAACAGTAGCTCAAAGGGGGAAACCCTGAGGAAAACTGGAGGACCTCCCGCACCGCGAACAACAGGGGGTTCAGCCATGTGTCCCAGTTACGGCTATCATTGTGTACAAACTTCCACATCATGGTTCAACATGCTGTTGAAGCACTCGACTAGACCTTCAGTCTGCAGGTGGTAAGCGCTGGTCTGAACTGAGCGTCCAGTAACCCGTACAGTAGTTTGCGCGGTGTGTGTGACATAAACAAAGTGCCCTGGTCGGTCAGAATTTCCTTTGGAATCCCGACCTGGGAGATGACCTGAAACAGCACCTGCGCCACATTTTTGGCCGTAATACTGCACAGAGGCACTGCTTCGGGGAATTGGGTCTTAATTGCTCTCTGGGAATAGCCAGTGGATTTACCAGATGCCCGGCCAATAGAAACAGGCCATTATCCGCTAAGTTTTTTTTTGTGTCACAACATTCACATATCCCTACAGTCCATGAGCACACTCCTCCCGCTTCTCTCATTAATAAGCAAGCAGCCTGCAATTCGTGTCCAAAATCAGGGGGTGCGACAAGCGGGAACTAGCAGTGGCTTTAACATGTGCTTTTTCCCCTTATAACGAATTTCGAGCCACACCATCGGATCTGTGTGAATATCCCCATGCACTCAACGAATACCCACAATGCCTCCACCAAAGCCCCATGTCAAACCACGTGTTGCTGGATGATCGTTTGGGAATAGCCCGAGTTCAGCAAAGCCTGATGTCTTGTAACCTTACTGCCACACAGTCGGCCCCTTATGGACCAGGCGAGGGATCTGGCAACCGGCAACCTGAACCACCTGGTCGACCTCCATGATGGGGTAGTCCAGGAGGTCATGGCCAGGCTGTCCGCACCACCAGCATGCCTGCCCAGGCGTCCGAGGCCACTCCACCCTGGAAGAATCGGGATTGCTGGTGGAATCCTGCCGGTGGTCGTCCGTCCTTTAGCAGGGGGACAGGAGCTGAACCCCTCCTGGGGCCCCGGGGGGGAGGAGGATGGTGATTGCCGCAACCTCCGCGGCGCTGGTACCGGCCACAGGCCTCTCGGCGGTTCCAGATGGTCGGCATGCTGCAGCTCCCTCATGGGATCCCTCTGCACGGGCCTCTCTCCAGCCCGGCATGGTAGACGGCGGTGTGGGCGTAGGCCTCAACGTGGTCCTCTGCGAGGGCTATGGCTTGGGGGGTGGCCGGTCGGTAACACACCCAGCTGGCGGCGCAGGCCAGGAGGTTGTTGAGGAATTGTTCAGTAGCCACCGCCTCGAGGATCTAGTGTGGGGAGTGTTCCTCCGGGCGTAACCACTGCTGGGCAACGTCGAGGAGCTGCTGGGCATGAGAAACGGACGGCTGGCAGTGTCGCAGGAGAGGGACCAGAGGTGCAGGTGGTGGCCCTCTGGCGTTTTCCCGACCTGTTCCATCACCGCCTTCTGGACACAGCGTAGGTCGTCCATTGCTCCAGGGGTAGGGCATGCACCGCCAGCTGCGCTTCACCCAAAAGGGAGAGGGATGAGCCGCCCGTTCGCTCCTGGTCCGACCAGCCGGTCGCCTAGGCCATTGGTTAAGCTGGCGAGGAAGGCCTCGGTATCGTGTGCCCCGTCATCTTCATCACCAGGCCGTGGGGGGACCCGGCGGTCATTCCTCGCTTTGTCTGGTAGTGCGCTCCCGGAGGAGGACCTGGATGGCCTGCTGGCTCTCCCGGAATGCCTCCTGGTCCCGCTCACGGACCCAACATCTGCTCCAGGGGGGAAGGCATCCGGCACTCAGCCTTACGCTGCTCCGTTGTTCAAGCGTCAGTTGTAGTGGGGTGTTTTGGCCCAGGGCCAGGGAATGAGAGGGGGAAGGCAGCTTTAGACAGAAAATAGTGACTCTGGTATGTATTTTATTGATGAAACCAAACAAAATGTAGCACACGGGCCAAAAGGGAAACAGAAATGCTCGCTGGCCAATAACAGAAATTCCCACCTGTATCGAGATACACATAAGTCCAGGGCTTTGTCCTGTCCTGTCCGGTTTTGGTCTGTGTGGCATTCCCGCCCAGATCTCCTCACTGCAGGGAAAAACAGAGCCTAAATATCTTCCTGGTCTGGGATCAGGTGAATCAGGGGAGTCCCTCCCTTGATTCACCCAATCCCCAGCAGCCAGGTGGCCCTGGGATGAGAGCCTGTCTTTAGCGGCGGCTTGACCACGCTCCCTTGGTCCGCCACACCAGCATTCAATGTATTTGCCCTATGCATGTGCACATCTATATGCTGTTTCCATTGTTAGTGGCGGGTGCACCACTTTTCCCGGCAAGAACACAAAGATCGGGCAGGGGCATGGAATTCTGTAATTTCTTGTGTATTCCACCCAACACAGATTTATAGTATGGCTTTCCACTTTAATATGCTTTAAATGGAACTTGAGTGATATTGTGTTTTGTTTGTCTGTTTGTTTTCTACATAGATTCTACTCTCCGCCATACAGCATTTCCACCAATCGAATGATCGCACAGACATCCATCACGCCCTTCATCGCTGCCTCTCCTGTCTCCACTTATCAGGTGGGTGCAACTTTCTCCTACACTCTCTAGGGTCTTATGAGATATGAACCTACCGGAAGAGGGTTGTGTTTGACTGTAAGTGCAATGAACTCCCCCGGCATGAAATTGTCACAAAAAGGAAATAGCAATTTCTAACCACTTTAATTTTGTGTATTTTTTCTTTGTGGTTTTGCATTCTAAAGGTAAAAGTGAGTCTTAACATAAGATAGAACCCTATTTATCCACCCATTACTCATCTAAATTTGCCGGTCATCCAGCATATTTCCCCTTTACCTGCCGTGATGTGGATTGGATACTAGCCAAGTGGATCTGCAAAGCTTTAAAAGTATGTGGTCTATTGTCTAATGGGTATTGAAAACTTTCTGTTTCCAACTTTCCATCAATGCTTATACAAGCAGCCTTCAGTTAAAGTTGGACAAATTGAAGTATTATTGGATGCTCAGATTCAGATGTTGTTGACAGAGTTTATTGTAGGCTATCGATTTGTGTGTATGGATCATACTGTGATTGCTCTGTAGCAATTATGTAGGATGTTCATATGTTTGCTCTTGGCGAGGTTTAAATGAAAACCACAGTTTTTATGTATATTCATTCAGATTTCAGTCTACCAAAGGACTTGTAGATGGGACTTTCAGTTTAACAAGGTTCTACTGTATTGTAATTTCCTTTGAATTTGAAATGTAATGCTACAAACTGTCCGAATCATTTAAAAATATATATCAACTTAGGAAATTATTCCTGAGCCGCCAGTGTATCGTCACAATCTGTAACATTACATTTGTCGTTCTACTCCCCGTTGCTTTTGTACCTTCAAGAGAAGATAGGTAGACCTTCTGAAATTGAAACAAGAATACTTTAATCTCTTCCCCTGCAAGTCTTTCCTGCCATAAATAGGGCTCTCCCAATTGTCAGGATATGAGTTCTGGCCAGGTCCCCTTATAGTGTTTTTCAACCCCTGTGCCCCCGCTGGTGCCGTGAAAATGTTTCAAATGACACTTGTGGTAAAATACATAACTAATGGAAACTAGCTCTTGTGACTATCTTGTGAATTGTGACTATCCTCTTGATCCAAATTGGAAGTGACTATAATGTGAGTGTTGCAGTTCTGCCTGCCACACTCCCCCAGAGTGGCATTTTCAGGGCCCTCTGACAGAGACACACAGGCAAAGATGTTGCAAATACACTAGTTTATTGTAGGGAGTGGGAAAGATGGAACAAGCCCGGAGCAGATGGAAAACACGTCAGGACAAGGGACATGTTGTTCGTTGATTGCTCTAACGAGCAACAGGCGTACAGCCACCTTGCCTCAATTACCTGAACCCATTCAGGTGTGGTTGCTTAAACTACACCACTCCCGATTTTGGAAAAACAAAAATTGTAAGCTTAAACGTTTGTCCTATTGGACTGCATTTAAGCATTTTGTCCGGATCTCAGAAATGTGTCTGGGACAGCAAGATCCAGGAAAATATGGTATAGTCTGAACAGGGAAATAGTAGTGGTGTAAAATTAGACTCTTTTGTGAGATGCGGTTGTTGATGAGTCAATCATTCAAGAGTGAAGAGTTGTTCATTTTTCAGACTTTTCCCTCGTTTGATTTTGCGCCTATATGCTATCCACGTCGGAAACAGGATCACCACTATCATTTTGCCCCGCGGTCAGTTTACATAGAGCCTGTCTGGAGAGTTCAACAAGTCGGGTTCCATAACAGCCGCCGGACAACGTCGTTAAGCTAGTTTTGCCTTTCAAGTTCCAAGCGGTCTCCATACTATGATGTAATTGTGCTAACTGGATATCTGCACCCTCCACACACACGACATGCAGTAAGATATCATTACACGCACAATGCATGTCAGCCCTGCCTCGCATGTGACAGAAGTGTTCTCTGGGACAATGTTTCTTTGTGAGCACGTTAGGGCATCGGGTACCCGGTAACGGAGAAATAGAGAGAGAGAGAGAGAGAGAGAGAGAGAGAGAGAGAGAGAGAGAGAGAGAGAGAAAGATGAAAATGCAGATTTTTTATTTTATTTTTTTATTTTTTGCCAAAGTCAGGCTTTGATGATGAAACCTGCATGGTGCGGGAGTAATTATTGGAGTGTATCGCACTACACGGTCTCCGTTACCCCCCCCCTGTAATTACGACATAACGCGTACTGGAACACTCAGCTTTCTGTCTAATGTTCTTTAAGGCCGGGTGCCCGTCGGGGACCACGGCTTTGAAAAAAAATGCAGCTTGTGAAGTGCAGAGCTAATGATTCATTTTCTCTCCTCTTTTCCCTCCTCCTTTTTCCTGTCCACCCCCCCCCCCTCACTTTCCCTCTCTCCCTCTCTTACCTTTGTTCCTTTTCCCGCTCTTGTTATTCTCCATTCTTTCTCTTTTCTTCTCGTCCCTCTGTTCCTCTCTTCCGTCCCCCCTGCTGTTCTCAGGTTCAGAGTACATCTTGGATGCCCCACCAACAGTATGTTATGCAACCAACGGTGAGTTCAACCAACCACTCATTTTCTCTTTCATTCTTTGTTCCCCCCCTCTCTCTCTTTCTCTCCAATATCGTATTTAACCAGATTAACGGCGTGACAAATTAAAACAGGGGGTCTCAAACCACAGGCCGGGGGGCCACATCTGGCCCCAAGGCAATTTAATGTGGCCCACTACATATATATATAATATAATATAATATAATATAATATAATATAATATAATATAATATGATGTAATATAATATAATATAATATAATATAATATATTCATAAATCTGACCCGCAAATCATTTTTAAATCTTAAAAAAAGAAAATATTTTTTTTTTTTAATAATTAATCCATGCAATTCTACTGAATGTTTTAAGAATATGAAACAGAAAAAAAGTGAATTCAACAAAAAAGATCTTATCGTTACGTGTCTATTTTGAATAGACATCCCAAAAAAACCTCTTGTAAACAGAGAACCGGGCCAGTGGGTACCCGGGTACTTTGAGTTTGAGACCCTTTGTTTCAAAGCTCGAAAAGCAAATGACAGCAAAACAAGCAATTTAACTGTTTGAAGCTAAACTGTGTGAAATAAGTGGCCGATAAGCAGTAAAAACATTACATTTGAAGCGCCACTAAAACGCAAAAATTTCACGTTTCGTCAATTGAAAAAGTTGGAAAAGTTGGAAAAAAATCCCCTTGTGAAGTGAAGCAGAGTCGTTGTTATAAATAGCACCCAATCTAAAAAAGCTCCGCAGGGCGGGCTCTGAACCCCAATCGCTCCGTCACTGATCGTATTGTTCTCCGTGTCCTTATGGAATGAAACAAGCACCGTGAAACGAGCACCGTGTGCAAGCCCCTGATGTCCTAGCAACAGCCCTGCAGTGAAGTGTTTGTATAATACAACTGTTCTCTCGACAAAAGCACTTCATAGTTTTATCTGCTGCTGCTTTTCTACAGGGCAGCACAGCTGTACATTGAGAAAAGAAATTATCGATCACACTCAAACAAATCGAGCAGCAGGCAGCCTGTGTGACCTAACCTGACCTGTGTAGCACCTCATATTGATTAAAATGGAAGCATTCTCCTCCAGTGATCCATAAGTAGACACTGCATCAGCGCCAGGTTAGTATCAACTAAATGCATATTTAAAAGGGTTAATATATTTTTTAATAGCATTACACTACTCATAGAGCCTTGAGGAGGGGTCTATATCTGACTTTAGTAGTGGTCTATAGTTGCCTTTGTTGTGGTCTATTTCCGCCTTTAGTAAACGTTTATATCTGCCTTTAGGAATGGTCTATATCTTCCTTAAGTAGTCGTCTATATCTGCCTCTAGTAATGGTCTATAGCTGCCTTCGTAGTGGTCTATATCTGCCTTCATAGTGGTCTATATCTGCCTTTGTAGTGGTCTATATATGCCTTTAGTAGTGGTCTATATCTGTCTTTGGTTGTGGCCTATATCTGCCTTTAGCAGTGGTCTATATCTACCTTTAGGAATGGTTTGAATCTGCCTTTAGCAGTGGCCTATATTTTCCTTTACTAGTGGTCTATATCTGTCTTTAGCAATGATCTATATCTGCCTTCAATAGTGGTCTATATCTGCCTTTGGGAATGGTCTTGATCTGCTTTCAGGAGTCGTCTATATCTGCCTATAGCAGTGGACTATATCTGCCTTTTGGAATGGCCTATATGTGCCTTAAGTAGTGGACTATATCTGCCTTAAGGAGTGGTCGATATCTGCCTTTAGCAGTGGTCTATATCTGCCTTTAGGAGTGCTCTATATTTGCCTTTAGTCGTGGGCTATATCTGCCATTAGTAGTGGTCTACATCTGCCTTTAGTACTGGTCTATATCTGCCTTTCGCAGTGGTCTATATCTGCCAGCACTTATATTGGTATTCTTTTTAACAATCACAACCAGAGGTCACCTTCACGAAAAGTCGACAAATAAAGCCTGCCGGACATTCTGGCAGACAATATAACGCAATGAATATATAGACAAGAAATTAAAATTTTGTCAGATCGAAGTCTATTGGCAAATTAAGCCCTCCTTAATCTAAAGCAATTCACCTTGGTACACATGGAATGACAACATCTTGAAGGCATAGCTGGAGGATGTGTGTGTGTGTGTGTGTGTGTGTGTGTGTGTGTGTGTCTGTGTGTGTGTGTGTGTGTGTGTGTGTGTGTGTGTGTGTGTGTGTGTGTGTGTGTGTGTGTGTGTGTGTGTGTGTGTGTGTGTGTTTTCCAATAGTTTTCAGTCCAAAATATCATCATAATATAATGTGGCCTGCAATTTATTATCCTTGAGCCAACTCTGATCATATAATGTCCAAAATGTAAACTTTTGTAAACACCAGTGGTTAATAATTGTGGAAAAGGTTCAGATGAAAAAGAGACTTTAGGAAGATTTTTTTTTCTCATTTAGCGCCACACATTACTTACATATAATTTACATCTCAACACTTTATCCAATGGTTACTCGGACGAATGCAAATGAGGGAATCATTCCTCCGCTGTGAATCATTTTAAATTGTAAGTACCCTATTAATTACATTTAAAAAATGACTTTCGAGATCATGCCGTTTATTCATCACATCCAGGAGCCCTCACAGTTTTGTGGGGTGTTTTTTCGAGGGAGGATGTGTGGTTGTGGGGAGCAATGTCAGGTCAGAGCCCGGAGAGAAATGCAGCTGGATCCGAGCCCCTGTAGTCTGCTGAATCAGCCAGTGGGTAACCTTCTTCAAGGAGCCCCCAGAAGAACATGTCAAGTGGCACGTCAGTGAGAACTGTTCGCCCCCTGCAGGTCTTACAATGTAACTGCAATGACCAGAGCACACACAGACACACACACAGACACACACACACACACACACACACACACACACACACATACACACACTAGGACACAGCACACACACACACACACACACACACACACGCACACACACACAGACACACACACACACACACCTACAGGCTATTTGACTTAGGTTTACAAACAAACACTAGCACCTACACTCACACACTCTAACACGAACACACACACACAAACACGCATGTACACACAGATACATGCACAGACAACTGATGGGACCAAGTAGATGAAGATAAAGACCTTCATTATCTTTGCGCATCTGAGTCTTCCTCGGGGCGAATGGACTGAAACAGATCGATGGCACCTGCTTTCTACATATATGAGGAAATGCTCCAGAAGGAATAATGATAAACATATTTTCGAAACAGATGCATAGAGAAAAATAATACAATACAAATATATGTATGCTGATTACATTGCCTATAATCAATCTCCTCATTCAAGCCTTGATACATCAGGGTGTGAAATTTGTGAATTTGAGTGTGAATATATTTAAAAGATATATAGAATATGTATACAGTATGTACATATACTTATATTTAAATATATATATATATATATACAGTATGAATATATATATATATATATATATATATATATATATATATATATATATATATATATATATATATATATATATATATATATATATATATATAAATATAAGTACTATGGAAAAGTTTTAAGAACTTGAGAAAAAATGCTATAAAATGAGGATGTTTTCAAAAATAATGCCATGAACAGTTTTTTATTTATCAGTTAAATACATTCAAAGTGCGGTAAACAGAAAAAACCTTAATCAAATCAATATCTGGTGTGACCACCCTTTGCCTTTGAAACTGCGCCAATTCCCCTACTGTAGGTACAATTGCACACAGTTTTTTAAGGTACTTGGCAGGTAGGTTGTTCCAATCATCTTGAACAACTTGCCATAGTTCTGTGGATTTAGGCTCAGGTTTCAATTGCTTCTGTCTCATCATATAATCCCAGAGTGACTCAATGATGTTGGCATTAGGGCTCTGTGTGGGCCATACCATCTGTTGCAGGACTCTTTGTTCTTTTTTTTGCCGAAGATAGTTCTTTATGACTCTGGCTGTATGTGGCTTTGTTGTCATGCTACAGAGATATTGACACCCCAATGCAGAAGATATAAAATAACTGTCGAAGACAAATGTTTTTGTGAAACACCTAAAGTGCCGAAAACTTTGGCACAGTACTGTGTATATACACCAATCAGCCACAACAATAAAAATCACCTGCCTAATATTGTGTAGCTCGCCACAGAACAGCTCCGACTCATCGAGGCATGGACTCCAAAAGACATCTGAAGGTGTCCTTGAACTCCTTGAACTCTTTGCCATGTTCCTCAAACCATTCCTGAACCATTTTTGCAGTGTGGCACAGTGCATTATCCTGCTGAGAGAGGCCTCTGCCATCAGGGTATACTGTTGCCATGAAGGGGGGTGTACTTGGTCTGCAACAATGTTTATGTAGGTGCTACGTGTCAAAGTAACATCGACATGATGCCAGGACCCAAGGTTTCCCAGCAGAACATTGCCCAGAGCATCACACTGCCTCCGCCCGCTTATCTTCTTCCCATAGTGCATCCTGGTGCCATCTCTTCCCCAGGTAAACGACGCACACCCACCCAACCATCCACATGATGCAGAAGAAAATGTGATTCATCAGACCAGGCAACGTTCTTCCATTGCTCCATGGTCCAGTTCTGACGCTCCCGTGCCCTTTGTAGGTGCTTTCGGTGGTGGACAGGGTTCAGCATGGCCACTCTGACTGGTCTGCGGCTACACAGCCCCATACACAGCCCCACATTATCTTTTTCAGCAATTTGTTCTGCAGTAGCTCTTCTGTGGGATCTGACCGGATGGGCGAGCATTCGCTCCCCTGCGTTATCAATGAGCCTGTCGTCAGTTCACCAATTGTCCTTCCAGTGGACCGGTTTTGGTCGGTACTATTCACTGCATACCGGGAACACCCCACAAGACATGCTGTTTTGGAGATGCTCTGACCGTGTCGTCGAGCCATCACTTCATTTGGCCTTTGTCAAAGTTGCTCAGATCCTCAAGAACTGAACAGGTGCAATTGGAATTAATGTTGTGGCTGATCGGCATTTACCATATATATGTGTATGTGTGTATGTATATATATATATCTATATATATATAGATATATATATAGATATATATATAGATATATAGATATATATATATACTTTTTATTGTCTTTAATATTGAATCTGTTTCACTGCCTGAGGAAGGCCAGTGAAGAATATCAGCCGTTATCTCTCTTGCAGAGAAATATGGTCCTGGGGTCAGCCACTCCCTCTGTTTGCCGATAAACTGTATCCTAATATGACTCCGATGCTGTGTCTGATTAAATCGCTTCATGGATGTGTCTTCAAACCAACGGCCTGTCTAATGAATCTATAAGAGCAACAATGACACACTGCACACGTTGGCAGACAAGTCAAGTCAAGTTGAACTTGGCACAGGAAAATCCACGTGCTTTCCTTGGAAAAACGGTAATGGTAACAATCACGTGCACAGTGTATTCTTGAGCTGTTTATGACTTGTTTTTTATTTTGAATGTATGTCTATTGTGAATTTACACAATACACAGTGTTAATATTTGCATTGGAATCGGCCTTTCCAAGCCCAAATGAAACCAATTTGACGTGTGAGACAGTGACAAGATATTCTATTTGCCGAAAGGCTTCGCCGCTGCAGAAATGTCCAAAACAGTTTTAACACGGTAGACTGACACCGTGATGAAAAATTTAAATCATGCTCGAAAGTCAAAATGGAAGTTAACAAATTTGAAAACAGAACATGAGAGCAGAAGCGGCCCGCCACATCGGGGACGGTCAGGTTGTGCCGTTCAGCTTCCACGCCTGACAACTTTTTACTCGATAGAGAGCTCAGAGGAAGGTGGAGATTGCAGAGGCAGCGTAACTAGGGGAACGGGGCGCTCTAATGAGATTCTAATGAATGACAAGAAGCTGCTCAAAGTGGTGTTTTTGCTCAGGGTGGAGGGTTTAGGCGCTCCTCTGGCGATGTGTGGCAGGAGTCAAGTGCACGTGCACCCACACACACACATAAACACACAAACACACACACATCTCGTCTCTGGAAACTACTCTCATATGCACGTGCATTTATGTGAAGCGCCAGCATATGCCTATCCTCTCTCTCTCTCTCTCTCTCTCTCTCTCTCTCTCTCTTTCACATAACACAACCAAAGAGGAACACACACACACACACACACACCAGGGTGTCTTCAGGTCTGTTTGTGCCTGATTCCTGGTGGATTGCCAAGATTGCTTGGATTCCTGGTCTTTTACGTTTTAATTAACAAGAGGATGTCTTTGTGCATATTCACAAATCCCCTTTACCCCCCCCCCCCCCACACACACACACACACACAGGAAATGAATGCATTAACCCTCACCCAGCGCTGCAAATCAGGCACAAAGAATAGTCCTTTTCACATCATCCCGTGTAAAGAAATAAATAAAAATGCCCGAGTTAAACCCATTTGCGGGGACAAAAGATGAGTGAACGCCTCGAAAAGAATCCAGGCTAAATCCTTGCCTCAGCCCTGGAAATAGCGTGCGGCGACACGGGATGTTTGCTCCATGTTTGTTCTAACGCCGAGATCCCCTGTGTCTTTCCGTGTGTGTGTTTGTGTGTGTGAGTGTCTGTGTGTGTGAGAGAGAGAGAGGGAGGCTGGCATGTTGACAGCTGAGTACAATACCGGCAACACCGGTCATGTTCTGTATCTCTCTAATGCTTTGTGTAGTCTGTAAAATCCTTTTGTGGGTTTATGTGCATGGGAGAGCGGGAGCCAGGCAGGCAGGCAGACAGACAGACAGACAGACAGACCACGCAAGTTTTGAGGTTGAGGATTTTTCCACATAGGCAGCTGACTCTCTTGATAGACTCTTCGTCACTGGGCTGTTGTCGGGCTCTCCGTTGCCGGGAGGATGAACGATTGTGAGGAAGCAGTTTAATTTTATGGTGGACAGGCGGGACAGCTTGGATGATAATAATGTGGCGGACCAAGGGGCGTGGTCAAGCCGTGGCTGCAGACGGCATTACGGCCCCCTTTCCTACGGCCGCCAAGCTGCCTCGCATCGGCCGAGTCAGCACCCACGCGGCGCGGATTGGTCCGACTCGGGGCACAGAGCTTTCTTAATGTTTGTCTGTCTTTCAGTGGGGATCGGCGCACGGGCTCGTCAGCCGACCAGGAGCCAAATGGGAACGCCATTCCTCCCGCGCCCAAATTCATTATTCTTTATTATTTATGCTTCCGGCCAGTGAGCCTTTTTGTTCATCTTCATAATAAAAAAATTCTCGCCCCGTTGGCAAACCACGGCCGGAAAGACTCCGTCTCTCTCCCTAAACCCCTACTTGTGGGCGTCTCTGCCCACAAGTAGGGGTTTAGGTCGGCAGGTCGGCTGACGATCCCCTCTGCAAGACAGACAAACATTAAGAAAGCTCCCTTCCCCGAGTCGGACCAATCAGCGCCGCGCAGGCCGTCTGCAGCCGCAGCTTGACCACGCCCCTTGGTCCGCCGCAAATAATTAACAAGAGCTGGAAATTCAAAACATTTGGTGCTTTTGTCAGAAATATATGGTGGAATATGTGATCTCTATACGTAGATCTCTCTCTGTTGTCACCTTTCAATGACATTAAATCCCTAAAAAAAAGTACCCTTTAGTAGAATAAATGGGGGTGGGGTAGTAAAACAAATTTTTCCTTCAGCAGGGAACACATGAAATACCCAAAAGAGCACAAAACAACAAATCAAACAAAATACAAACAGCCGTACACACCGTTTGTGTCCTTTATTCCTGGGTTTTCTGAAGACTCCAACATCACAGGATGACTTCAGAGAGAGACGGTGAAGGCACAGCGAGAAAGGAATCAGGGGGATGGGATGGCGCCCTATGAATGAGAAAGAGAGAGAGAAGCAAAGGCAGAGTCCTGTTTAAGAATGTCTTGTTCAGCCCCAGACGTCTGAAGCCCATGAAAAAGCCCCATTGGCATCCTGTTCCTTTTATAGTCTGGTCTATAAGGTGTTTATCGATACACTAGCGGGAGATAAACACGCATGCACACACACACTCACACGCAGACACACAAAGACAGCTGCATGTCTCTGTCTGTCGTGTTGTTTTATCTTTTTCTTTCGCGGCTGTCTCGATATGAAAGCTTGTTGTACGGTTTGATGACAGGTGGACAACTGCAAAGGGAAGAAAATTGATTAGCCACAAGATCCTTGTCTGATTGGGTGTGTCGCAGGTGTGTGTGTGCAGGGTTGGCCGTTGGCATCAACACTCGGTTGTTTAGGGCCACAACCACTTGGGGAGGCCACACCATCAATGTAGGGGCCACTCCTCCCTGCCTCCGTCATGGTAATGAAGCGGCATTGTGGGCAACATTGTGTGTTTTTATTTTAGAAGTATTTTTATCTTCCTCCGCTTTGAATGAAACATGTGCGCCTGAAACCCCCCCTCCCCCGGCGTTGAGTGTTTTGTATCCCAGGCAATGAGCAGAGTGTTCCTGTGAAGTGCCCAAGGCGTGTGGTGACCTGTGCGAGGAGCAGCTCCAAACATCTGAGTTTGCCGTGTGGGAGATGAAAAGAGGGCCTGGCCTGTCGGACCAGTCTGTCTAGTTTTTGTTAAGTTTATTGGAAAACCGGTGATTTGCATGAATGCATAAATGCATTTTAGTTTTGTTGCATTGCTTGACATTATTGTCTGCATCGTGCTGTAATGGACCTCAATCATCACTCGTGCAAGTTTTTATGGGGTAAAATAACTTTAGTTTCTGCAGAAAAGGCCAGGAATGTTTCTGTAGATGGTGTGACCCCTTCCCATCCAAGATCGGTCCCAAAAAATGAATTCCATCACTATCCAAACGATATCTATGGATATATTGTTGGCAAGCGTTCCATGGCGGCATGGCAGCTCCGGGATTTATCGATGCTGCACCGGGGCCTTTCAAGATTCAAGAATCAAGATTCAAGAGGGTTTATTGTCATTTCAGCCATATACACAGTACACAGTGCAATGAGATAACGTTTCTCAAAGAACCTCGGTACAACACAGAACACAGTTGGACGACATGCTATATATAGTCTGGCAGAGTGCAAGAAACAACTTAGTAAAGTGACAACACAACATCTTGTTAAGTGGTTGTAGAAAGTAAAGTGACTTAGTGACTGGAATAGTACAAAACAGCAATGCAAGACTGCAGACAACATTCAACGGAGTGCAGAGTACACAACCAAGCGTGTTGGGCGGTCAGATAGTTGCAATGGTCAATAGGCAGCAAACAGATCAGTCCCTGAGCGTTGAGGAGGCGGATGGCCTGGGGGAAGAAACTATTGCATAGTCTAGATGTGTGGGACCGTATACTTCGGTACCTTCTGCCAGATGGGAGGGGGGTGAAAAGTTTATGTGAGGGTTGCTTTGCGGATGCAGCGTGTGGCGTACATGTCTGAGATGAAGGGGAGAGGGATTCACGGTTTTCAGCGTTTCAGAATGTGGTGAGGATGGGGGGCGGGAGGTGGGCTCTCATCAACTTCCTCAGGAAGTAGAGACGCTGCTGGGCTTTCTTTACAGTGGAGCCGGTGTTGAGGGACCAGGATTTCTGTTTGAATTTTATTTTATTTTTATTCTTCCTATGTTCAAGACATGCATGTCAGGGTTGGGTTGGACACTCCTGCCGATGCCCTTGACCAAGGCATTGGCTCTAAATGTGGAACTGGTCCCTGAGCGCACTGCCACAGCACATCTGCCCACGGCTCCTCTGTAGCTAAGATGGGTAAATCGCAGAGGACAAGTTTCCCCGGGGGGATCAGTGATTCTTCTTCTTCTTCTCAGGTCTGGATCTTTCCTAAATCCTGGTTTCTTAGGTGAGGAAAATGAAGCAGGATCAAATTTAATTCACTTTGAAAATCTTTTGTGGCAGTTAGGACCAATTTCCTACTCTGAGATACTGTATGTCCCTTTGGATATATGGAGGAAAGGAAGGAAAGGAAGTCTCAGTGGGGGCCTCTTCTGGCTGGTTTCAGAACAATTTGAAATCAGTTCTTTGTACATTGATTCTAGTACACGTTCCAGTGGTTGCAGTTCTTGTCTTCAAAATGTGCCTACAGTATGCAAATCAATATTTTGTGTGTGTGTGTGTGTGTGTGTGTGTGTGTGTGTGTGTGTGTGTGTGTGTGTGTGTGTGTGTGTGTGTGTGTGTGTAGTTTGCAGGCATAAGAAACTGTACTTCACTATGAATAACTCCTTTTCATGTTGCATGCAAGTCACGCGACATGCGAGCAGCTCTTACATAATTGTTTGTGTGTGTGTGTGTGTGTGTGTGTGTCTTTGATATTAAGTGGAGATAGTCACAACACCGTTTTTATTGCATACTAAATGTGACCAACCGCTACTTTTTTGCATCATTTGAAAGTGTAGAATCAGAACTTCCAAACAATGGTCATTTATGCAAATCAAGCAAATATGTTTAAAGCTATGACTTGTTAATGACAAGGTGTGACAAACTGTGTTTCTGAGATTATCGCCTCCAAAGTTTTACCCACACCAGGTTCATTCAGCTAGTTCCCCGAATGCAAATAGGGTTGGCAGACAAACAAAGCCTCATGGCTGCTTAACATAATGCTGAATGGTCCAATCACGAACAGCTCAACAACACACAAGTATATTTTTATTAAAAAAGCTTTTATTTAACAATAAGAATATACATGTTTTATAAAAGTGGAGTTATTTTGGAGTTTAAAAGTACACAACAAAATGTAGAGACTATCAATAATATGAGTCTGGGTGAAAATCTGAAATCTGAAAATCTGTCACCAACCTCAACCGACTTCATCACGTCATAAACTCCTTCAGTTGTAATAACAACGGACGTGTCGTCGGTCTCCTCCGGTGGTTCTTGAATATTCTGTTTCATCGTCACATTCAATTTGAAATCCGCTGTTTGAAATGTTCTCCAAGTCTGGAGTAATGTCAGATTCAGCAGCGCTGTCATTCTCCGCGTCGCAGTCGGAGAACTGCGGAAAATTAAGTCCAGTACACGCTGCTAACACTGACTTGGATCCATCGCACTGGTCAGATTAAGGTCTGAAATATGATTCAGAGCTTCCACCACCCGCTCAACGTAACGTAATCCATAACGATATTGAGGAGAACGTTTTCACCGACAAGTGAGACCGAAACACCCCGTGCTGCGCTTTAACCGTCTGTTTACGGAAGTGACCTAGGTGCGTGACGCGTGACGCGTTTCTTCATCTTCTTCTTCCACGCCCTTCTTACTACTGTGGCTCCGTGTGTGTCAAAGTAGTACGATTTGAAGGTTTAATTCTATCAAAACGGTTTCACATTGTGACTGTGGACGCTCGCTTTAAAGGAAACAATCGATCGGCGTTGTTCAGCGCTGTTCTGCGTCTTGTGAACTGCGTTTCCCAATGTAATCTAGGGGAATATTTAACTCCACAGTTTGACATTTTTCTACTATTTATAAATCAAACTCGGTTTGAAAATACATTGAGAGATAAAAAAAACAAAAACACAAAGGAACATGAATCTGGAAAAATGTAATTTTCCTTCAAGAAAGGTTTTTCCAACTTATTTGGCCGCGATTTTAGAAATGCACGAGATGGCGAATTTCCTGCCGTGGGACACAAATGTAAGCGTTAGTCAGATGACCTGTTCCAACCTGAAGTGATGTTTTAGGTTCCTCCCAGTTTCTGTGCTCACCTGGTTAGTGTCCAAAGCCTCCTCTAGCACTGTGGTGGAAGTAGCTACAGCAGGGCATTCTGGGAAGTCAACAGCAGATTGTGCTGCGGGAGCTGGCCCTCAGGGTGGGCTCCTCAGTTAAAGCTCCTTCAATGCTGGTGAAGGTCTTGGAATCATCTTCGTGGAATCATCTAGTTTGTAATGCAAATAGGTTCAAAGTTGCATTCATTGTTAAATGGGGAAATAATCTCCAGTTTTTCTACTATGTTATATTGTTGCTTGTGAAATGTGAGTAGTTGGGGTTCGCTCTTTAGTAGCCACTGGAACTCCTTAGTGCTAAGCAGCGGCCATTTCCGAGTCTTTCGGCAGCTTAAACATGAAAGAAGATTACACCAGATTGATATTGAGCAACACTAAGTGGTTCTGGATAGATAGAGATCGCCTTTCCATCCTGGAAGGAGTAGTGACAACTAGCCAGACTGTCCGAGACGTTATTAGAGCTGAGGAATCAAGTGCCGTTCAACCTCGCCATCTTTCATTTTCAGGCAGACATTTGCTGTCTGAATCAAGAAATCAAATGTGCCAATATAATTAGACAATCTCTATTCTCTGGTGTGTTCTGCTGCTGGGTACTCAGAATAAAGCTGATTACCGAAACTAGGAAAGGTTTGATGGTTGGTCTCATCAAGACTGTGAAGTCCACATTCCTTAATAACAAGTCTCGTTTCTGACATAGACCAGTTTTTAATGACAGAAGTGGCAAAGTTATTGTCTCTTTTTCTGCAAGGGAAAAATAAATATCAGCTGTTTCAATACAATATCAGGTCATTGCAGTTAGCCCGTCGACAAAAGGGGTCCTTACTCCTAAAATATAGTAGAGCTGACCTTCAGGTTCTGACCAACACCAATCATCTAATCCAGGACTGGTCTAAGTTCTCTATCTGATAGGTTAGCTACAGGAAGCACACAACTATGAAAGTATGACAAAACCCAAACACCATTTATATACTTTATATACGCTAATGAATTGCAGTTTCTGTCCAGGTTTTGTGGAAAATAACATCCGCGTACATTGTTTTTGTTGCTGGGCAACTGAAGAGAGGTGACCCACTGTCACATAGAAACAATTAATTCTCAGGATTCAATGTCATATAAATCTAGTAATGAATGTAGCCTAAGGAGGCTACATTCATTAAGGAGATAAAAATAAGGAGATAAAAAGTATTTTCTTGCACTATATGATCTGATTTTATATCGACAGTTTTTCTGCCCTTGTAGAAAATATATATATATACTTTCCATAATCACTTGAGCAATAATAATCTATGCATTTTATAACCAAAGAGGATACATATAGGTCTGAAGTATAAAATGTAATATGATATAAAACCTTTGTTTGATTGTTTTGTTGTTGAAGCCTTTAAAGGACAGGTCAGCTGATGCCGATTATTTTACACACTTCTATCAGCAGTTGGTTTTCAATTATAGATTTGTATTTCTGTGCTCGATGAGCAACTTGGCTGGGATCGGTCAAAGTGTCCGCGCACCACACCTTCCATCAGCCTCCGGTGCTCAACTGATAACGTCCAACAGATGGGGAAGGGGGCCGGCAGGCTTCCCGGTGTCCGCCCAAGCACTTCCTGTCACTATCTGCCGCCGTTTGTTTCCCCTCGTTGTGTGTTTGTCGAGATGTGTGATGTACAGCTGTGTACGTTTTGAGGCCACCCCCATATGAACAGGAGTTGCGGCCCATCCCAATCAGACGCAGCCACACGGAGAACAGCGTTTCGAGCTGGAGGTGTGGGGCGGTCCCTCGTAAATCTCTCTCCGTTTGATGGATAACCGAACGCAGCCGCAATTAACGAGTTAACGTTTAAATTATGACAAATCAGATAATTAATTATTCATTAATGATTTGAAAATAATCAACATATCGTTATCTAAGGTGGGGGGGGGGGGGGGTAAATCATTTACTGATGATTTATTAAGTGCCAAGAAGACAAAGTATAACCTTAGCTTAAGTATTTGTTGGCTATTTTGTTTCTATGGTTTCATTAATTGATTAATTAATCACTGGCTGATGGGTTGACTCGTCGTTAGCGAACAATAGTTGTTTAGAACGTTATCCCTCTCCTTCCTCACCCAGGGCGCTGTGATCACGCCGGCGGCAGCCATTGAGCCCAGTTTGTCCCTGCAGCCATCCAGTATAATGGCCCCTCTGGCCCAGCAGATGAGCCACCTGTCTCTCGGGACCACCGGCACCGTGAGTCCCCTCAACCCCTTTTGAGCTTGTTCTATTCTGTGTGTTTGTTTTGTTAATTATCTTGTATGTTTTTGCCATTTATATTTAGTTTACTGACACAATAATAATGGACATGTGTTTTGTTTTTTTTGCCAAGGCTGGTAATTATAATCTTCAATTACACCAACAACCTTCAACAATTCATCAACTTGAACTGACCACAAATCGTAATCTCTACCTCGGCATTGGTACTTTGCGACGTCCCAATATATTCACACCCCGCCGAACATTTTTTGGTCGCACCAGAGCTCAAGACAAACTATTGACAAACTGATTGTGAAATGCTAATTCTGACAGACAACTCTCAGATTTACTTTAAAATGATCTTAAATGATTATGCATTGTTTGAGTTTAGCACCTGGGCTGTAGTGCTCATCACTCCTGGAGGGGTGCACTGCAAGCGCAGATGTACTTGGTGAGTTAGAAATATAGGAGTGATGAGTTTGAATCCCCCTCATTGGATAGAAGAGCAGAGCCCAATAGGTGGATGCAGGAGAGGTGGAGGGAACTCAGCAACGCAGAAAGCCGGAAGAGCAGGAGGGATTGGCCGCTTGAATAACGGCCCGTAAGAGCGTGTGAGCATGCGGTGCTGTCAAGTTGTCTGACAGAACTAGCGCCACAAGCTATGCCTCATTAAAGAGCGGGATTCAATGTTAAAGTTGCGTTAAACAGTATTTCTGCCAGTTTCATGCCATATCTATATACCTCAACAAATTCCCAAACCCCCTCCACCATCCCTCTCTCTGTAGTACATGACTGCTGCAGCAGCTGCTTCTATGCAAGGAACCTACATTCCCCAGTATACTGCAGTGCCTGCCTCCGCCATCGCAGTGGAGGTAAGACGTTCGAAGAAGAAATTGTAAATTGGAAACATCTGTCACTTTTCCAGTGATTTACACAAGTATGATTATGAGTAAAAGCATAATATTGGGCACAATACCAGTGTCCACTTCTCAGCATTACGTAACACATATAATTAATCAAACTCCAAGGTCAGAGAAACCATGTGTGAGTTCTTCAAAACTAAGTCAAATCAAAGCCTCCTGAGGAATTTGGACACATGGCCCCTAATCAGCGCCAAATTAATTAAGCTTTGAACTCTGTTTAGTCGTTCTGCCGGTCTCTCCACAATAAGCAACTTCAGTTTACAGTATCTCTCACTTTGTTTTCCCCAAACAAGGAAATTGTTCACAAATGGTTAGCTGACACCGAGATGTTTGGCGTGCTTGTATTCGGTTGCCAGGAAACTGCTAAACGTGCATGTAGGCGTGTGCTTGGCCAGCCTGTGTTGGCAAAATGAAAGAATTGAAACAATAACAGGCCATTTTGTGATTTAAAATCGTTCAGTGTATATCTGACTGTTTGTTGGTTTTGCTTCCCATGTCAGAGTGTGGTGACAGAGCCCTCCTCCCAGACTCCGTCCTCCCAGGATCCCAGTGGGCAGCAGGCCTTAGCGGTGGAGAACACAGGAGACCACGCCACAAGCTACTCCTACCAACAGTCCAAGTCAGTAGAAATCTTCTTGTTGTGTCTAGTGTATTTTTTTTAACGTGGTTTGATAGTAATAGTATATCAGTAATATATCAGATTTCTTTCTAAATCAATTCTGCAATTGCGACATAAAAGGGAATTTTGAACAGTGGAACATGACGCAAACAAGCATCAACACGCTGATCGCAGGCTGACTTAATGGACTGGATCGCTCCTTCCTATCTCTTTTAGATAACCGGAGGATGAGTGGGGGACACCGCTGCGTTGCCTTGAAAGACGGACTGGGCCGGGGCGCGGGTGGACACGGACGGATGAAAGAAATACGAAAACAAACAGACATGGTGAGACGGACAGCACGGATTGAAAGAACGCTTCCACTTTGCACAGGCGACAAAATTACAAAACACAACAAAACATACAAACATGAAAATGAGAAAAAGAAATTATATCCCTCACCTTGTCTTGTAACCCTAAAAACACGTGGGGGTTAAAAAAAAAAAAGAGTGGGACACCGAACTCAACTGGACAGTGGAAATCAAAAATGATTTGATTTGAACTTTTGACAAGGAGACTGGACTTCCTCCGTCCGCAAAACAAAAAAGAGGACGCGGAAATGGAAAGTCGAAACGACTCGCTGTACAGGAGAAGGGGGGAAAAAAACAAAACATTTGAATGTGCAGGTAGATTCTCAGACTTTTTTAAATTACAAGCGGAAGGAAGTTAAGTCTAGGAAAAAAAACGTCTTCCTTTGATATGAATCTGCATTGTTTTAATTATTTTTATGATTTAAGTAGTTTTCTAGGATACAACTGTTTTTTCTTATTGCCTTAATTTCTGTTGAAATCCAACCTTGAAAAAAAAAAGAACGGAGCTGAAACAATTTTCCTTGAGTTTAATTATAAATTAAATAATAAAATAATCAATGAACGATGTTCTCAGAGTGTTTAAATTGTTCCTTGAGCCACAGAGATGAAGACGTCAAATATAATTGTACAGGATCAAAAAAAAAAAAAAGATAAGGATGTATTTGTATGGGGGAAGATTAAAAAGAAAATGTTGTACAGTGCAACTTGTGTGGCTAGAAAAAAAAGGGAACTGGTCTAAAAGGTGAACTTCCTGCATTGTTTAAAAACAGCTCAGTTTGCTGATAAAAAAAAAAAACTCCACAGCATCGGTGTGTTTTTGTTTGTTTTTTGTTTGTTTTTTTTCATCATCATGAAAAAGCGCATATAACGGGATTTTAAAATGAGCAAAAGTGCGTTTGGGTGTTTGTTGGGGAGGGTGGCAATAGTTTTGGGGACATGGTTGAGGGTTGAGGTGGCATATTTTATACCAAAGATGAAGAAGCAGAATGTGTTTGGTATAAAGAAAAAGAGAACCTAATTCATTGTTTGGGTTTGGGTTTGTTTTGTGTGTATTTTAGCTTTATTTTCTCCGAAACTGAGATTTGTCATGCTTGCTGTGTGGCATTGTTTTAATGGTTCATAGAGATTGTACATACACTTTACTGTGTTATGACATGACTGTCCACATGGTGTCGCTGTTTCACCACTTAAGAGCAAAACCCTTTCCAGCACCAAGGACAGTAGCCCTCTGCCTTGTGATAAGCGAGGAAGTTGGTAAGAGTATATAACTAAACGTATTTCTGTGCGGAGTCATGATCCTTCCAGTGCATCAGAGATATAAAATAGACCGCCTGAAATTTCAGTTCGTACATTTAGCTACACGATGACCTAATGAGCGCTGGGATAATTTGGTGTCCTGAAATAAAACACAGAACTTGGGATAAAACTCATCTTGCCGTGCCAGATGACATCAGTAAAGGCACAGCACATGCATCCCTTGAGAAAGGGGCCCCAGCGATATGTTTTTAAGCCAATGTCTTGCCGAGCACAAGCCATAACACATGGGTCTCCGATTCTGTTATTGCAAAGGGCATTTTCCGACGAGCTAGATTTGTTTCATTTTTATTTTTGTATGATTTTTCAATTTGTTGGATGACATCGTCTACTAAGTGGGGGAAAAAAAAGATTCAAAAAGAAAGTTAGTGTGTTTATTGTGGTTTTTTTTAAGAATGGACCTTTATGTGCAAGCTGCTATTAACTATTCAGTATTGGAGGAGCCAGGTGGACGCTGTGTCAGATTAGAGGGAAGGAGGTTTGCGCCAGAAGAGTAATGTTTTCTCCAAAAGACTGTAAACAATTTATAGAGGCGATATCATGAACGTTTATATCCCTGTGAAACAACTCTAATCAATGACACTGTCATCCCCTCTCAGACATAAATACACACAATCCCAAATCACACACTTCAGTCACTCGTCAGATATCTAAAAACTAAAATATGAGATGGGAAACATTCATACTATTCTTGAGTCAACGCCATCATTGTTAATTATTTTTTATTGGTTAATGGTTAAAAAAGGTTGGTCGTGATAACGACCCAGAAACAAGTCGGAGTTCCTTTGGTGTCTTATTACGTCACAGCCTACCTGGCTCTTCATCAATGACAACATGTTGGAGAGAAACAGATCAAATAATAGTAATAATAACAAAAATAATTTAGTTCAAACAAAATCAAGCGGAAACGATTAAACCTCTTTCGGAGGTGAACTATTGACTGTCTAGGAAGAGAAAGGGAATAAAGACAGAGAGAAATAAAAGTAATATTTATGAGATCTTTTTTTTGTACAGCTGTTAAAAAGAAGATGCAACAGAAATACTTTGATGATGCTATTTTTTTATTTGCTTGGGCCATACGCCTCCTACGTCTTTCAAATTGTGATTCCGAGAGTGTCTGTAGAACAAGTGGATATTGCTGTAGTTTGAATTGTCACCTTTTGTTTTCTTTTTAAAAAAAACTTTCAAGTCTTTCAATAAAAAGGAGCAAAACACCTGACGGTTCGTTGTTGTTGTTGTTGTTTTTGTCTGTGCAAAACAGCCCCACGAAAGGTCCCCGTTGCCAATAGTGTCTATTTGTTTTAATTGCAATAATCAAGAGTTACTCAATGCATTTCAATCACATCTATTTTGTTTTTTGTTGTTTCCTGCAATGGCAAGCTGTTTTAGCTTTTAATCTTGTATTTGATATTATCTTTTTGAAAATCAAGAAATGGCATTTTTTACTATGGTTAAAATACCATCTCCCTCTGAAATGAATGGGAGAGTTTGATTTCTAACCCTAATCAATATTTAGATAATATAAAGAATTTACATTTTAACACATCAAAGGCCTATTTTTGATGATAGATTTTTTTTTTATATTGTCCCTATTCCAGGCCTTGGAGAATTTTTGATAAGATGAAAAAACCTTCCTTTAAACGATTGTCAACTCACAACTATACGGTAACTACAACCACAACCTTTAAAACAACCTGTAAATCTCCTAAGGCAAATCCTCTAAGCACTTTGAAAGAAAGACTCCATAACATGTAACATAACATGTAGCTTTTAGCGCTGATGAGTTATTTTTTTATTTGATATATTATACAAACAATTATCAAAACACAAGTCATGAAGTCAGTATGTCTGAACAGAAACATGCACAGTTCACCTCATCGTCAATAATGATATCTGAGTAATTTCATAA
This sequence comes from Zeus faber, assembly GCF_960531495.2. Taxonomy (NCBI): domain Eukaryota; kingdom Metazoa; phylum Chordata; class Actinopteri; order Zeiformes; family Zeidae; genus Zeus; species Zeus faber. The sequence continues at coordinate 27,453,298 of NC_137195.1, read as the reverse complement.
TCCCAAAAGAAACTGGCAAGGACATTATCACCATATTTTCTTAATTTAAAAATGGCCCCTAATGCAACAGAATCTTCATTCATTCATTTGTTAACTTCATTTATTAAGAAATACCATGCGAACTAATGTTAGGTTATATTTATGGAGTATTGTTTGCTAAATGACGTTCATTTACATTTGAAGTTCTAATCCATCTAATCACTTTTTCATCACTCTCAGACACTAATGTAAACAGTGCAATATGTCCACCACACTGCGTCCAAATCTGTTGTAGAGAAATTAAATGTTTTAACTTTCATTGATATTGCAAATGTGCTTGTATAAATAAAAGTTAAATCACATTGTGAAGTGCCACTGGTTGATTTGTTTAACATAATTCAAGAAACAAAACATTTCTACATATGTACACTTCAGGGTGTAACTTTCCCAAACTCTCCTAAGCCTAATGGTCGAAGAACTTTGAAAGGAAGAGTCTATAACTGTATAAAGTACAGTAACAAAACAGGTTTTTACACAACATAACTTTTTCCAGTAATAATTTTCAAGTCCACTTGTGCAACAGTTAGGTTATGTTATATCCTTTTGAATCCAAAAATCTATACTGGATTTGTACATATATTGTCTTCATCTATTTTATTACATCCTGTCAGAACAGGATTTTCATCCAGTACTTAAAAGCTATTACAGGGGGTGTCCTGGGCAATAGTGACAAAGTCAGTTGTCACAATATTCTGACAGATTCCTCCATGTCCATAATTTGATGACATTGGTGCAATAATAGGGTATTTAAAGTACATACAAGACATATTTGAGAAATAAACATTAGCAATAAGGATATTTTGGCCAAGCAAGTAGAGGTGTTAGAACAAGCCTTCGTAAAGCATGACTTTATTGTAATGCAGCCTTAAAGACAACATTTATCTGTTACGATACAACTTGTCTTATATCGCGATATAGATATTATATTGATATATCACCCAGCCCTAGTGCATAACGATAAATCCAGATATTAACATCATTGGCCTAATTTTAATTCAGGTGCCAAAGTTGTCTGTTCAGTCTGATCGATCCTTTCGCTTTTGTAACCTGTCCTTTTTGGTGAGCAGTCTTACTTGGCCCTGGCGCAAATATAAATTCATTATAAAAATACTCCACAGTTCACCACACATTCATGAGTAATATAGCAGGATACGGGCACATGCTTCTGTAGGGTTGTCCCAGTAGCAGTAGTAGCACTACTAGTAGTACTAGTAGTAGTAGTAGCAGAACCGGCCAGTTGGCTAACAGTGGCTGTTCGTTGGGTACCGAAGATCCTACGGCCAGTTTGACTGCCACTCCAACTACAGCAGCTGCCCGCCTGGACTGGTCAGTAGCAAGTGCGGATGAGGATGATGAAGAGGAAGACAAAAGTTACGATAGCTAGGGCCGAGAAGAGGAAGATGAGGCCAGCGAAGAGCGGGTTGGACATGGGGAGGATCTCTTTGGCTTCAGACGGGATCATGTTGGACATGCTCAGCATGTAGCCCAGACTCCACCCAATGCTGGTGTCTTTCACCTTGTGCAGAGATGAGATAGGATAAGGTATGGAAACACTTTATTAATCCCCCGGGGGATGTTTAGGAACCAAAAGAGAATAAAGCAATCGTTATAGTAGATTTCACAACATGAGGTCCAGAAAATAATTGATTTATATGAAAGATAAGTCTACAACCGCAAAATTGTCATTCCAGTTCACTCAACATGATGAAGAGAGAAAATAATTGTAATAATGTAGCGACAAATGCACATTAATGGATGTCTAAGGTGATTATGTAAAAATATAGATGTTTAAAAATATATACATGTACACATGTACAAATTATATACATGTACACATGTATATTTATCTCTATGAATGTATATAGCAGATATAATATAATATAATATAATATAATAAAATAAAATATAATATAAAACTGTGGCAGGGAAAATTTTGATTGTTTGGTTTAATTAGGGGAGGAGCTGAAAAGGTATAAAAGGAAAGGAAAAAAATAAGAAATGTTTGGCCTGGTCTGTTCAGGACATCTCTGCAAAGTAAAAATCAAACAGTCAAACTGCTGGATCAAAAAAGAACAAATACAGAAATGTATTAAAGTGCATCATGGGAACAGGGCCAGTTTTGCCAGTTCATGAGGGTTTTGGTGAGAAAGCGGCGTTTAGCCATGCTCTGATTAAACACTTCCTCCAGGGACCTGGATGTATCCGACCTCCGTCATGCTCCCTCACCCCCAAATGGGACTTGGCATTGGTGCAGCGCTGTCTCACAGGTGAGCGCTTTGAACCGATTGACACTATCCCTTTGAGACAGCTATCTGTCAAAACGGCGCTTCTGCTTGTGCCGACATCTGCAAAACATTTGGGGGAGCTGGTCGAGCTGTCTGTGCATCCTAGCTGTTTGATGACGAATGCCGAGGAAAGCTACGTGGAAACCTAACCCGGCTTTTATACCGAAGAACAGGTCACCGAGAGATCAGGAGCTCCTATCCTTCAAGGGATATCACGCTCTTTCTACCAGCCTCTGCACACTAACAAGGAAGGCAAAGCCTCCATTGCTTATGCCCTATTCGTGCTCTGGATACATATGTCTGGTGCACAGCAGCAATGGGGAACACAAGTCAGCTGTTTGTTTCTCACAGCGGGGCTACTATGCAAAAGCCTCGACATCCACGACATCACACAAGCTTACATGGAAACTGGCCACTCTCAGGCTGGTTCTAGGCATGGGCACAAGGGGGGCAATGCCCCACCAAATGCTCTGACTGCCACCCACCAAACTGACCCCGCTTCATCCCAGAATTAAAAAATAACTGAAAACTATTTTATTAAAAAATATATAATAATAATATGTCCTTGTCCTCCCCCCACTCCCCCCTTTACTTACATTCCTGCGGAGCGTCTCCCAACTTACTCAGAACATCCCCCCCAGCTTGCATGGGGCCCCTGACTCAGACCGGCCTATTAGCTTTGTAGTAAAAATACCAAATCTGTCTTTGGCGTGACATGTCTTTGCAAGACATGAACCAGTACTATCAGCACAGTCAATTTCTTGTACACAGTTTTGGGGAACCAGGGACCTCACCCATTCTGGAGGGAAGGCTCTGTTTTACAGCAATCAAGCGCACAAAATCCGTGCGAAATCTCTGTGGAAACACTGACTCGCACGCCTTTTTTTTTTTTTTTTTTGTTTAAGGGCACCACAGCATTCTCTTGTTGTGTGACATATGGGGGGGATCTCACAGACGAGGAATCTCTCCCTCCTGAGGGAATTCCATTGTAGAAGAGGTTCCATATCCCCAGGGCAGCGCAGAGGAGGAATAATTGCTCCACTTGTAGTCTTTGACGCCACTTTTTTTTCTCCCTCTTCCTCTCTTCTTCCTACAGATGATGATTGTGAGAGAATCGTGTCTCATCTGGCAACGTAATGGATTTCAAGGGTAATAAATAATTTGAGTGGTGAAAATGAGAATCCCAGAGGAGGTAATGAGGCCACAAAAGGTCTTAATGCGTCCAAAATGGCTTTCTACGAACCACGCGCTACATACTGTATGCGCTTCTCAACTATGTCAATCTTACTTATTTACTCCAGCTTTCTTGGGTCTAATACTATCCATAGTTACTTTAGTCTAGACACTTCTCGTTGTTACTTACTTCAGTCTATATACTGCCCACACTTACTTTAATCGAGACACTAGCTGTAATTAATTACTTCGGTCTACATACTACTCTCACTCACTGTAGTCTATATACTACCTGTACTTACTAACTTACATTAGTATATTCAGTACCCATCCTTACTTACTTTCATCTATATACTACCCGTGCTTACTCACTGTATCGGTCGTTACTAACTTTAGTCTATATACTACCTGCATTTACTTACTTTAGTTTATACGCTACCCATGCTTGCTTACTCTAGTCTATATACTATCTGCCGTAACTTACTTTCGTCTACATATTACATTATATTTATTACTTACACCTTTTCCGTTTCATTACTTCCACTGTTTTTGCTGCGGCAACAACTGAATTTGCTACTGGGGATTAATTCAGTTTTATCTTCTCTTACTACGTGATTTACTTCTGCCTCATATCTCAATGCAAAGCACACCATGTTGGATGGTACGGTGCCTCGACACAGCCAATATGTTCACTAGCTCTGTTTTTCATTGGCGATCTGACCCTTGAAAGATCAACGGGGCAAAAGCTGCTTTGCTACCGGTCAACTCATCTAGGTTGAACTCGAAACTCGTATGTGAAACTTTCAAATTAATTTCATTTGTTGTGAATTTGGCAACGGCAAATTTTCCTCTGCGTTCTTACTTCTTTTTGAAATTTTATGTTTTTCCAGGATTCTTCGTCGAACTTGTATCCCTCAGTGAGCAGCGTAAAGACGTAGTGAGCCGAGTAGCAGTACGTCTTCAGGAACCTTTTGGAAATCAAGGGTCTTTCCACCTGAAGCTAAACAAGACACACAAACAGATAAAATATAAATATATATACTTTTAAGGGAATTACTGTAACCAATATTATACTACTTTAATATCCGGTGCTCATGTCCAGTTATTTATTGCCTACAGACGTGAAAACATATTCTCAATCTACAGGGTACTGACAGCTGAAGGAGTATTGCAATATGATGTCCTTAAATTTCCAAATACAGTAAATTTCACAAAATGTCCTCTGAATTTTCAGTAAATGTTTCCCTTCCTTCGCGGGGTGTGTGAATTTTTATGCACAAATTTCGGAGCAATCAGTGAGCGCAGCGCCAGAGAGAATATGGACAAATTGCCTCAAGGGGCTGACAATTCTTGGAAGCAAAGCGTTTCACAGTGTCTCTACAGAGAAGAGAATGCTGTGCTTCTGGTTTTAAATCCCAAATTGTAGTTTATTCAGCCGTTACAGAACCACAACTCTGAAATCGTGCATAAAAAAATCAACCTATGACCTACCGCGTGGTAGGCAAAAACTGCCACACTCTCCCATCCCCCAAAAAATCTGTTCCACTTCCTTTAGAAACTCACCACTGTCCAGTGAGTGTGGCAGAATTCCCTCGTGGTGGCGTTGAATACATCCAGCTCTGAGGAGACGTTTAGCAGCAGGGCCCTGGCGGTGTAGAAGAACCCGGCGTAGGCCTAGAGCGAAAAAAAAAATGATAAAAATTAGCTCTAGTTATACAGTAGGTTCTATTCTGTGCATAAGTGTGTGTGCGTTACATTCCAAATCACCCCAATTAAATCTGTTTCCCCATGGGTCACGTACCATAAAGTCCCCAGTGACGGGTGGCTGCTCAACTCCATCGAAAGAACTGTGTTTTCCCGCGGTCGACTGGAAGTCAAAGAGGGACCTGACTATGGCCCGGCACTTTTCTGAGCTAGGGTCCCCCACCATGAAGATCTGCTGGTTGGGGTTGTAGTTCACCGGCATCCCGGTGCAGGCTGTGTCGTAAATGAACGAAGCGTTGATGGTCATATTGAAACCTTCCGCGTAGCAGGGGTTGTTGACGTAGGTCAGGTTGGAGGATTCCTGCCAGTGTTCGGGGATTGGCGAAGAAAAAACATAATCACGTCTTAAATGACTAGATTTATAGCAGAGACCGGGGCTCCTCTACAGGCCTGTGCTCGAGCACTTAAGAAGCGCTGCTTATTAAGCAATATTTTACCCCCATTAAATTGTATGACTCCCTTTAACAACAACTCAGCTTCAAGTTCACATTTGTTTTAAAAATCTATCAGAAATAATGCACTTTTCAGCCCAGACTGTCTCTATGACATTGACCCTCTGATCGATGCTCCTGTCGTCATAATGCATCCATGTATGGTTGGTCTCTGCAGCTGAGAAGCTGCAGAGACCAACCATACATGGACACTTACTGAGGGGCTCTTAACCAGGCGATAATGGATCCAAGCTTACTCAATGTAAAAAAACAATCAAGTGCGTGTGCAGTCACATCAACAAAAAAACATACGTAGGAACTGGGAACATGTATTATGCTACAAGTACTTAAGTCATCTTTGGAAGAAATTTAACTTTCTGTTGTAGTATTTGCTATAAAACAATAACCATTGCTTATTGGTTATTGGCCACACAAAGACTATGACACCACCATTTATGAAAACACTGTCTTTCAACTGTGCCTGCAACCTTACCTTACCTTACTGTAAGTGGTACAGCCTTTGTTTTGTTCTAAATGAACCATATACAGTACATTGAAACTACTTGCTTGAGCTTTGAACTCAAAATGAAACATTTTTCTTTTGACTCGATTCTTCGTTATGTGTTTTGGATCTATACTTTCTTACACTCACTTAAGCTGTTACACTTAGAACCATGTTCAATTATACTTAAGCTCAAATCATTTAAAAGTGCAGTATACTCGTGATAAAATGTTTAACTCTTCTTGACAAGTCAATCATTAAAAGTGGTGGTGGACTTCAGGTGAACAATGAACCTCAGCTTTGTTGGATGCGTAATTCTTGCAAAAAATAAACTTTTAATTCTCTCAAAATGATTGAATAGGTGGAAGAATGCAAAGTGTGGATCTCAAAAATAGTTTAGCCTCATTTTCTTCAAAATGATTTGTGTGCAAATCACGAAAACTAATTTCCTTCCGCCAAAATATTTTCTTGTGGTGGAATGCAAAGTGAATATCAGTCACATTCAATTACGCCTTTTTTTTCACACTAATGTAGTCCTAAGTAATCATTTTTGATGTGCTGGTTGAAGATTCTCTCACTCACTCACTGAATCGAAATTCCAGGAGCTTGTTTGGTGTCTTTTCGTTCGTGAATCGAGGGCAATATGTACCTGGCTTCAGCTATCGAGTCACTAACAAAACAAAATGAACAAACTACTCCTTTTGCCCCCCCCCCCGCCCCACATACCTGGACTACTTTCTCCAGAATTCTCTTCTCCACCTCATTCTTCCCGTAGCAGAGGTAGCTGTGACTGTATATGTTGTAATGGTAGCCGTACAGTTTGACCTGCACATAGTTCGGACCCCTTGCTTCTTCATCGAGAGCAAAGGCGATCTGGGTGGACGCTCCGCCCAGGTCCATGGAGCCCACCGTCCTCCCTCCGTTAGGGCGCATAAAGGTGTTCCATAGGTTTTTCTGCAAATGTGGAAGGAAGCTGTTCATTCAGGTAGCTTATCGGAACATGCACAATATACATTATGTTTCTTGTGGGTAGAGAACTGAAGTACCGTGACTTCCCGTTTACCTCCACAAAGTTACCCATGAGGTAGTTGACGGTGATCCATCCATAGAGCCCTTCTTCCTGCCCGGTGATGATGGAAACGTTCTGGAACATGAAGGGTAGGGACTTCATGTACTCGTTGAGGCTCTTCAAGATCTCATTGGACCGCTGCTCATTTGTTTTACTTGGGGGGTGACAGAATAATGAATAATTAGAATTATTAGGAGAAAAAATGGTGGATATTGGGGATAGATTAAAAAGCAATTCAGAAGTAATTTGGGGGTATTTTCAATATCTTGATAATTGCAGGTTAATACACATTATTTTAAAGCATTTATTCTTGTTTTGTTTTTTTTCAAATGTATCACCAGCGAAAACTATTGAGTGATATACTATATACTATATTAATTGGAAAATATGTTACTGTAGCAGCCTCATGCCAGCGGTAGCCCCAAGAAAGATTGGTGTCCTTTTGTGTTTTTCGACTGGGATGAGTGTCTTGATCATATCCATGCTTTTCTTGAAGCCTTTCCAACATGCTTCGTCTTTCTTGGGGTCGACTTTCATATCGGATATAGGAATACCTGTGGATGCGAGGCCAAGCTGAAATCAGTTAACAAGTTACCGCAGTAAAAGCATTATATTAAATAGTCTGGGAAGCTTTTTTTTTTAACACTCTTCTTCTACTTCTACCACTCATCAATAAAGAGTTGAAATAGAAATGTAAAAAAAGGAAAACAAATATGAATTTCCCTGGAAAATGGAGCCCTAAGATAGTTAGTCTGTAGGGTTTGGAGTCTGTAAGCCTTTAAGGTTAACTACTGCAAAATAGAAAATGTAGAAAAAAATGTAGAAAGAAGCCAACAATATTTGATTTTTCCATGTTTCTTGTGACTGCAAACTTGAAATATGTTATGCTTCCACTAGATAAGTTGTAGTCGAGTAGTGTTTGGCAGAATTATGGTAAAGTCACACGCATGCTTTCAAATATCTTGAAGCTACCATGGTGCATGGAGTTAATACAATTATTTATGCGTCACAAATGTGTTCAGTCAAACCTGTTGAGCAAAAAGCAGGATAGCTATCTCGAAACCAAATGTAACATTACTGGCTGGAAACGCCACCCAAAGCAACTGCCAGCATGTAATTATGTGGCAGAAAACGTTGCCAGAATTCAGTCATGTGACAGTGAAGTGAAATAATGGCAGGCCTTGTCTAGTCTTTCATTTAGTTCAGCATCTGGAGCTCACCTTCGACTCGAAGGTTCAGCAACTCGCTCACAACCCCCGTTTCGTTCTCCTTCTCTCCCGGCCACTGGTACAGGTAGACGTTAGAGCGCGATGACCCCGAGTCTATAACTATGCCATACTGTAGGGAAAACCAGCATGTCGTGACGGTTTGGGGGGAAGGAGACAGACTGATGGACAGATGAGAAATGGCAAAATAGTAAGACAGTAAGAGGTTAAGTGAGACATCTCTGGACCCCTAAATTCCACAGGGGTTTGGAAGAATAGAAGGTCATGTGATTGTGCTTTGGGGTTTGACTTGACTCACTATCATGACTGAATTGTAATAAATATAATCTGATTTTTTTAACTGGAATCACTGGTTGTCAGGACAAAATTAAGCCATGCAGGTGTTTTATTCAAAAGGCTTTAGAGCCAAGAAACGAATCTTCTCACCATGGGGACAACCAAATCTTAGCAATCAACAATTATAGTGCCATTTATTTATTGAGCACATTATTACTTATACTTGAGTAAAAGGTTGTGCGGCAGACTTTTACTGGATTTCTGTTGTCTCACAGTATTTCTACCTCTACTTAAGAGTAGGATATAAGTGCATTTTCTGTCCCTGTTTTAGTTTGTGTGTGTGCGTCTTTAAATGCTCACCTCAGTGGTGTATTGCTCAGTCTTCCATTTGCCCTGGATGACCACAATAGTGATGAGTGCAGCAACGCTGGCCAGGAAAAGAATTGCGATCGACAATGTACGACACTTGGACGCTGTTCTCCGCTTTGAAGACATTTTCTATTGCTCAGAATAGGGTGGAGACAAAGAGAATTTCAGAAAAGAGGCTTAGTCAGAACATTCCATATTGATGAATGTTCCATATTGATGAATGTTCTGAAACACATTGGTACCTAATGATTAATTAAATGGGCTGTAGGTAATGTTACATTATTTTCTGTCTATCTATCTCATGACATTACCGAATAGAAAATATATTTCTTGTAGAGTTCTGATTGGCACAACAATTCTGGAACTTTGATATTGAACCTCACTATATTCAACCATCCATTTTATCAATCCGGAAACAAGAGCCTAAATCCTCCCAGCTGCCCATGGGTGCAAGGCCACCTGACCCCGAAACACATTTCTCTCACACATAGTGGGGATTTACTGTAAGGTCTTCAAATAGCTACTCAGGGGGCGGGATTCACCCAAACATGGGGAGAATATGCAGACAGAACTCCACACAGACTAATACCAGAGATGAGATTTTAAAACCAGCTCTTTGTAGCTGCGGGGCACCAGCGCCCGTGTAAACAAAACCAAACAAATACCTGCAGTTCCAAAGGTAGAAGAAGTTTGACAAACGCAGCACTAGTTGTGCAGGTGACCCATTGCACGTGACTCATTGCAGATAATAGAGGCTGACCATACATATGTATCACTCTCCCCCCTCATGTAAAACAAGCATGCAAAAACCTCCGGTCTCGTCAAGTCTCTCAAGGACTGCAGATAATAAAACTGCAGAGGCACTGCACATAACTTCCCGCCACTGACTGTGGGTCAGTAGTGGGAATTTGTCGGTCCATGCAGTCTGCATTTGCCTGCTCAGTTGTTGTTGTTTTTTTTCAAAGCAATAAAGAATCTGACCCGAAGAGTCTGACAGCAGCCATTTACTCACTAAGAAGGAATTGGTGCCGGGGAAGTGATGGAAGTTTTACTGAGTCGGTTTGCAAAGACCAAATAGAATAACAAAGTCTAGGGGTTTTAAAGGGCTATACATATAACAGAGAGCATACTTTCCATTGCGCCTCAACCCCAGGTTTGAAAACACAACATGGATTGTCAGTGTTCATTCTCACATAACACAATTAAAACAAGGTCCTCCATGTGTCCTTTGATGAACGTCGTCAATCATTGAGTCCCCTTAATCATTGGTTAATGTTTCCCATATGCCAGCGTGTTTATCTCATCCCAGCATTATTATCTAGTTCTGGTAGACCTTGTCAGCAGTGACGTGTCGATAAACAACCTCCATCAGCCTTCATAGAAGACCGGCGTCTGGTGTTGGCTGGCAGTTTTCTGGATGACCAAAGACGCCACACACCAGGTGTAGCATCATTGGTCGCTCCCCTCTCCCCTCAACTGCGTCCATTTCCTGTTTTTGTTAACTCTCTCTGTAGGTCACCGCCAAGATTTATTATTTATTTTGGGTCAGTTTTTCCATGGTCCACTCTTCAAGATTAACTTAGTTAAGTTACTAAGAAGTTAAAACGGTACTTGCGGCTTGCGACTACAGCTTTTTGACACCAATTCCACACTACTAAAAATCGATATTAATAATCCTCTGCCTCCAAACTGATGGCCATGTTCATTTTGTCTCTACATTCTAGCTAGGAGCCTAGCGTTGGTGAGAAACTCAATGGGGTTGCAAATGCCACACCCATATTTAGTGTTGTTTGGAGAAAAATTGAAGCACGCAAGATGAAATATTGACTAGAGGTCTCCTTTACGCAGTTGCTGATACTTTCTATATGACATCTCCTGATAAGGACTGTTGATCGTCGTGACAAAACGACTACGACTTGCGTGAACATTGTTATATTGTTCAACACTTGGCTAATGATGGGTCATAAACAGTCGTGCAATGTGTGATTTCAACCTTACATTAGTACACTGCCGTGTCATCTCAGCTGTCATTACCAGATCAACACTTGACATACATGACCGGAAGGCTGATTCAGCTTAAAGGCAAGAATCTGTTTGTTTTAAGCAATCACTGTTTAAGCACCATTAATATCCTTATATTTCTCTATCCAGTTATAACCAAAGAACGGTTTTATAAAGACCATCACCAAAAATTCCAACATCAGGTGAGAACCTGATGGACCAGCAACTTTGATGCCCAAAACAGATGCACATTTGATCTTCTTAACGCAACACATGTGCGTGTCGCTGGCTACACGGTGCACATTTATTACCCTACACCAACCCCCCCCCCCCCACACACACACACACACACACACACACACACACACACACACACACACACACCGTGCCTTTCCACAGTTTTTTGACTTGGCTATAAATTTTTATACAATATGATTGCACTATAGCAGACTATGTATGCCGTCAATCAAACTGTAAAACTCAGAAGATGAAGATGGCATTGTGATCATGATCATGATCTCTATCTCACTTGGAATACACTGTATGTTGTCCTAAACCAGTGTAAAGATTAGCTGGTTGTAAATAAAGTTTCTCTATTCCAGTTCAGGGGAATAGGGTCTTACTTTTGTATTTTACATCACTATATATATATATATTTATTTATTTCAATATATATATGGCACAGCTATTTCAATAAACCCAATCATTTAAAACAACAGCACAATGCAACAGCAGTGGAGAACGGAAAATGGCTGAATAAAATATAAATTTTCAAGCAGGCAAAGGACAACGGATTCCTCCGAAAAGAACAGCATTGGTCATTGTAACTAAATAGCCACTGATCAGCCCGCTCCTATAGTCTGTAAACTGTGGACTGACCCCAAAGGCTTTGGTGGCAGCAGCTGCACTATAGTCAGCCTGTCAGCAAATGTGATTTTATGACTGTTCATAGTGTGGCAATGGCTTTCCTAACTTCTGTCACAGTGAGCCATAAGGTGACAGGACATTTCAGTAGCTCGTAGCTTATATAATTTCACATTTTTGCCGGTACTTGGGAATGCAAGGGCAGTGACTTATTGGTAACAGCGGCATAATCAAGGACAATGCCCATTTCCACTGGCTCTCAGAGAGGGATTCGAGGCCCAGACTCCTTAAAAATGATGCCCCACAGCTCACTGTTTTTTGATTTCTCTTCTCCTCTCTCTAAGACTTTTGTCATTCACCATGTCACCATTCACCATCTTGTTGTACTGTTTGAAAACAGCAACCGCTGGCAGGTTCACTTTTTTTTGTGTTTCTACGTGTATGGACTTGACACGGTGAACTTGTCAGGACTAAGTGGGATATAAGCTACGTTAGAGAATGCCGTCTCAAATAAGTCTCACCGCTGGTAAATGCAAGTGCTGATGCATGCAAAGGTATTCCAATATTGACAGTTTTACTGGAAAAACATATTAAACACACCCAAACATTGTTTACTTTGAAGATTAGAGGTGAGAAGAAGAGAAGGGGGAGAGAGAGAAGGAAGGAGGGTTAAGGGACAGAAAGTGAGTCATGTGTTGTTTCTTTTCCTACCTTGGAGAACAGCTTGGTTGGTCCGGATCAGGGAACTGGAGACCAGTGACTGAGAGGAAAAAAAAGTTACAGAGGAGAAGACGGCTGAGCTGAGAGACAGGCGGAGAGAGAGAGAGAGAGAGAGAGAGCGAGAGAGAGCGAGAGAGAGAGAGCGAGAGAGCAGGAAAGAGATTAAAAGAGTCCAGTGAGAATGAGTGGAAGTGTGAGTGGGTCTGAAAGTTGTAAAGCTCCCTATTGATCGGAGAACTGACACAATCTCCCTCCATCACAACCAGGAGAGAGCGAGAGAGAGAGAAAGAGAGAGAGAGAGAGAGAGAGAGAGAGAGCGAGAGAGAGAGAGAGAGAGCGAGCACGGAGGGGGAGGGAAAGAGTAAGAAAAATAGTCCCAGCTATCACCACACCCTCCACATGGATAACTTTGGGGGATAACTTCATGCTTTAATCCTGAATGTCTTTCCAAACAGAGGCCAAACAAAAGAGTTGAACGTTGCATGCCTGTTGATATTGTATGAATAATGTGTTTTTGTGAATTTTCGAGAGAGAACCAGTGAGGGCTTTATTTTCTGGGGTAAAAAAAACAAACGCTCACTTTTCATTTTTTCTAATGCGTTGCCTCGATCTATGCTTACAACTGTGGTTGTACAATTTAAGGTAACACGCCAAATCTGCCTTTTTTCCGGGGGCGAGACAAGCCCAGCTTAACCCCAATTTTGCTGGTTGCAGTAATCGCATTTCTCAAGGTAAATCTCTTTTCCATTTATCGATCTATTCATTTCAGCCCATGTGTTTATTTCCATGCATATTGCTTCTATCCATTGTGTTTAGCTTTATGTATATTCCATGTAGACTCCATATTCCAGCACGATGATCAAAGCCTTTCAAAATCGAACGATCGAGCAAAACAGATGGGCCGCCTAATGGCCAGGGAACGTCAAGATAATATACAGTGCCAAAATAAATACAAACATACGGCTGAATTCTAGAATGGGGCGCACTCAGGACGGGAATCACAATGAAGCCGGATCTAGCTCCATTCTGCAGCTGTGCAGGACTCAGAGGGATCGAGCCCAAAAGAGCGGACCTGTTCCCGACGCCAAGTATCCTGAGCTATTGTATGGAGTATGCAGAAACACTTGGATCACCAAAGCCAAAGTGGAACTATGAAAAGGGGATAGGATAGACCCCACCTGATCAAATTATAGCAATCTAGGGGTAGGTGAAAGCACTCAACTAGTGAACGTTTTTTTGGGGGTTTTTTTGAACCACCACCAACCCCCCTCTTTGGAGAACTATTTATCATGTTTGGGTTTATAAACAACTGCTCACTACTCTAAGAGGGGGAGAATCACCACGGGTGAGACAAATAAACATAGAAACAAACAACATTTACACAAAAACATGAACATTGGACGACAACGTATTGAAAAACAGTGAATTAGGTCCAGGAAAACTGGAACTACAACAGGTTACGTGGCCTCTTCCTGTCATAGTTATGGCAGAAAATGAGGGAGGAAAGGAGAGGAATGCAACCAGGAGGGTGCTGGGGTGCACTTGAAGCAGGTGTGATGGTGTGTCCGTGTGTGATGGGACCACCTGTATGTGTGTGTGTGTGTGTGTGTGTGTGTGTGTGTGTGTGTGTGTGTGTGTGTGTGTGTGTGTGTGTGTGTGTGTGCGTGTGTGTGTGTGTGTGTGTGTGTGTGAGTGTGTATGTGTGTGCGAAGCCCCCCCAAACTCCGCAGCCCTGTAGACACCCTACGGCCGCAGGAAGGCCCCGAGTACCCTGCCCTGCAGCCACAGAAGACCCCCGGTCCCCCAGAGAAGTCAGAGGGCCGTGGAGCAACCCCCACGCCCAGCCCCGAGGAGCATGACCCAGTCCCATGGAGCACGAGGCGACCCCGGGGGTGGGGGTGGCGGAGGCTGCAAATAAGCCGCGCCGCAGAAGCAAAAGACCAACAGCCGCCCCCCACACCCCAACCCACACCCACAACAGCAAGCAGTCCGCCCGGAGGGCACCCGGCGGCACTCTCCGCAGCCCCACAGGTTGCACTCAACTCGTGAATCTTAAATCTGTGAGCAATCAAGGCTTGATTTGGAATCTGTTAGTGTTGGCCATAATCGCGGGGATATTCTCCTGGGTTCTGGACAGGTTGCAGCAAGGCTTTTCACCGAAAACTTGAGTTTTGAGACGATAGCTGTGATAAAGGGCTGAAATAAACACAGTCATCACGGAAGGAAATGCTTCAAACATACAGATCGTTATTGTGGGTGTTTTTGTGTTTATTTTTTAACCTCTGCTGTCAGCATGCTGCAGGTGACAGTGACAGGTGGGGAGTTTGACTGGGGCGGTACAGCTGTCAAACCGTAACGCAGGTGTCCTAAGGCGAGCTCAGGGAGGACAGAAACATACAACACAGAGTATTTGTATTCTATTGCATATAGGACAGAGTTAATCTGCAAGAGGAGTTAAACTTCTCAACCTGCAATCCAACTCTTTATTAATTCTTTAATCATCAAGAACTGTTGCAATAACTCTGCTGTGGGTGACCTATAGGATGACAAGAGCATAGTTTTTTGTTATATAGAGCCGCCACCAATACCCCTCTTTGAAGAACTATTTTTCCATGTTTGGGTCTATAAACAACTAATCACTACCCCGAGAGGGGGAAATTCACCACGGGTGAGACAATTAAACATAGAACCAAACAACATTTACACAGAAAACATAAACATCGGACCACAACATGTATTTAAAAAAACAGAGTTAATTAAGTCCAGGAAAACTGGAACAGCAATTGGGTACGTGGCCTCTTCTTGTCATAGTTATGGCAGTAAATTAGGGAGGAAAGGAGGGGAATGCAACCAGGAGGGTGCTGGGGTGCTTTCATAGCAGGTGTTGGTGGTGTGTGCGTGTGTGTGTGATGGGACTGCCTGTGTGTGTTTAGGTTTCTGTGTGTGTGAGGCGTCCTCAGGTGAGTGTACAGGACTTATCCCAATTGGTTCTGGTTTATAAGGTAATTTATGACGCCGCCCTGTAGCCACAGAACATCCCAGACCGTGCACCCCTGGGGCGCACACATACAACCCACCCCCAAGTGCAGGCACAAGACGCAGCTGTAGGTTCATAACCGGAGCTGCGGGCGCCAGGTACGGACCGCAGGCCCAGAGCCAGGCCCCGCCATGTGCTTCTGCCATGCCGGCAGCTCCGCAGCCCCATCAGGCACCTGGTCAGCCCCCAGCCGCTGAGGAAGCAGACCACGGAACAGAGGGCGCAGGCGGCTCCCACACTCACAGCCCGCCCCCCCAGCGACAAGCTCCCCATGCACCGAGAGTGCAAGAGGACAGTTACCCCGGCGGCCCAGTGGAGTCCGCCCCCAACCGAAGGAGGCCACATGGTGAGCCCCAGCATGATGGGCCACCCCACCCCAACAGGAGGCAGAAGGACACACAAGCACTGCGACTCCGCCCATAGTGCGGGCAACCCCAGCGGTGCGCAGACCAGCCGACCACAGGGCCAAGACCCGAACCCGAAATCTGCACCCCCCACCCCCAACCCGAACCCCAAACCCGTACCCACGCCTCAAACCAACGCACGAACTCCAGCCCGGACACTACCCAGGAGCAGCCCCCTGACCCCCAGGGACAGGCCAGCACAACCCAGGAAAAACAGCAGGCGCCACCACCCGGCCCCCCTAATACACCAGTTGGCCCCAGGACCCCTTCCCATGATCACAGGACTAAGCGCCACGGACGTCCCCACAGCAGCACCCACCCAACCGCAGAGCCCAAACGAGACCGGGAGAACCCCTCAGTTGGGGAGACTGGAATGCTGTGGCCCCGAATGGTTGATAGCTTCATGGTGATGTTGGTCCAGAATGATGGGATAGGTGGGCAGAGCGAAATGGCATGAAAGTAGTCATCTCTGGTTTTAAGGGAACAGTGAGAGCAAATGTCTTTATCCACAAAACCCGCTTTGAATATTTTGTTGGTGTTCCGTGATGAAGCTCTGTGCAGAATCTTATGTTGGAGGAGTTGCATTTTGGAATTGCGGGTCATAGAAAAGGTGTTGTTGCAAATAAGCTTCCACAGGTTAATATCTGCGGAAACAGCAAGGTCTCGTTCCCATTCCATGAGGAAAAGGGATTTTTTTTTTTAATTACCGACATGAGTAAGATGTTCAATCAGGAGGTGGTCGTAGGATGTTGTTTGTCAATTTGATTTGAACTTTTAGAGCTGCTATAGTTGAAGTAATTAAAGGAAGCTGAGGCCACCGATATTATACACTAACACCAAACTGAGGCCAGGAATTCTTCCTGGCCTCAGTTTGGCGTTGGTGTTGTCCAAATAAAATTAACAGGACCACTTCAAGAGGAGGCAGACTGCCCCCTCCTCCCTTCCGAAGCGTGGGGCCCCGGGCTGCTGTACTGGCTGGTGACGGCATGGCCGGACTTGGCTGCTGCGGGGGCTGCTTGGAGGGGTGACCTGGCTGCTGGGCTGCTGGATGGTAGGGGGCTAGGTTGAAGTAGCCAGGAGCAGATCGAACATATCATGACAGAGCTCCTATACTGAGTGTGTGTGTGGATGGGGGTTTTAACCTGCTGCTCGTTAGCCCAACCAACAAGCAACTGGTATGCAGCCACCCTGATCCTGGGTCCCCAATTACCCAGACCCAGGTCAGGTGTGGTTGCTCAAACCACACCATCCCCACACCTGACCCCCTTATTATTCGGCACAAGGGACTTCAGAATCTGCATCTTATTGTATGTTAATATTGAGCATCTTCAAACCACACAGCATCAAATAAATCTATTTCCTGTGACGATACGAGACAGCGGTATATTCCCTAATCCATATCAATATTTTCAGAGACTATAAGAATGTCAAGTTTCATGTTTACAAGTTTGGGAACGTTGACTCTCATTCCTCTTCGAGAAGCAGCATTATTGTTGGCCCCTAGAACACGATCAACATTAAAAGAGTCCATTGATTTTTGAGAGCGAGAGGGAGAGAGAGAGAGAGAGAGAGAAACAAAGTGCGAAGTTGTCGCTGATGTCGACCCCAATGCTTTCAGCGTGCATTGCACTGCATTGAGCCACCACCACGCGAATAAAAAGGAAATGTGGCGGTGTCGTGGCCAGAACAATTAGAGGACCGAGGCACTCCAAACCCGCAGGAAAGGCCCAGCGCTCCTCCGTTTAAACAACAGCGCCGGATAATGGGTACACTCTCAATTCTCCATTGATTACACTATTGCTCTAGGTGGCTCTCTCTCTCTCTCTCTCTCTCTCTCTCTCTCTCTCTTCATCTGCCTGCGCTAACATCACTGAAACCAAACCTCCATTCTGATTCTTCCGTCTCCTGGTCCAGCTTCCACTCCCTCCACAAAATGAACTTGTGTGTAATTGGAAGTATGTATTTTAATAGCGGATGAAACTCTGAGCTTATTACATTTTGATGCTTTTTTCCACTTAGCTCGTTATACATCCTCGCTCCCAATGCACTCACCTCAACCCCCTCCCCCTTTAAGCCTTCAGAGACTTTATCGCTGAAGTTATAGGGCCTCATTCATGAACAGTGTGCCGTGCAGATCTGTGCTTAGATCCTGCATAAGCACAGTTTAAGCAAAAATTTGGGATTCAGCAGTATTGGGGTCAACGGACCACTTGGGTCCGTGAAGGAATTGTACAGAGGTGGTCAGCTGCAAAATTATGATGATTATTATTTTATTATATATATTCGAGCTTGTGTATTTGTTTGTTTTACTTTTTTTGTGGGGCATCCTAAGCCTGAGCCTTGCCATAAAAACATTTGGGAACACCTGCTTTATAAAAAAATGTAGAACTGCCTTGGACCATGCCTACCATGCGTTATAGCGTTGGAAAATGATACTGCCAAACTTTAACTACATGTAAGTGGCATATTAGAACCACAATTAGTAAAAAACAGATAATATAGAAATAAAAAAGATTTACAACCAATAATAATCGGACAGCTGTTATTTATGTTTGTGCGTGTGTGTGTGTGTTGGTTTATACATTTAAGTCTAGGATCCTTAAATTAACTCTGTAGTACGTGCAGTTGGTTAACTTTACACAAGCCGGCTATTAAGCATCCTTTTCATCTCCAAGCAGGTTTGACAGTGGATTATTTCGCTTTTTGACTTTTTTGATATGCAGCTTCGAGAGAGAGTGCATCTATAGATCACTGGATCTGTTTACTGAGAGTGATCAATGGCTGACCACCTGGTTTCCACTGGCAATAAAAGCCCTTCTTTTATTATTAAGTTTGAATAATTTTAAATGATTATTTGTATTTCATTATATATATACACAGTATATATATGTGTATATATGTGTATGTATATATATATATATATATATATATATATATATATATATATATATATATATATATATATATATATTTATATATACA
This sequence comes from Zeus faber, assembly GCF_960531495.2. Classification (NCBI taxonomy): domain Eukaryota; kingdom Metazoa; phylum Chordata; class Actinopteri; order Zeiformes; family Zeidae; genus Zeus; species Zeus faber. Next base: position 27,434,156 of record NC_137195.1, on the reverse strand, counting down.
TTATATATACAGTATTATTATGTGAGTAATAACCTGGAGCTGCAACATTATCATCAAACCAACCGCGCCCTGCGAGACCACCGTGTGCAAATCCTCCATCTGCTTCCTCTCTACAAGCACCAAAGAGCCTTCATGCAATTAATAATGTTGTGCTTGTATTTATTGTCTTTATTGTATACAATTTGTATTGCATGGGAGGGAAGGTGGGGTATAGATACTGTAGATGGGGGTTGGTTTGGTTAACCTCTGGTAGCACTCTGCAAAGCAAGGTGGGTAGAAATTGATCCACGAGCCTCCCTGTGGATGACAGCACTCTGAAGCCAGAGTTCAATTGCTTTCTTCCCGTGGCTTTTCTCACCGCAGAAAATAGATATTGGTATTTGCTGTGGCAAAACTGTCCCTAATGCTGCCGATGTCTACACACTGCGTTGAAACAAGCGTTTATCAGCTTGTGCTGACAAAAGTTATAAAAGAAATTACCAGGGGGAAACACTTATCCTTATAGGATTTCCAGTGGTAACAGCGATCCGAGCAGATAAGACATTAAATGTCGGCTATGTAATGTGATCTGCAGGCCGGGTCTCGGGTGTAGTTGTGGCTCCAGATTCAATTGTGCAATGATGTCTGCCAGACCATTAACATAATATTACTGTAATAATGGTGGTCGATGTTAAAAATATTATTAAAAATACAAAAAATATATATACATATAGAAATTGTATTATTGTTATATAATAATAATAATAATAATAATAATAATAATAATAATAATAATAATAATAATAATAATAACTAATGATAACTAATGATAATAATAATAATAATAATAACAATAATACAATTCAAAGACATAAAGTGACATTATAAAATTAACATGCAAAAATGTCAACTATTGCCAATTGTAAAGGCCTTTTGAATAAAAAACGCTAGTAGGCCCCTTCTAAAATAAATCAACAGTCGATGAGAGAAATCTAGAATAGATGCTAATTATGGAGTCAGATAATGCTGGCATAGTTTGTGCGTGAAAATATTTGTTTTAACACACAGGTCATTTGATATTTCAGGATTTTACCGATTTTATCCCTGGATCTATTTCGCAGACAGTAATTGAAAGTCATCATGTCAGTTGCAGCATCAGCATCAGCACTTCAATCCCTCAGCACTTGCCTTTGTATGACCTGCTGACTAATATAATAAATGGCCTCCAATTTACCCCAATACGCAATCTGAGTAGCATGATTTGATATTGTGTGACTATAAAAGTAATCGTCATACCACTTTATTTCGAGCAGAGGCATCACCATCGATATACTGTTAATATAAGGGGGCAAAGGCTCTACCATGGTCTGGTGGTGTGGTCCTGGTGAATCATAGTGAATCCCACTAGTGGCAGATGTACTGTATAGTTTCATGACCTATTTTAATCGCTTAAGGGGCTTTCACATAGGACATGGTGTGAGCTGCGCTCAGTGTAGCATACGCCTGCATCCTTTTGATTGCTAGTTGAAACGAAATGATCAATTGGAATGAAAATTGGACTGCTGTCGTTACTTAACCAACAGCAATAACCCGCGTGCAAGGTCCGTTCCCCGGCAGCAGGAGTTGTAGGCCTGTTTCTGTCAGGAGACGGAGGTGCACAGGTTGACCAGGCAAGCCATAACAACTGCCAGGTCCCGACAGAAGAGGGCCTACGACTCCCACTGTCGGGGAACGGACTTTGCAACCGGGACCTATGTTTGGGTCTTCTGTCCGGAGAGAAAGAAGGGCCTCTCACCCAAGCTGTCAAGCCGGTGGGCTGGCCCTTGCGCTGTGTTGGAACAGTTGTCTGACGCAGTGTACAGGGTGCAGCAGGTCAGGCGGAACTGGGTGGTGGCCCTCCACTGTGACCAGCTCACTCCCTCCTGTTCTCCCCGTGCTCACATGGGGGTTTCCTCCACCTCACGTCAGTAAGGACCCCCACCAAAAACATGCACCCATCATCGTCTGACCAGCGATGGACACTTATCACCTGGTCCCCGGGCGCGTCCACGTATGCTGCCCACTGCTCCTGGCTGTGCCCCCGGAGGAAGGACAAGCCAGGATGGGTCAAATACAGAGGATCCATTTCACCGGCCACCATCAAGCATGTGTGTGTGTGTGCAAGCATGTGTTGTAGTGTGGTGTGTTGCGTGACGAATAAAGACTGTTTCTTCTTCTTCTTTCACTGTTGCATAGGAGAGCGCCTCCGGATGCATTCACAAGAGAGAGGTTCCCCCGCTCTCCACCGGCTCTGAAAATGTTGCATTATGAAAAAAAAAAAAGTCCCCTTGAATAAATACATGTGGAATTATGAAATTAAAGCGTCCTGAAATAAATAAATGTAGAATTATGAAGTAAAAGTCCTCTTAAAGAAATGTGGAATTATGAAGTAAAAGTCCTCTTAAAGAAATGTGGAATTACGAAATTAAAGCGTCCTGAAATAAATAAATGTAGAATTATGAAGTAAAAGTGTCCTGAAATAAATAGATGTGGAATTATAAAATAAAAGTCTCGTGAAATGAATGAGAAACATCATTTTTAAAATAAAATACTTTTTATTTATTGAACTATATTCACTCATTTATATATATTTATATATATATATTTTTTTAACCTATTTATAACCTGATTTGTTTATTTCAGGTCTTCTTTCACAGAGATGTTTAAGTATTTCGCGGGCACGTTTATTCATTCCCTCATCCACGGACTCACACGGTTCCACGTCGGTAGAACTCGGACGCCGCGGAAAGCGCCTCCTCCGGCGTGGCGCACGGACACTTCCTGTTTACTTCACCTCCTGTTTCTATTGGCCCGGCGGGGGTTACGTCACGGTGCGCCGCTCCCCCGGCAGGAACCGTCCGCTGCCGCAGCGAGCTGCGCATGCGCTCCACCGGGCGTTGTAACCCGGGGCTGTAAGTGATATATTTATTAAAAATTTGTATTAATCCCAGTGGAACACTCCCCTCCCAGCCCCGTGTCTAATTAAAATACAAGTACTTCATGGCTTTCATTCAGATGCGTACCAGGAACCAGAGCATGTTTGACAACATTCAAAATTGATGTGTCAGGCGCCCCCCCCCCCCCCCCCACTCCGGTGGTCAAGGTCGGCAACTGCAACGGCTGAAAGATGAATCCAGTATTTTCGCTCGTATTGACAATGGTGCGAAGTTTTGACGCTCTTGTCCGTCTCTGGCGTGGTAGTGTATTTTATTTCATTTTACTTGTGACATTTTTGCACATCGAGAAACATAGACGCACACACATACGGTATGGACATGCTGAGATGATGTGAGCAATGAATACCCGCTGCTATGTCGATCCCTTCATTATACATACAAAGCCAAATATTCACTGTACCCCAATAACAAGACTAATTCAGGTATAGACCTTAAGGTAATGCATTCACAATTACAATGACTTACAATTTTGGAAGGATAGGCAAAGATAGGTGAGTAGAAAATGTTCTCTTTGGTATGTACTAAACCAATTGTTTAAGGCATATCTTCCGGATACATTTACAAATTTGCGTAATATGGATGTATGTAATATTCATGTATATACGATTATGTTCAGACGTTTAACATCTTAAACTATTAAACATTTTCAAACATTCATAGGACACACCAACTCATACAGAATATTTTGAGCTTTCTAGTGCACGAATAGGGGTCAATTCAAAATCCCCAGCAGCAAATCTGATGACTTCATTTCGGCTTTTGAATATAATAATAAGTTATGTTTCAACTTCTTTTTTAAGGGTTCAGCTCCGATCCTTTCATATTGAACAGTAATTTCAAGGAGATCAGTGTGTTCATAGAGGTATTTTTTCTTTAGAAATAGGAGAGAAATATTTGAGAAATTAAAGTTGTGCTTGTGCCTCCATCCTTATTTTATTCATATGCAATGCGTCTGGCATTGGGGTGACCAGAACATTCCTTATGACTGCACCATCAGGTCTGTGCCATGTTTTGGTTTGGAAAGACATCAATTTACAAGAAAAATAACAAAATCTTTGAGTTTATCGAGTTAAAAAACCCAACAACATTGTTGTATATTCAAAACATAAATAAAACCTTAAAACCTTCAACTATTGTATAACATTTTCATAAAGTGAACCAGTCATAATTCTCCCAACAAACATAATATAATCATCCAGCACCAGCTTCTTCTTCTTATTTTTTTTTTTAAATGCTTCCACATGATTTCATAATTCCCTTAAAGCAAAACGCAGTACATTCAGACGCAGAAGCCACATATAGCACACTGGGGTGAAGAAAACAAGCATACAGCACGACAAAGTGAGGTGGGAATACGAATTCCAAATTGCAGCTGTGACAATGTGACATAAAAGATGGAGACCCATTGTTTTCTCTGCTACACTGGAGTCCTATTCCCTCCCGTGACCTTGGTCCCGGTTTGGAGGGGTGTCGGGGTGTGAACAAGGGCTTTCCGTCACCAACATCCACCCCGAACCCTTTCACCCCTTTGCCCGCAGTTGGACGTCCGAGGCCCGAGCCCCTTCCTCGGGGGGGTCAGTAGTGCTCCTGCAGCAGCGTGGTGGAGAGCCGGGCAATGTGGCACCATGCCTCCTGGATGTGGCGCGACTCGGTACTGCGCGCGCAGATCGCAAAGCGCAGCACAAAGCGGCCCGAGAGCTGGCAAGGCACCAGGTGGATCTTCCGGGCGCTGTTAAGCTCCTTCAGCAAGGCCTCGCTCAGGGAGTTGGAACCCTGGGAGGAAAGGATGGAAGGCGAGAGAGGAGGGGTGGTTAGATAAAGGGAGGGAGGGAGGAAGTAAGTTATGCAGGATCTATCAAATATCGCATTTTAATTCATGTTTATATTATATTTCAATCAACAACCATTTGAGCAGAGACATGGAAATGGCTGAAGGGTCTTTACCTTCAGCCTGAAACAGACTAAGCCCATGACGACATCGGCGCAGATCTCAAACCTGTGGTCTGCTCGCACCAGGGTCTCAAACTCTTTGGCCAGATTAACTTGCTGTACACAGAAGAGAGAGTGTTTAGTGGCAATTTTTGATCATCCCCCTCCCCTCCCCCCACCCATAAATCATAGAAGGTACGATTCCTCTCTGATATGAATGCTATCCACTTCATGGTAGTCACATTCATAACTGGTGTCGGGAGGAAAAAGTGTTAATTTTTTTTTATTTGTCTCAGAATTATCTGAAAATAACAATTTAGTTTGTCTTTAGAATACAGGTTGTCCTCACTTAAAAACCGAGTTCCGTTCCTACAACCAGGTCATTAAGGTCAAATTGGTCGATAAGCGAGGACCCGTGTTATTTCACGGTAAGGGGGCGTGGCCATTGCAAACACTAGTGTAATGAATACTGAGAAGGGTGTTGAGATGAGATCTATATAGTGTATATAGTGTATATAGTGGATATAGTATATATTGTGTATATAGTATACATAGCATATATCGTGTATGTAGTGTATATAGTATATACAGTATAGTGTATATAGTATATATAAGTCTATATAGTGTATATAGTATATAAAGGGTGATGCACGCTGAGATACCGCGCACGCACGGCGTACGCCGCGGTACTGTACGCAGCGTACAATACAGACTGGTCAGAGAGCTGGTCGTCAGTCCGAACGGTAAACAGGTAGGTCCTTAAGTGAGGAGCACCTGTACTCTAATAACTCCCACTCTTCTTTCTGCAGTTTTTGCTTGTGTCCACTAGATGGGAACCTTGTACCATTACAAGACATCAGGCATATACAGTATAATAAAATTTGTGGCGTTATCTGCACCTGGACATCATGAATTAGTCATACTCATAAACAGAGCGTTCTGTGGGCCCTGAGGTCACCATGAATCATTTTCCAAAAGCGTCACGGAATTAAAAATGTTGCTGAAGTATAATTCATCCAGTTATCATCCAAAAGATGAGCGGGGCCAGTGACACAGGGTGAGATCGCGATGTGAATTATTGCATGCAATTAAGATTATAATGAAAAGGTAGGCTGTACGACGAGCGAGCATGCAAAAGGAGAAAGTGATGGGAGGAGGAAAGAAGGATGGAGGGTTGGAAGAAAGGAAGATGAAGGGAGGGAGGAGGGAAGGAGGGGCAGAAGGAGGGAAGAAAGGGATGGGGGAGTGAAGGAAGGAAAAAAGGAGGCAAGGGAGGAAAGGAGAAAGGGTGGAGGGAAGAAAACAAGGAAGGAAAAAATGAGGATATAAAGGAAAGAAGGCAGGGAGGAGAGAAGGAATTGACGCATGGAATTACGATTATAATGAGGAGGTAGGCTGAAAGTATGGAATGGAGAGAAAGAAAGAGACTATGAGAAGCTATGGAGAATTCAAGGAATTATCCTCATGGTCTTTCAGAGACTTCAAAGAAATGGAGTGAGAAAGAATGACAGAAATAGAGAGAAAGAAAGATAGAAGCGTAGTGTAAATGTGTTTGCTGCCCGATCTACACATTTGCAGTTCCACGTCTTGTTCTATTGAGGAATCAAAGTACGGGGCTAGGAGGAACACTCCCTCAGCACGAAGCAGACAGTGCACACAGGCTGTTGCACATCAATATATTGCCTGAATCCGCGGGATGTCAGGCTTCCGAGAACGATAAGCGATGTCGCACTCTATACGTCACCCGTGTCTTTTTTTTTTTTTTTTTGCCGGATGCTCGTCTGTCTAATCTGAGCTGACGTGGCGTGACTCGGAGGCAAACCGCTTTGCGCTGCTGCTCTGTCACTGTTGTGTTATAGTGCGTTTATTTTTTCTAAATTGGAGGCTAATCGAATCAGAAGGGCCTGATTCGATTGAAATAAGAGGTTGGCTTGTTTTTGAAGGCTGCGGGTAGGCGGTGGGTTGGGGGTTGAAGGATATAGGTTAGATGTTTTTCATGCCAGGCCTTATTAAAATGATCCCATCATTTAACGTCCATGGTCCATGTTGTGTAAAAGGGCACTGTTCTTAAAATCATGGGGGGCCAGAATTAGCATCAAGTTAGCTTTGTGTTACTCAATGACTATTCATGGCTACTCTACTATTAAATAAATAATACACTGAGAGGGAATATAATATATAATATAATATAATATAATATAATATTTGAAATGCTTCTAACATTAACATTAACAATAAATGACATTACTGTGGAGGGAAACGGAGAATTCATTGAAAAATCCTAATTGTCCTTCAATGACGTAAACATTTTGAGTGGTTAGTTAGTTGGTTTTCATTTCCAATTTTCCATGAAGACATTTTTGAAGTGATGGACTCAATTTGTCTTGAAGAATTTTTGTTCTGTTTTCAGTTTTGATTTTGCACAGCTCACTTAAGAGAAAATTAAAAACTTAATGCCAAACCTCTCTTTAGTCTTTCTTTTGAGGCACATGATGTGGACTAGAGGCAAGAGATGTGACAGCCGTGACATTTATCATAAAGGGGAAATCCAGGCCAGGCGCGCTGGATTGACAGGAGCAGCCGAAGGAAAGGAGACGGAAGATGAAAAAGGAAAAGGAAAGGAAAGGAGTGGAGGATCGAGGCAAGACAAAGACCAAAGTAAAAATACAATTCAGGGCCCTCAGTGGATTTCTCATCGCACACGGTGAAACCAGGAGATCAAGGGTGCGGAAGCAATGGATGGCGTGACGAGGCTACCGCTACTAGAGTACCTTGCGGATGTGCGCCTGCAGGCCGGTGAGGCCGTACATGCGGAAGACGAACCACATCTTCAGCGAGCGAAACCTCCGGCCGAGTGGAATCTGCCAATGCTGTAGGAAGAGAGAGGAGAGGAGGGAAGTAAGGATGAACAAGATTAACATCATTGATCATTTGGATTAGTCTCAATACACTCAAAGTATGAATTCCATTACCAATTAATTAAATGGAGAATAAATAGAGATTTTTTGATATATATATATATATATATATATATATGTATCTTACCCTGTAATCTGTGACCAGGCCTGTTGGGGTATAAAAAAAATAGAATTAGACAATGTAAACATGTGCTTATATATAGAATATTCCATTATATACCATACATCTGTGTAATTTTTATTATTTTTCGGCTTTAAAATGGTCCTTCTTGCAGCCAAAAATATGCTGGTCATTTAAGATGTGTTTTTGCACTTTCTTTCAAACCCTAACTCAATTCATTATTATACCAACAAGTCATCTCTGGATGCAAAAGCTGAAAGGTTGACGGAATTTATAACGTTGGAATCATTGCGATCATATGACACCAGGCCCCCAACTGAAGATACACCACAATAATTCAGTATGAATCCTGATATGAAAACAAAACTGACCCAGCTTTTATGAGCTGCACCTACAGTATATGGACACCTGAATTCCACATACATGCCAGAGATCAGTGTTTCCAAACATTTTTTTCTTCCACACAATTTACAGCGAAATAGTCCCACGGTGCACCGCTGTCCTTTCAACCACCGAAAACGTCAGAAACACTGTGCCTATTATTGTTGCCTACTAGTAGTGATGCAGGGCTTGCAAGCGATCCGTTCGCAGGAAAAAATCATTGAAATTACTCGGGAGTCGGCGTTGGTGTAACGCCATGCGTTACACCAACGCCGAATCAAATCGAATGATTTGGATGAAACAACAGATCTGAAAGATCAAACAACTCTTTTTACTGAGTGACTGAGTACAGAGCCGAAACTCAAAAAGGAGTCGAACCTTACATTGCTATGAATAGAATTTTCAGAATGAAACTTGTTCTGCTGGAGCTGCTATTCTGGCTGGAACTGATAAATTAGATGAATTAGTGCAGCCTTGAAATTTTGGTCTCGCAACACAAGAGCTAATTGCCATTAGAAAACATTTTTTTCAAAAGTGTTCACGGCACACCTGGCGAGCCACCACTGCCATCGGTCAAACATCCCGTCTCCTCAACGTGATATTCACTGTCGCTCAGTGCCTCAATGTGACAGAACACCTGTCTTTCGATGCTAGGCTGCCTCTTATTGCTCACATATGCTCTGTGTCTGCTGAGTGGCAGCCCCGATTCTAGATGCCGCTAATAAGCATTAATTAGGTGGGAGAGCTCAGATCCAGTGTGCAAGGGCCATTGTGAGAGGCACCGCAGCAGTAGGAGGGTGTCTTTTGTCATCCTCTGCTTGGCTGTCAGACAAATTACGGTGTGACTCTCAGCACATCCGCAGGACAACAGCCAGACAAATAACAGTGAAAGATATTTACAGACTCAAACTGTCCAAACACACCTACGTATATATGGCTGGATAGAGGGATAGCTAGATCGATAGGGGCCTTGAGGAAATATTTCGGCTTCTATCTACATATTTACATGCCAAAAGCAAGGCGAAGTACTGAAATAAAGTAAAATAGGCAATGGACATGCTTCGATTTAATATATGCATCTAATATTGCATGACATCTGCTCACAAAAGCGATAGAACAATGGTTAAGTATTAATCAAATTAGGTCACAACTCGTGCTCGTCAGTCTTACCTGACTTAGCTGAGTAAGCTGGAACACAGATCTAAAAAGCTTTAACACTCGTGCCTCAGTGTTTTGGACTGCACTGGATTAGGATTAGTCCGTTGTGCCGCTAGCTACGGTACGAGGCGCCTTTGTGAAGCGATGCCGCTCAAACGTAAACATTGATGCACCACCAATGAGGAAGGAAGGATGCAGTGCCTTCTCTCTTTTGGCCTACTACTACTTTTGGGCTTCTTGTGGGCGTCTTGGATTATCTCAAAAGAACAAGTCAGATTTTTGGGAAAGGTCGTGGTGGTGTGGGTTTTGTGCGCTTTAAGCAGCCACACCTGTCTTGGACCTAGGTAATTGGGCCTGGGATCAGGGGGGCTGTATGCCTGTTGCTCGTTAGAGCAATCAATGAGCAACAGGTAAAATGCCCATCCCCCCCCACACACACACAGGGAGAGGTGTGTTTGCAACGTCTCTGCCAGTGTCTCTGTGTCGGAGGGCCCTGAAAACACCACTTGGGTGGCGTGTGCAGGTGGATCAAACATTGTCATGACAGAGGCTCTCCCTGTGTGTGTGTGTGTGTGTGTGTGTGTGTGTGTGCGGGGATGGGGGTTTTATCTGTTGCCCGTTGATTGCTCTCAGGAGCAATAGCCACCCTGATCCCGTTCCCAATGACCTAGACCCAAGACAGGTGTGGCTGCTTGAACCATACCACCCCCACACCACAGTCGTCATGCAATGTAATTGGTTCTCGATGAGCAAACATCCTCCTAAACTGTTATTAGGAACTCAATGCCTTATTGGCCTTTTGATAAGTATTAAGCGGGGGTGTATGTGTGCCTCTGAGCTTTTCCAAATGAAGAATCAGCAGAGTTTAGTAAAGCTGCGAACCTCGGGAAAATATTTTGAGTACCACAATAGTGTAACAGGGAGTAACAGGGACGCGCATCAGTTATTCACACCGTAGCCATCTCGTAACGAGGCAAATCACATTGTATGCCAGCTACTACAGCTACTATATATGCAAATTAATCTCATTAGGATATACCCCTTGAAAAGCATCATCTCGCAAAGTTACCTAACATGTTTACCAACTAGAGATGCATCAATTGCAATTTTCTTGGCCTCTTTGATTTCAGATTTTTTCTGACCTGCCGTTTCCCATTTTGGCCAATTTCAATTTTCATTCAGTTTTATGTTCATAATAAACCATTGACTCTTAAATAACTTTTACATTGTCATCCGATCTTTTTGAGTTTATATCTGGGATTCGAGAAATCACATTTTCTCATCATTTGGTCTCATTGGGTACATCTGCTGTACGTCAATGACAAATACATCACATGATCTAACCACGTGGACCACCGCTGCAATTTTCAGTTACAACAATAGTGAGATTGCTGATGTTGACACTGTGTGTTTAATATTGTTCCTTATTCACCGTGGAATAATAATAGAACATGAAACTGTTACTGAGCTCCAATAAAATAAAATACAACATGGAACAGTCACTGAGTTCCAATTAAAAAGAATATGGGACCATCACCAAGGGGACTGTTTCAGTATAATTCAACTTGAAAGGCTCACTGAGTTTTAGTAGAACACAACATTATGGAACTAACATGGAGATGTCCAGTTCAAACTTCAAATGCCCGATTATTACTCCCCCGCTTCCAATTTTACCGCAGCAAAGCAGTGTTACACCTCTGTGGATAATAAAGTACCACTGCATATCAGTGGATGTTGAGTGAGTGAGAGGAGAGGGCGGGGTGGGATTTCAGAACCACAAGCACAAGTTTGTAGCATGTGGTCCAATCCGAGGGATGTACTTTAAATACCAAATAAATTTACGCTATTGTTTTGCGTTGATCGACTTTTTTTTGCATAGTTTCAGGTGGCATTTCATACCTGCGTATTTTGACCAAGGACTGCATGGTTGGTACACAAAATACGTGCAGGTTGGCAGATCTTGTTGAGCAGTAAAATAGGCTTTGGTCTTGAAGTTTGAAATTGGACGTGGAACTTTTCAACGCTGAGTGTCGTTTTACTACATTGGTGGTAGGCATGTTTCGCACACCAAAATGTTGTTTTTGCAGCTTAACTGCTCTATTACCCGTCAAGTACTTGCCTTGGACAACATGCTTGCAGGCCTGCTTGACATGACCTGTTTCATCTTCATTATTTAAAGTGGTTGAGGTTTACCCCCAATCCACACCAAGAGCGTCACCTCAGCGCCATGTCCGTGGCACGCCAATGCTTCAGCTACGCTGCCATGTTAATCAATGTTGCAATTCCCACCCCTCTGTCCGGCGCACAACTATGCATCAGGTGCCTCCTACGGTAGAGCTACACCAGATGCGTTGGCGCAGAGTATGGGCGCGACGTGCCGTAACTGCACGCTTCCAATTGAATTCATGTTAACCCACTGTTTTGTTTTTTTTCAACAAGCATGCACGTATGGCTCGTACGCTGTGCCAATGCGTCTGTTGTTGCTCGACTGTTGAATTGCAAATGAAAAAGTAAGTTGATCATTTCATGTCCTATATGTCATAAATATGCTTGAACATTAGTGTAATGGATAACATTGACCATTTTTGGGGTTATTTAATTATGTAAATAATTGTCTCATGAATTATCAGGATTATTTAAAAAATTAAATAAATAACAATGGCTGTTTGTACCTGACTCTTGGTTTTCGTGCTTGAGGTAGAGTGGATCCATCTTGAACGCTCCAATAATGTCAGACCTTTTCTTTACCCTATTGCAAGGCAGAGAAAGGAACACAGTGTCTGAAGCAAAGCCGTTAAAGGTTTGCTGGAACATGATAATCATCCATTTCTACTACAGTATACCATCATAGCAAAGGTTGAAGGATCACTCGTAATATTTATTAACTGTTGTCTTTTTCCCTCTTTTTTGTGTGAATACTCTGACCCAAATTTGGTTGTCTGTTTTAGTGTCAACAAAATATCTGCAATGAATGCAAATACATTTTCACATTCAATTTTTTTAATTTAATTACTTATTGTTCCCAAATAACTGCAAAGTTCCATGGCAGGTATTTGCACTTCTTGGCTGGTAATGTTTTCTATTCAGTTCAGAGACAGGAATGAACATAAAAAAAAGGATTTGATGATTCTTTTATTATAAGCACTGGAAACACAATTGCATACTGTACAGTAGCAATTGATTTTTGTTAGTGATGTTACCGCATAATGTTTGTTTGATACAATACCCCTGACAAATCCTTTATACTCACTCACTGAGCATGAAATAAGGAAATGTGTCACTCAAAAGGCCCAGCAGCCTGAAGCATATTTGCTTAAAAAAAAAAAAATGTTTATTAATTTACAATGACCAAGTTTGTTTCTTGGGAACACAGTTCATGAATAACGCTGTATTGATTTGATAATGACAACATTACCATTCAAATTTAAAAGGCACTTCCTGTGCATGAATGAGCCTCTATTGTGATGGTGGCGGTGAGCTTGGGCTGTATGAGCCTTTATTGTGCACTGTTGACAGGAGGGGCAGATGGGAAAGCTACGGTACCTGTAGATCTATTTCTGCTCTACCAACACAGGTGAACTCGTTATAAAACGGGGAAGTGTGACTGTTTTTAGCTATCTTTCAGCCGTGCTGCCAAAAAGAACCATTGCAACAGTAAGCTCAAACTGCGAGAACATTCGTTTTTATTAAATCTTCGTTCTACTTTGTTATTGGATCCGGAAAGTTCTTGCCCTACAGCATTGACATAAAGAATTTATTTTTGTTGTGTACTAGACTGGTTGATTGGTATCTTACCACATTGCAGAGCAGTCAAAGTTGATTAAAAGCCATTTGTGGGGATTGAAGTTGAAAGAGTCTGCAAACTTCAAAAAAAAAAAAAAAATGCAGACCATCAGTTACAGTATGGAGCCGTATTAGTTTGTGTGTTGTGGTGATGGCAGGTAGCCATAATTAAATTACGAGAATATAAGGGATGCGACGGTACACGGTATGTTATCAAACCGTAAGGTATGCCCCCTACGGTTCAATACGCACACATGAATCGGGGTATTACGATATCACGGTAGAAGTCTACCGGATGAATTGGTGCAGCCTACGGGCGGGGCGCACTGTGCTGCTTCCTATTGAATCTGTTTCTCTAAGCATTTCTCTATTTTTGCACCAGAGGTCTATCTACGCAGCCTTTTCCATAGAAACAGGAGATGGAACTGCGTAGAAATGTTTTTGTAAAGAGTGCCATCAATCAAGTTGTCCTATCGGAAAATAACCCCCTGTAATGGCCGTGTCCCTCAGAGAGAATCAGGGATTAAGTGTCCCCATTACGCACGGTATCCTTCGATACGGTTCCGTACGCACTTGTTTCGTTTCGTAAGGAGAAGCTAAAGTTAAAGAGGAGTTCAAATAAAATTAAAACACACTGTTCTGGCCCGCCGATCTTTGGCACCCCATAACCTCTGCGCTTTATTAAAAAATGTTATCAGTACAACGGAGAGGCATACAGATGCACAAATTGCGCCCGATCGCCCAATACCGGTCTTTTGGTCACAGAATGTTCGTCCCTGCTTGAGCAAATTCAACCAAAACAAGCTACATCACGGTCAATTTGCTCAAGGAGCGGATACATTATTACGCTTTGTACCTTTAACATGCAAAGAGCGCTGTGTTGGGTTTCAGTGTAAAACTGTGTGGGAAGTTGGCCTGATGTTCCAAAAGCGACTGAGGCAAATACAATTATCAAAATATTTAGATACAAAATGACCAGGATCTGTTAATCATTTCCAAAGACTCGGTGAGGCAACATCAAATAACTACCGAAGGATTTTAACCAATACATAAGTGTTTTGTAAGCCCTGGCTAGTCACCCAGCTGGAGTGCCAAACACCAGCACCAGGACACGGCTTATTCCTGCCACAGAGACGCAGACTGCTTCACTGCCGCTTTATCTGCTCAGAAGCAGGCACACGCGTCATTTCAAATGCAAAAGAGAAACAGCTCCCCTGCAGCGTACACAGAACACCAAAATAACCCTTTGCCCAAATGGTTTCCTTCTTGTGTGTGTGTGCCTGTGTGCGTGTGTGTGTGGGGGGGGTTTCAGTTCAATTCCAATCTAATGTGCTTGTTCCTTATCTCTTTTCTAATATCCTCTTTTCCAACTGCATCCAAAACGCAATAAAAACAAGGCAGCACCGTTGCGCAGACAATAGAAGACAGACTCCTGGCTCACAGTTGCCATGCTGACTGATTCAAAGGCGGCCTTCCTGCCCATCACTCATATCCTAGCAACCAACTCCAATCCTAAAAAGATGCCCTCTTGTATAGCCTATTGAGCTGGGTCAAGGGGGGTGACAAGGAGAAGGGGATTGTTCTGTTAAAACTAGAATGTGACGTCACACTTCCAGCCTTGGAGTGGAAACACCTGTTTTCTCTCTCTTTCTCCCTCTCATTCGCTCTCTCTCTGCCTTTCCCAGCCTTGTTTGAAGTTGTGTGTCTAATAAACAGTGATATTTCTCTGACGAGAAGGGGGGGGGGGGGGGGGCGAAGGCGGTCTTATCTAAAGGTCCGACGCTGCCTCAGGAAATTACTCTGTCCTTATCTCCTCGCCTCGACTTTCAGCCTGCAGCCGGTTCGAGACGCAGCTGCGGCGGCAGCCTCAAGAAGGCAGATGGTTCTGCCCTCGTCGTGCCAACCGTTCGCTGCTCGATCCCTCCACCTTTTCCCTCTTGACATTAACGTTACGCCATTGTTGAACACAAAGGAAGCAGCTGGACGCAATCTTTCCCTTTGTAGATCGTGCAGGAGAGCCGCTGTTTTCACGAGCCACCGAGCGGGATTTGAAGGGTTCACTTGTCGGTTACACAGAGCAATATGGTTCTTCGCAGGCAGTGGAGACATATTATAGAATTCTTGCAAATGTAAACACCGTTGGAAGCGTTGAGGGTAGATTTACGCAAATAATAAAATAATACATATATTAAATAATAAACTAACATATTTCAAATAATAATAAGCAATGCACTAATAATAATAATGCTTATTAATTAATAAAAACAACCAATTATTACATTCATTGACTTGACTCACTTCGACTCCATTTAACAAAGGTCTGAATTCTGGACAGATAAAGGCACTTCCAGCATATGCTGCATCAATGTGCAACCACATCTTCTCCTCATTACCTGTAACAGACAAGGACTTTGTAAGCTACAAAACACTGCTAGGAAAATGTAAAGTGGAGGTATCTAATCTCATTACAGATCTACTTAAACTCAACTGAAACATAAATAATAAAAACAAACATTTGGTGCCTGAGTATCTGTGTTCAGTATGGAGCCAACTCACATATGGGCCCAAGTTCAGTGATGGCGTCGAATGCGCAAGAGGCAGTGGTGCCAAGAGTTGCGCAAAACTGTAAGACACAAACACACAAATGGTTAAATACAATAGGCCACCTGTTATACTGCTGTCCGCTGAAAGACACGATCATACTGTCCACAAATACTCCAAAACACACGTAAGACTTTGGCCCTCAACTCTAAAGAGATTCCATCAAGATGCCCAAAATCTGTAACCTTAAGTGTAGTAAACCTTACCCGCTTTACTATGCTTAATTAAATTGAGTACAATTAGACATCTGTCATAAGCATAACACACACCCAATTAATGACAAATGTATCAGCGCTGTAGTACCTTTGTTGCAATACCGTGACTAGTATTTTGGTAATTCTTCAGTGACGGAGATAAATGAGAGCGCCAGAAGAGGCATGTATCATTGATTCAATCCAGATTCACTCTCATTAGCTTTAGCAGCCACAATATTATAGCTCAACAAAGGGCCTTGGGCTACAAGGCCCCAAAATCATGCCCAGGAAGCATGTGTTATCCTGGCTGTTCTGTAGTTATTAAGGCAGTGGGTGTAGTGGTGGTGTGTGTGTGTGTGTGTGTGTGTGTGTGTGTGTGTGTGTGTGTGTGTGTGTGTGTGTGTGTGTGTGTGTGTGTGTGTGTGTGTGTGTGTGTGTGTGTGTGTATGTGCGTGTGTGTGTGTGTGTGTGTGTGTGTGTGTGTGTGTGTGTGTGTGTGTGTGCGTGTGTGCGTGTGTGTGTGTGTGTGTGTGTGTGTGCGCGTGCGTGCGCGTGTGGTGTGTGTTGTCCCTACGTAGAAGGGGATGAGTCCAGCCGCTTTGTCCTCCATCAATATCTTCCTCAGTGTTTCTCCTTGGACACTGTAATTTTGGTCGGTGGGGACCTTCTTCATCATCACCCCTCCTATCAGACCAGCCCTCTCCACTGATGAATGAGACTGGGGAAGAGTAAGGGCAGGAAGGGTTAGAAGATGGGCCATGCGCATCAAATAGGTTGAAGAAGATAGTCAACAAGCCCTGTCCTTGTCTATGATTAAAGTACTCAACTCCTTGGGAGCTTGGTAATAAGTCTGGACAGTAATCACTATGGTTGTCTGGAAATGTTAATGCTCCATACCTAAAATAACAACCTCGGAACTATCCTAACTGATCAGTTGATCATTTATTAGGCTTGAAAAACAAACTTGCATTGAAAAGGTAAACCGTGTCTAAATGATGACCTATATAAGTGAGATTGTCATATTTTGGGCTAATTATTCTCTTGAAAATCGTCAAACGCAATGGAAAAAGCAAAAGCATTGTTCTCGATCTATCTGTAGAAAAACAACTATACGCTCTGCGTGTAAAGGTCTGTGTGGTCCTCAGGTGATGCCTAACCTAATCATGAATCTAGCTTCTTATTAAACCTGATCAGAGAGAGCCACTGACTGACTGGATTTGTGCCTGTCCCTGAATAGCTATCCAACTCTGGCTAATTGTCAGGGGAACTCTACTTACCGTAGATGAGTCATTCACAGGCTCCAGGCTCCACAAATGTACAGCTGCAATTGCAAGGCTGACATATAAAAGCCAGAAGACTGGCGATGCCTTACTAAAACCACACTATGATCCTGAAGTGGGATTTGGTTGAAGTACCCATGAGATTAAATCTTGCGGCCCCTTACTTGGTCAGAGGTGTAGGCCATCAGTTTGGAGACAATTTCATTCTCTGAGCGTTGGGGATTGGAGGCCTGGACCAATCGCACAGCTCTGCAGCGGGCAGCGAGCAGGGCCACCAGGGTGGCTTCACTGGCTGTGCTCTAGGGAAAAAAGGGTGTTTGTGAGCGTTTGTTTAAGATTCAGCTTTCATTTGTTTTGTCGTAACACGTCCTATTGTAGCACTATCTGAGAGATCTGAGAACCCTCTTCAGCTGGACAAACACCCAAGATGTTTCCATCGGATTTTCCTGGAAACCCATTTTGTAGTATTTATTACAATTTTAGTAATAATAGTATTTTCATTGTTGTGCTTTGCTGTACACCATGGGATGGCCCTATGCTGGATGCCTAAACCACCAAGATACCTGAATTGGCAATAGTCAATATCAATAATCTGTGTTCTGATAGCTTGAGATCTCTGATGTTTTAGGAATTATTAATAAATTAATTAATAAGCATTATTTCAGTAGTTCACTAGATGGCTCCATTATAAGTTGAAGTTGTAACAATATATCTAAATCCATGTAATCACATTAACATATACAGTGGCACCTTGAGTAACGAGCGGACTAACATACGAGTTTTCCGAGTTACGAGCCGTCGTTCCGTTGATTTTTTGTATTGACTTGCGAGCAAAAATTTGAGTTACGAGGAGCGAGCTTCAGGTGCACCGCCGCGTGGTGGGCGTGGCGAGCGAATGCGGCCAGCATCCCGCGTCTCACTCCTTCACTTCACGTGGTAACCTGAGCGTGGAAGCATCTCTTTTGTGTTTTGTGCTCGCGATTTGTGCTTTTTGTGCAGTTATTATGCCAAATTTGTGCTGAGAAGAAGAAGCGGATGATGTCCATTGACTTAAAGCGCAAAATAATAGAAAAACTTGAGCGAGGTGTGCGTGTGATGGAATTGGCGAGGCAGTACGAGCATAGTACTTCTACGATATGTACCATATTGAAGCAGAAGGAGATGATAAAGGGTATTACGTCAGCCAAGGGCGTTAAAATAATGTCTAAGCTGCGGACCGCTGTCCATGAAAGGATGGAGAATCTTCTATTGGTGTGGTTGATGGAGAAGCAGCTCGCAGGAGAAAGCGTGACGGAGGGTAACATCTGCGAGAAGGCAGAAGAGAAGAGAGATCTACATATTCTCTTTTATTGTGTTTTATTATGTTTTTATACAATATTTGTTATTTATAAATAAATTTTCCTTGTTTAAAAACATAACAAACAAAAAATTGGGGTGTTTTTAGGGGGGCTGTAACGGATTAATGGCATTTCAATTCATTTCAATGGGTAAATTAGATTTGCTATACGAGCAGATTCAATTACGAGCTCTGTCACGGAACAAATTAAACTCATAAGTCAAAGTACCACTGTATGCACACGCATAATGAAGAACACAATGTCATGTAGCTTCCAGTCACACACCTTTATTTCTGCACACAGGGTCAATTCTTTCACAAACATTTCAGATTGTGTCCTCCCTTGAGTTCCTGCCAGAAAGCTTGCCCCATCCTCAAAGTTTGCCTTATCTTGTCCTGACCAATTATTTTCTGCACCTCTGATGTCAAGCTGAATATATACTCTCTGTATCTGTGAGGTCGAACTGACCTGAACTGACCTGCATAGATTCTCTGACTCCCTGAAAATAAACTGTTCGACTCAGAGAGCTGCTCCTTGGCACATCTCCGATCCAACCCCTTGTGCAAGTAAAACCAACGTCTGTCTGCCTCTTTATTTTAGAGCACCGACTGACAAACTGCAGATTAAAGCGACCCTTTAATTTCTGTAGCAATTTGGCGTCACGGAACAGGATCGAGCTGCGTCCAGGGGGACCATCGACGACGGAGCCGGCATAGATTAAATCCCCCAGTTTTATTGATAATCCTAAAGTACGTGAAATAGAATGAGATTTATCTATTGATAAGGTAAATAGGTACATGAAATAGATAAAAAGGGAGAATAAACACAAATTGACACAAAGGAAATCCCTTGGTTAGAAAGCAATCTTTAAATAAATTAATAAAGAAATAAAAATAAATAAAGAAATAAAATAAAATAAAATAAAATAAAATAAAATAAAATAATTTGAAGTAGTCAAATGGGTACCAGTACTAGTAAAACGCTACAGAAGGATAAACAAGTAAGGGAATCGAAGGAATGTTACAAATGTATGAAGGGAAAAGATGAAAGAATAGTGATAAGTTTGGTAGAATGGGAAAGCTTTTCCCACAGAAGGAAGCTTTAGTCTAAATCAGCTACAGCAGCTTAAAGTAAGATTACAAGACAGAGAAAAGAAAAATAAAATATCTAATAAAAAAAAAAATAAAAAATAAAAAATAAAGAATAAGAAGCAGGGAGAGGAAAAGGGACAGAGAAACTGGAATCAGAGAGAGAAACAAGGCCAGGAAAGGTGACAAAGAAAGCAGTAAGCATCAGCACCACCACTGTATACTGCTAATCAATGTACTTCTTTGTATCCGGTATCCTATGTTACCGGTGAAAATATTTGATCTGGACCTGAACTCCCATCCTCCCATACGGCGTCAACCTCCAAATTTACCCAACCACGTCACTAACGACGAGCCTTACATCATCAACGCAGACATACCAGTGGTCGACCTCGACAGCGACGATGATGAGACACCACAAACCTACGCCGGACGCCTGAAAGTTGTTTTCCACAACCACAGTGGACTGGTGAAACCTGAAAATATGGGGGTACCTCCCCTGACACCATATGAGACTCATCGTAAGTAGGTAGTAGATTAGTAGGTAGTAGTAGATTCCTAAGACATATTGTGTGCTCCTAGGACATATTGTGTGCTATCACCGGGTGCGTTGCATTACATTTCACTGCATATATGTATGAAGTATGTATATGTATGTGACGAATAAACCTCTTGAATCTACGGTCCGCATTCATCAAAGGACTGATGTTCCCACTTGGGGACATGTTGGAACACTCGTTTGTCACCTGGAAGACGGCGACCGTTGCTGACACCGTCCTCCACGCTGAACACGCCTATGAGACACACCAAAGGGACGAAGACCGCAAACAAGATCAAAAGAAACAACGTGAGTCCCAGACCCAGACGACCATGCCCGCTCAGGCCATCACTCTTACTTACTTACTTAGACTTAGTTCCTCCCGTTCCTTCTGGAACATTGGGCGACGAGTCCCCTCCATTTGCTCCGGACCCTGGCAACCCTTCTTGCTCCATGCCAGCTGACACCCATTTCATTTAGGTCTTCCTTGGCTGTCTGTCTCCATGTCTTCTTTGGCATCCCTCTCTTCCTCTTTCCACCCTCTGGCATCCAGTCCATTGCCACACTTGCCGGTCTCTCTCTTGGCAGTCGGAGTACGTGCCCAGCCATTCTCTTTCTCCTGGCAGAGACAATATCAGACAGGGCTGCCACCCCTGGCCTTTTCATCACCTCCTCGTTGGTGAGGTGATCTCTCCATGAGATCCTCAAGATGGATCTGAGGCATCGTCGATGGAAGACATCCAACTTGTTGGTGATGCTGGCTGTCTTCTTCCACGTCTCACAGGCGTAGGTCGCTGTTGGGATGACCACTGACATGTAGAGGCGTAGCTTGGTGTCCGTATTGATGGCTTTGGACGACCAGATGTTGCGGAGCCGTTGGAATACTCCTACAGCTTTGCCGATTCTAGTTCGTACATCTTTCATCGTTCGGGTTCACTCAAGGTCAGCAAAGTCCATCCCAGCCTTCATCTGAAACAATCCCTGACTATAAACAGGGAAACCGAGTGCGTTTACTTAGTTTGTGGATCAAGAGGGTGGAGATGTGTTATTGGTTCTGCGTCAACCCCCTGGGGGCAAACTCTGCTCGGTTGCATATTTCTCTTCTAAATTAGAACAAAATTCTACAAACTGGTAAACCAACTGAAATGACACCACAAAGATTTTTGCGTTACCATGTGGGTCTGCTGCTGACAAACATAAGAATCCAATTCTGTTCCCCACTCAATCAAGCCACACTACTCGCCCCCACTGACGTCACATCACACCTGTTCTTAGATCTCTACATTGGCACCCTGTTAAAACCATGATTGATTTAAAAAAAATTCTGCTACTTCTAAATAGAGCTCTTGGCCTTGCCCCTCAATATATAAAATAAATGCTAATTATACACGAACCAGCAAGAACTCTCAGGTCCACAGTCAGTGGTCTTTTAACTATGTGTTCGTCGTGCCAAAGAGTCAAATAAGTTTGTGAGTCTTGGCATGTATGGAATGTATCCAGGACAGAGGAACACAAGACGATATCATAGCTCTGTAGCTATAGTGATACAATTATTAGAATATAGTGAGTACAGGCCAAAGGTTTTTTAAATCGGCAGCCTGGACAGGACTTCCATTCACCTAAACTCAGCATGTCTCAAAAGGCTTTTGGCCCATGTTTTAGGTTCATTTGCATTCAAATACAAATTAAAATTCACATACTGTAGATATATCAGGGTCAAACACACACATGCAATTTATCAAAACCTGCACACATTCAGACCATCCAGAACCACACTAGTGCATGCATGCACACTCCAGGCCTCCTCAATGCCCATTGAGTTGGCTAGTTATGCAGTTGCAGATCTCCTTTGATCTGCTCTCAAAGACCCCTCACTGATGAGCATGGATCCTCACACGAGCAGGTTGTTGGAGAAGAAAGATCTGACAACGCCATCCCACAGAAGAGAAATTGTGTGACACAGCATGATTTTCGGGGCAGCGTTATTACATAAAAAATACAATCAATCAGACAGAGAAGTCAAACTGATTTTTAAAGGCCAATTATGTCTCGGTCTGATCAGTGGGGACAACATACATCAGGTGTGTCTTTTGGGTGGTTGTGGTTAACTCAGTATTTGTGAATCATTGAGCCAATTCCAGCTAAACCTTTAATTGCTTTTGGGGGACTGGCCCTAAGGCAAAACACTAGGCCAGACACCTGCTAGCATCTGACATCCCCTCATGAAATGTAAAGGATATCCCTAAAATGTATGTTTTTCAGTGATCAATGGCAATGTAGTTACAGAAGAAGTACATCATGACATACATGACATACATTATGAGCGTAGCGTACAGTAGGTCGTCTAGTAATCCGAAGGTTACCGGTTCGATACCTGGGTCCTCCTGCTAACATGCTGAAGTGTCCTTGAGCAAGACACTTAGTCCCTAATTTCTCCTGATGTTGTGTCCATCGGTTTATGAATAATTGTAAGTTTCTTTATGTACCCAAATAGAATGTATTGGCACCAAGCCGCAACAATTATGACCGGGTGTTGAAGCCAATGCGGAAGTGCTTTAAACTGCAATTCAGCTAATAGATAGACCTCCAAATAGACCTCCAAAGAAATACATAGACTACACTACAACATACATTCTTCATCAATTTAGGGTTAATATCTAAGTTTACTTCATCTACTGGGTATCTTGGTTATGATTTGCTCCATAAAGAGGATATTAAGGCTTAAAGACGAGTGACAAACCTCTCATTGGTGTTTGAGCAACGTGGGTGTGTTTCTACCTTCTTCAGACTGTCTGGTTTGATTCGCCTACCTCATGACACCAAGTCAAGTCACACTTTTAACACCAAGACCCTGGCTGCCACCGCCCAAATTTCGAATTTCATGTCCATATCCTCACAATGATGACGTCATAGATGCTATAGCCATTTTCTTTTATTTTTATAATGTCTAGGATTGGAACGAAATAAAATGGTAAATACGGTGGAAGGTCGGCACAGTGCGCTGTCACAACACTCATTAGCACTGCCGCAATGAGAAGACCCATTTGTTGCCATAGTGAGCTGCACTTTAAAAGAGCAGCGGTGCAAGAGAAACAAAGAGACACACAAATACCGGGTGTGTACACGCACGCACGCACACACGCACGCACACACACACACACACACACACACACACACACACACACACACAGACACACACACACAGACACACACACACACACACACACACACACACACACTGAGGTGGCTAGAATAGGGACAGGGCATGAAATGATCTGTCATCAGAGTGCACTCTCATGCTCCCCCACTTACCACCCAATAAGCCCTCACCCCAACACACACGCCCACTTATGCGCAAATACAATAATCTTAGACACACACTAATCTGGATTCGCCGTGGGTCTGTTTGTCGATGCCACATTAAACTACTGCTGAGGGGTTTCGTGCCACAAAACAAGCACAGAGGCATTATCTGCCTCCTGTCTATAGTTGACATATTAAAAGGCAAGAGCCAGGAAATTTTCTGCCGTCTGAACTAGGGAGACAAAGGAAGGGCAAGTCAATAACAGACAATTTGTTTGTGAAAATATGGGGACGGTGAATCATGGTGACGGTTAAGGCAAAACGCCTCCCATGGGGTTAGTCAATATTGTTCATTCAGGGACCGTAGAGGCAGGAATAACTTTACTGTCATGCAGCCTAAAAAACGAACTATATCAACCTATATCAACCTATTACGATAACCAAAATCCCATATTATGATATAAGATATTAGATATATTAGATATTATAATGCTATAGCCCTAACACACACACACACACACACACACACACACACACACACACACAAACTGTCACCAAACTGTGCAAATACTAACCTGGATCACTCCTCCCCCTTGTCCATTACTCCCTGCAATGAAATCTTCAGGCAGGTGCAGCATCTTTCCCATCCAATCCAACATCACTGTTTCCAGCTCAGTGCAGGCTGGACTAGCAGCCTAAAGTGAGAGGGAAGAATATTTATTTGCAGGCACATCTTGCAATACTGAAGAGCAAAGAATCCGATTTCAGAGGTTACTTTGTTACTACATTGTAGTGCACTCTAGGTCAGGGGTTGGGAACCTTTTTGGCTGGGAGAGCCATAAAAGCCAAATATTTCTAAATGTATTTTCTTTGTGAGCCATATAATATTTAATAAAATTGAATGCAACTTAATGCGTGCATTTTTAAGTAAGTCATACATTTTTAACGTATAACACATACTTAAAAAAGCGCTATATATAATACATTTCTCTTTATTCTTCTTAATAATATTGTTGTTAAACTGTAGCTAACCAATAATAAATGAAATACTTTTTACCATTAATGCGACTTGTGGTGCTGCATGGTGTTGCTGATGGCCTTGTAGTCTGCTTCATACGTAGTGAGGTTCAGCTTCATGCTGCGTGGAGGCTTCCATCAGTTAAACGTGAGCGTAGGTTGCTCTTAATGTTTCTCAGGTGTGAGAAAGACTGCTCACATGCGTATGTAGAGCCAGACTTGGTCAAAACGCAATACTCACACGCTGCATTGTGTGGTTTGTAACGGGAAGCTCGTTCCAAGTTTTAAGAATCAGCTGGTCTTCAGGTTCAAGTTTAAGTTCAAGCTCAAGAGATTACTTGTCACATACATATTGAAGTTTTTTCTGTCCACTTGTGTTCAGCTGATTGGTCCGCTTCGAGGCAGGGAGTCTTCTTAATGTTTGTCTTACAGAGGGGATCGGCGCACAGGCTGGTAAGCAGCCTAGCAGTGGAACGCCATTTCTCCTGCGCCCAAGAGGATCATTATTATCCACAATTATTATAATCATCCTCAGTGATATATATAATTGTGGCCTGCGTGCCGCATATTGAAATGAACAATAAAACTCCACGGTGCACCACGGCCAGAAAGACTCCGTCTCCCTCCCTGAACCCTTACCTGCGGGCAGAGACTCCCACAAGTGGCAGGGCGCCGAGTAAAAGGCGCCCCGCAGTCTTTCTGTGGTCTGCAGCCGGTGCTTGACTACGCCCCTTTGTCCGCCGCATTTATATTTAGAATTTTATTTTCAAAATTGTAATTTCTCTCACCTGTTTTACTTTGAAATGACACAGAATAATTATTTATTACTTGTTAATTGTGATGAAAAATTTTAGCTCAAAATTGTCTGCGAGCCATATACCGTCATCGAAAGAGCCATAGGTTCCCGACCCCTGCTCTAGGTCCTTGGTCCATGAATCATCATGGAATACATTCATTTAAGTAGTATTAATTCAATACTGGAGACCTCATTTAGAGATTATTTTGCTGGGAGGGCGGGGGGGATTTTACATTCCTTCCTCGTATTTTTCACTGTACTTGAGAGCTATTTACAAATAAAGTTTTAATATTGTATTACCCATGAGAATCCGATGCAGCCGATGGCGGAGCAAAGCATGTCAGCCAACATGGCAGGGAAGGAGCTGGCCGCTGGAAAGTAGGCATAGAAGTAGGGGCTGTGCCAGTGCGTTACCTGGAAGCAAACACATAAAATGAAGATGGGGGGGCAATTTTTGACATTTGAATCTACGCTACCAATACAGGTTTGATCTGTAAGTCATTGTATTCCCCCAGTGGAAACATTGATGTATTTAAGCAAATCGTTTTTTCTACCATGTTTGACTGACTGTCGGAAGGTCTGGTCTGATCATATCACATCTACCTGCCTGTATTGATGTGTGTGTGTGTGTGTGTGTGTGTGTGTGTGTGTGTGTGTGTGTGTGTGTGTGTGTGTGTGTGTGTGTGTGTGTGTGTGTGTGTGTGTGTGTGTGTGTGTGTGTGTGTGTGTGTGTGTGTGTGTGTGTGTGTGTGTAAGCCTGTGAGAACCATATGGCTGGCGAATGAAAGCAAACGATGTGAAAAGTAAATTTTTTAATGGCCCCGAGTGAGATGGGAATTTAATTATAATAATAATAATGACACGGTGAAAAAGAGAGAGCTGCCCAGTTAATCTTGGAGAGGGGGTTTGGGATTGTTCTAACCCCGTTCTGGAGCTCAGTAATCCAGCTCCTTAGAGCATGCCTCAAGTTCCTTAAAGGGGTCCTATCATGAAAAACACACCTTGACAGTGCTGGTGCAGATACATTTAGGTCTCTGATGGGCCTACAAATGCACAAAGTGTGAAATCTGACAACCCAGACAGTTTTTTGTGGGCAGCCTTTGTCAGAAAACATGTCCTGAAACATGGCATTCAAGATTTTTGATCCCTTCATACGTCACTTGGTGCCTCAGTAGAATAAGAACTGCCCCGCATCTGATTAGCTCCACCCACAGCTGGCGAAATAACACGGAATTGCCAGCACAAATCTTTTCAAAGGAGGAGGAATTCAAACCAACTGTCCGTGAAGAAGCTGTCATGAAAATGTAGGTATTTAAAAGATAATTATGCTGTGTGTTTCTAAGGTAGGTAGATGCAGAGCGTCAGGAACACAATGGATTTAGAGGCAGGTTAGAATGACTACAATGCATAATCTTAGTAGTATTTTCAACAAAAAACTTAAAACACATGTTTTGGGGACCTCAGACACCTATATAAACTTGTGTAAAAAGGAGCATCTTAGGTCCCCTCTAAGGTGGTGGTTTTGCACTATGCACTTTTTTTGTTGTTGTTTTTATTTTTTTTATGACATGAAGGTTAAGGTAATAAAAAGCCTGAGGAATTGAATACAATTATTTCATTAATCGTTACTGGAATAAATGATGAAATGACAGCTGATTTGGACAAAAAGTCTCTTTGTACCGAGCTAAACAAATGTGAATGTGTACCGATAAACCACCTCACTTTGAATTTGAACACAAATCCTGTAATATTGATGTTTAGCGATGTTTATTACTAAAGCTAAGTTACTTAAGCTTATTCACACCCCCCTCCCCACACACAGACGCACACACACATTCACACACACACACACACACACACACACACACACACACACACACACACACACACACACACACTCATTCACAATTTTCAAAATTGTAATTATTGTCAAATAAGAATGTCAATCAGCTTCTGTGTGGCAAGATCAAAATTTTATCATCCAATTTATTCAGCTGGTGTATCGTACGGTGAGCTAGGGAACACTTCGGATGAACGATCAACAAGAATCAGAGCAGTCGGTTTGGCTCTTAAGTTGTGAATGGAAAAATAATTTATTTTGATGGAATTTGAAGGAAGAGTAAATCAGTCTCATTCATTTTGAATTATGGCAAATGCATTGGCCTGTTTTTGACTTGGACTTTAATTTAGTCTTCAGTAATTATTTTCAGTTTGTGAGTCAACTCACCTGCCCACTCTTTTCACGGACTCCGAGTCATTTAAAAGATTTGTTCACTATGAACAAATTGTTTGTGAGTCTTTTTCTATTACTAGGCCATAATAATAAGTACAGTTATACATGTTTCTGACATTTTTAGTGGTGAACAGGATAGTGATGTACCGTGGGATTATTTCAGTGCAAAAAGTATCTAAAGGGGGAACGGCTTCTCAACATAAAGGACCTTGACACTCTCAATGCAGACAGAATTTCAGACAAATGCAGCTTAGACTTGGGGAAATGTTTCTACAAAAGTAAAAGCCCCCTTCATTGGGGGACATATCTGAACTCACCCCAGGCATGATGATCCTCTCCACGTCCCTGAGGAGGTCCTCGTAGCTCTCGGGCTCCAGCGGAGCCTCTGAGGGGATCAGGGAGCGCAGGTAGCCGGGCTCCACGTCCGGGTACACGGGTCTCTGCTCGATGTTCTCCAGGTAGTCGGCCATGTAGTCCACCATCTCCTTCCCGCGCCGCCGGAACTCATCTGAGTCCATGTTGTTGCTGCCAGAACACGCAGTCAGATGTTTTTTGAGATGAAAATATAAATGAAATTTGCAATATGGTTGGGATTTATTCGTCTAAAAGGGCAGGAGGCTCATTTGCTTCTCCATACTGTAATCTTGTGAAATCTGGTGTGTGTGTGTGTGTGTGTGTGTGTGTGTGTGTGTGTGTGTGTGTGTGTGTGTGTGTGTGTGTGTGTGTGTGTGTGTGTGTGTGTCGGTCTGTTTGTGCGCTCTATTTGATTGCCTGGCAGAAAATACTATTAGAGCCTCTTATCTCCGTCTTAAAGGGAAGGCAAGGGCTGACGTAGGTTCACAGTTCAACTCCGCAGCTAACTAACATTGTAAAATTCAGCTGTAAAAGCTTCTGAACACACACACACACACACACACACACAAACAGATGCATTAAAGAGCATGTTGCCAATGCGAGGCAGTACATGGACATATAGCTAAAGACACAATTTAATTTCCTGAGGAAATGATAACTTCGCCTCATAAGATTGAGCTTGCAATAACCATTCAACTGAGCGTGTCTCAAAAGGTAGGGTGAGACAAAATCCCATTTAGAAATAATTTTCCATAACCCTGCAATCACACGACTGTGGGGCTAGTTTGGTTCGCTTACGAGGCAGAGGCAGTGTGATGTAAAATCTTTTACAGCACCTATGAAAGAAAAGCCAAATGATGCAAGTGAACTCATAGAAACGACAAACCGTCGCACATGAACATTGACCCCCATGCTCTAAACCAAATAAACCACTGCTTTACCCATTCAAACGTTTTTTGAATTATATCCCTGTGCGCACGTGTGTGTGTGTGTGTGTATGTGTGTGTGTGTGTGTGCACTTACGTATTATCCGGGGCTTGGACGTGGATGTATCCTCTCCTCTCCCTCTGGTTCCTAGGATGAATGGACAGAGAGACACTGACAGGTTGCTGAGTGTAAGCAGGGGAGGACACCGGCCCATTTTTATCTGGTTCCTAAGCCCCGCCCCCCAGCCAGGCCAGTCAATCGGAGCGGTGCCCACGGTCAAGGTGGGGTGGGGGTGGGTGTGGGGGTGGGGGTGGGAGGCTGCCGTTATACAATGCGTTCATGAGACCTCCAAGGTATGCATACGCTCGCACACGTTTAATGGCTTGTTTTTTCTTTCTTTTAAGTAAAGGACTTTGAGCTGCATTTTATGTATGAAAGGTACTATATAAATAAAATGTATTATTATTATTATTATTATTATTATTATTATATACATTTATATTTTTGGACAATTATAATGAATATAAAAGTATTATATAGAGGCTCATTGTCTGAGAGAGAAAATAAACATGTAAATATATTTGTTTCAACGGTGACAAAAAGTAGATAATATATGATACAATATATACACACGTTGCTTTAAATTAAGTCTTGACTGGATCCATAATTATTCATAAATTATAATTATAATTATTATTATTATTATTACTAATACTACTTACTACTTACTTACTACTACTACTACTACTACTACTACTAATAATAATAATAATAATAATAGCAAGCAAGAAAACCTTGAATAACATACATTTATACAATGCATTTTATTAATATAACACATTTCACACATAAAATGCAGCAAAACTACATGTAGGCTTATTAAACTCACCCATTTGGTGCGTGGTTCCCAACATGTGGTCCGGGTCCCTCTTTTTTAAAGGTGGAGGTACACTTAAAAAGAAGTAGAGGTTTTGGACCGAAAAGACGTGTACTGTGTGTCTCGTGTGTACTGTGTGTACCGTGCGGTTCCCGTTCCGGTTTTCCTGTGTGTTTTATTTAGTTTCTACTTGTTTTATTTAGTTTCTACTTGTATGAAACGAACATTATAAACCCAACTAAAGGAGGTTCCGCCTTGGATCAGGAAGGTGGATTACGTAATGGAGAGGGAGCGATCTCTGGTCTACAGTGCGTCCCTTGTCCGAACGGAAAAAAAAAGCACGTTAATTTGACATGCATTTAACTCCTTCCGCTGTCGCATTCGTGCTTCTTTCACCAGCGAAGTGAGTGTTCCGCTGACGGTGTTCTGGGACATATTTTGTTTTAGCCTGCTTCACATGGAATGCGCATCCGCATCCTACAGTCCGAGTTGAAGAAGCTAATGACCTGATGAATTGTGTCTTTGAGTCTCTGAGTTTCGCATCCCAAAATATGTCAGGAACAATGGAAAAAAATGAGCTCGGCTGATAACCATAACCACCATAATCAAATTAGGTCAGCTGGACATTAACTATGTTCCTGAATGGCTTTATAACTCACTTACATTATACTTCGATAAAAAATGATAGTGAATATGGTGACATCCAACATAACATTGATAACGTCATTATTTTGAAAAACATGACTTATTTACTTTGTTATAAGCCCAATAAAAAAAAACGTGACCGAAGTCACTTCCATTCGTACTGTCAGACGGAAACTTGTCGCATGAGTAGAAGTAGAAGGCATCCCAGAAAGCATCCCAGAGCCTCAGTAGGATGTGGAAATTCTGCACCTCAGGGTGTCATAGTTATTCGGTTGCGGAATCAGACTTTCCATAGAATGTATGGACTTCCCATGGTGATCGTTTGTGTTTGTTTGGCAAGCTTTTCTAATTCAACAAGCATCTGCACAGGTGGAACAAGGAGGAAGTCATATTTTTACTGGAATGCAGTTTATCTGTTTTCGGCTTGTCAAAAATAGAATAAAAAAAAACCTGTTGCATGAAATCTGATACCGATCGTTTCTAGAAAGGTATTTTTAATATTATATTTGATATTTTTTGAAAGCTTCCATTTCCTCAGTATTTCCACTTCAGTCAGGTCGGCAACCTGCGGTTCCGGAGCCCATGCAACTCTTTAGCCTCTCTCCAGCGGCTCCCTGTGGCTTTGACAAAAAATGATGTGGAAATGAACAACGGTCATTTTTCAACATTTGAATTTTCATTTATTATTGTTGTAGGCCTAAAGTGCTTCTTACATTCTCCAGTTGTGAAAATGTGTAGCCTATACACCGTATAAAAAAAATGTTTTAACATTTCAGTCGACTAAAATGTGCATCAGGGGTTTAAGTTTTCAGAGTTCAAGCTTTGATGGAACGCAGCTGCTTCGTAAGGAAGCAACAGAAACGTGACGAGGCGTGCCGATGAGCTCACGTGTCGAGCAACCAATCAAAATCGAGTATTCGGCCCCTTACTTGGGCACATGCAGACATTCCAGCCAATGGGGGTATGAAGTCGTGATATGTGATATGAAGTCACAATGTGAAACCGTTTTGATAGAATTCAACCTTTAAATCGTACTACTCTTACACACACGGAGCCATTGTTGTGAAACGGCGAAGAAGAAAAACTCTTTGCGTCACGCACCAACGTCACTTCCGTAAACAGACGGTTTAAGCGCAACACGGAGGTGTTTCGTTCTCACTTGTCTGTGAAAACTTGCTGTTCGTGATTGGACCATTCAGCATTATGTTAAGCAGCCATGAGGCTTTGTTTGTCCGTCAACCCTATTTGCATTCTGGGAACTAGCTGAATGAACCTGGTGTGGGTAAAACTTTGGAGGCGATTTTCTCAGAATAACAGTTTGTCACACCTTGTCAACAAGTCATAGCTTTAAACATATTTGCTTGATTTGCACAAGTGGCACCTTGTTTGGAAGCTCTGATTCTTCACTTTCAAATGATGCAAAAAAAACAACTCGAAAGATGACAGCCAGACAGTCAGATTCACAGTCCTCTGTGAAGATCAGAGTCACATCTCACAGCCCTGATCTGCAGTGATGTTCAGAAACAGGTGAGGTGAGAACACTATCATTTAATTGGCTATTATTTTGCGAAAAATATTTATTTTAGACTGTGAGTTGTAGTTGTGTTTTATGTTCAGGCACAACGGTAGATTGCCGTACGTGACTGAGGGAAAAAAACAGAAGAGGATGACAGCACAGTGAAATGGACTGTGGCAGTTTTAACCACCCGCCACCCAATTGGTGTTTCAGGGACCTCTAGCACAGAGACACAGAAGACGGGGTTGTAAACACACCAGTTTATTGTAGAGAGTGGGCCAGTTGGAATAAGCCCAGGAGCAGATAGACATATCATGACAGGGGCTCCTTTCCTGAGTGAGTGTGGGGATGGGTTTTTTTTGCTGCTGCTTGTTAGACCAACCAGCAAGCAACAGGTATGCAGCCACTCTGATCCTGCATCCCCAATTACCTTAAACCACACCATCCCCACACCACACAGACTTTAGTCATAATTAAATACAAACTGGCCTATTTTTATGTTCACTCTATTTAAGTAATTAGGCTGCAGCTATATGTTTTATTTATTTCAAAGTGGGCTACTTTTTATTTTATAAATTTTCCACAAATATGGGGAGGACTCAAATAGGCCTGCAACGTTCTGTGTTTTTAATTTATTTCAAAGTAGGCCTACACATGCCAGTATATATTTTTTTCTCTTCTTAATAAGACTTTGGTGTTTTCCTTAGATATAATAAATAAAAAAAGCCATAAAATGTCAACAGTTTTCTTTATTGTTGTTCTATAATTTCATAAATGCAACCAATCTTCAGGGTGTCAGGCCTCGGCCCTGCCGTCGGAACCCTCAAAAACGACTAGTAAAGGCTGCGGTGAAATGAGATGTTACGGCCTTTTAAAGCCTTCTGGAGGAAGCTTCTGTTCAGCTGGAGTAGAGTGGCTGAGTGGAAGAGAATTTAACAGCTGTTCCGGTTTTGCTTGGCATGGGTGATTTGGCGTGTAAGCCCTGGAGCATGCAAGTTGCACTGACGACTGGATGAGATGACTGGGTGGAAGAAACTGGAGAATAATGCCTGGGTTTTATGCTGGGTGAGTGTGGCGGACCAAGGGGGCGTGTTCAAGCTTCTGCTGCAGACAGGCGGTGCAGGCTTCCATCCCGGGGCCGCTCAGCCACTGCGGATCAGGCGAATCAACGGAGGGACTCTGCTGATTTGTCCCGATCCCAAACCGAGTAATAATAAATATTTTGTTGTCCCCGCAGTGAGGATCAGCGTGCTTGCGGGACATGTTTGACGGGGCGAGATGAGCCCGATCCGGAAGCCGCCGGATACGTCACGGCGGGAGCGCACTTAAGCGCCGAGGTACGGACTATATTCATATTGGCCTGCGAGCCATTGATTGATAATTTTGGCCCGGGAGCCACCTTTTGTTAAAAAACTTAAATCAAATACACGCCAACTGGCGCTGTTTTGCCTCCGCCTGCCCCCTCTTCCTCATTCCCTTGCCCTGCGCCAGAACACGCCTCCACAAGTGGCACTTGAACAGGGACTCATGGACCGTGTCCTGCGTCCACATGCAGCAGCATGCAGATGTGATTATTCATAGGGATATGCGGGAGTGGCATCTGCAGCATGTGGACGCAGTGCTAGCATCCCTGAAGCCCGCGGGGCAAACCGCAAACCCAAAGAAGTGTGCGGTTGGGCGGAGGGAGGTACGGTATCTGGGGTACCACTTGACTGACTTGACTGAGAGACTGATAATAAAATAGCTAATACTAGCCCAGAAGGAAAGTACGGGAGGAAGTGAGAATTGGGCAGCTGCCAAAAAAAACAAAAAGCACCAGGAGCGAGTGGATCAAACAGACAGGAACAGACTCAGACATGGATTCGTTCCACAAGGCTGCTCTCCGTAAAAGGGTAATAGATGGGTTAGGGTTAGGGTTAGATTGCCAACACCAGCCCAGAGCCGGATGAACAAGGTGGTAGGGCTATACAACATGCCTTCTCCACAATTCACGGATAATGTAGTACATGCAGTGACCAATCTTAAAAAATCTCCAACAGAAGCTGAAGCAGCAAGATGAGGAAACAATGCAGAAGCTCACTCAACAGCAACTTACAACAGAAAAAAAGAAAGTTCAAGGTGTGGTGATGCAAGGGCAAAATCAGAACCCCAATCCCGAGCAAGCTCCTCAGTTCACTGTTCCACAACTACCTAATCCACCGGTAGTGATAGTACAACAACCAGGGGGGACCAACAGATATCCCCAACAACAACAATAGATGAGTGGAATCAGAGGACCCCCAGGAATCCGAGGTAGACCCTAGACCTACCAGGGAGCAGGAAACCAACCAAGATGTTGGGGGTGTGGACAGACAGGACATACCAGCAAGAATTGGAGGATTAATCCATGGGAAAACGATGCACCTGGACAGTATCAGCACCAATGACAGCAAGGACAAGGACAATCAAGCACCCTGCACACAGGCCCCATCAACCTCTGGCGAGGGCCACAAAATGGATACTAGGGGTGCCTTGACAGTCTCAGGTCATCAGTTTGCTATCACAACAATGAGCCTTGATGAAGAACCAATGCTGCAGGTTCACTTGGCAGGAAAACCCATAAGCAATGGCAGACTCAGGATACAAACCAAAACAATTGGGCCCAATAATAAAAGAAGCCACTCAGACTACATATAACCAACAACAAATATAGCACAGTGTGGATAGGAATTGTATCAAGATAATGATTTCTGCACCACCATCTTGTGAAATCGTCCTCAGATCCTGTCGACTACGCCACTGTGGTGTGTTCGCTACCCCCGGCTCTCCCCAAGGACGTGTGACATAAGGTTTTTCCGTGTTGAAGCGCCAGCACAGCGGGTTTTATTACACTCTTGTTTTATTTGACAGTTCAAGTGAGGTTCGCACCCATATTTCATTAAATGAATCAACATTGTTTTGGGATATTGCCAATGGTTTTTCCATTGAGATGTAAGTGTGGTGAGATTATCTCTCTTTTTCCAATTGAGTAATATTGTTTTCTTGGCGATTGTTAAGGCGATCAAAATGGATTGGTGGTGTTTCAGTGGTGGGTCGACTGAGGAGAGGTCACAGAGAAGACATATAGACAGGGAGACTGGAATGCTGCGACCCAGAAGGGTTGATAAGTTCTTGGGGATGTTGGTCCAGAATGCTAGGATAGGTGGGCAGAGCCAGAAGGCATGAAAGTAGTCATCTCTGGTATCAAGGGAACAGTGAGAGCAAATGTCTTCATAGACAAAACCCATTTTGAACATTTTGTGTCCCGTGATATGGGCAAAATCTTATATTGGATGAGTTGCATTTTGGAGTTGGGGGTGATAAAATAGGTGTTGCAAATAAGCTTCCACAGGTTGATATCGGTGGGAACAGCAAGGTCTCTTTCCCATTTCATTGTAGGTAAAGATAAGGTGTCGTGTATTTTTAGTAAAAGTTTGTATGTTGTGGAAAACGGATTTTTCAAGTGACCGATATGAGTGAGATGTTCAATAATTTCAGGTGGTTGTAGGATGTTGTTCGTCAATTTGATTGTAACTTTTAGAGACTGCTGTAATTGAAGGAATTGAAGGAAGCCGTGGCCACCGATATTATACCTTTTGGTTAAGGTTGGAAAGGATATTAAAGTTGTTCCATTTAGATATGCTAACACTGAGGATGTGTCCAAGTTTTGTGCATCAGTGGGTGTATTGTTAACTGAAACCTCTGGGACACCAGTGACAACCAGGAATAGACTGGGTGATGACCACGTAAAGGGTGGTGACATCTGGAGAGACAGAGGACGGCCGGAGAGACGGCAAACCGGGGTGGGGAGGGTTGGCAGCCCAAGCCACTTCTTCTGAGAGGAAGAACCCAAAGCAAGCTACAGATACGACAAAGGAAAAACACCCCCAAAGGTGCCCGAGAGGGGGGGAGGATGAGCACCCCAACAGGACGGATCTAAGAACGACGACCCAGGACAATGGAACGACGACGACAGTACAGTGCATCTGCGGTAAAACCTGCAAGAATCAGAAGGGTTTAAAGATACATCAAGGCAGAATGAAGTGTTGGGCAGCGGCAACGACGACACAATGCACAGAAGTCACTTCTGGTCAGACGCAGGAGGGGCCAGGCCTGGAGGCAACCCACAGTGCCCAGAGCCTCCTAGTGTCGCCTGCACCCGCTGCCAACAGCTCACATGCCACCCTAAGCCCCCAAGAAACAGCATCATCTCCCAACAACCCACAGAGCCTCCAAAGCCAGCAAGCTATAACAACTGGCTGCGCACCTTCAGCCAGACCATGGATCCAGTGGCCCCAATCCTCGAAGAGAACTGAGTGGCAGCAGTTTGATGAGGATGTAGATGGGGTCCTGGAAGCGACAGCCAAGGGGGATGTGGACCGTCAGCTGAAAACGATGACCACCCTCATAGTGAACATCGCGGCTGAGCGATTTGGAACCGAGGCACTCAAGCCCATGCCTTCGGCCTATGCTCCGAACCACAGAGCGAGGAAAATCCAGAGCCTCAGGGAAGAGCTCAAGCTGCTAAAGAGGCAGTACAAGACAGCAGGGGATGTTGAGAGAGCTGGCCTAGCGGACCTGAGAGCAGTTCTAAGGAAGCAACTCTTGACCCTGCGGAGGGCAGAGTTCCTTAGGAAGAGGTGGAAAGAGAGAGCCAGGAAGCGGGCTTCCTGGCCAATCCCTTCAAGTTGACCAAGCAGCTTCTTGGTCAAAAGAGGACTGGCCGCCTCACCTGCTCCAAGGATATCATTAACAACCACCTCAAGGCCACGTACAGTGACCCGATCAGAGAACAACCGCTAGGTCCATGCAAAGCACTGACAACATCACCAGAGCCTTCAGTGGACTTCAACCTGAAGGAGCCCTGCCTAAGTGAAGTGGAGGAAGTGGTGCGGGGAGCAAGATCAAGCTCAGCACCAGGCCCAAGCTGAGTGCCGTTTAAGGTGTATAAGAACTGCCCGAAGCTACGGCATCGGCTTTGGAGGGCCCTGAAGGTGATCTGGAGGACAGGGAAGATTGCCCAGTCATGGAGGTATGCTGAGGGAGTGTACATACCAAAAGATGAGAAGTCTGAGAACATCGACCAGTTTCGTGTCATCTCCTTGCTCAGTGTGGAGAGCAAAATCTTCTTCAGCATCGTAGCCAAGAGACTCTCCAACTTCCTGTTGAGCAACAGGTACATCGACACATCAGTGCAGAAGGGAGGAATACCAGGAGTTCCTGGCTGCCTGGAACACACAGGCGTGGTAACCCAGCTCATCAGGGAGGCAAGAGAAGGCAGGGGGGACCTGGCTGTGCTATGGCTGGATCTCACCAACGCCTTTGGCTCGATACCACACAAGCTGTAGGAGGTCGCACTAGAGAAACACCATGTTCCCCAGAAGGTGAAACACCTCATCCTGGACTACTACAGCAGGTTCAGTTTGAGAGACTCCTCTGGCCACATGACATCTGACTGGCACCAGCTGGAAGTGGGCATAATCACTGGATGCACAATCTCAGTGACCCTCTTTGCACTGGCAATGAACATGCTGGTCAAGGCAGCGGAACCAGAATGCAGAATGCCCCCTCAGCAAGTCAGGAGTAAGGCAACCACCCATCAGAGCCTTCATGGATGACCTCACAGTGACAACAACAGCTGTACCAGGAGCGAGGTGGATCCTCCAGGGGTTGGAGCGCATCATGGCGTGGGCACGAATGAGCTACAAACCTGCAAAGTCAAGGTCCTTGGTTCTAAAGAAGGGGAAGGTCATAGACAAATTCCGCTTCAGGCTGGGAGTACATCAGATTCCATCAGTCACTGAGAAGCCGGTGAAGAGCCTTGGAAAGGTCTTCAACTGTAGCCTGAACGACAGAGATTCCATCAAGGCAACCAGTGCTGACCTGGAGGGCTGGTTAAGAACAGTGGACAAGTCAGGACTCCCTGGAAGATTCAAGGCCTGGGTTTACCAGCATGGAATACTCCCAAGAATCCTCTGGCCTCTGCTCATCTACGAGGTCCCCATGACTGTGGTGGAAGGCTTTGAGCAAAAGGTGAGCAGTTATCTACGTAGATGGCTGGGATTGCCACGCAGCCTGAGCACATTGGGCTGTATGGGAACACCAATAAGCTCAGGCTCCACTTCAGCTCAGTCAGCGAGGAGTTCATCGTGGCACGGGCACAGGAACACCTGCAGTACTCTGGATCCAGAGTTGCCAAAGTGTCTGAGCAGGGATTGTTGTGAGGACAGGGAGGAAGTGGAGGGCAGCCGATGCAGTACAGCAAGCAGAAACACGACTGAAGCACAAGGCTATCCTAGGAACAGTGGTGCAAGGCAGAGCTGGACCTGGGAGCCTTACAGCAACCCGTTATGACTGTGCCAGCGGAAGGGAGAGGCAGAGGTTGGTGCAGGAGGAGGTGCGAACTTCAGTCGAGGAAGAGCGAACCAGCAGGGCAGTGGCCACGCGGCAGCAAGGCGCCTGGATGAAGTGGGAGCAGGCAATGGAGCGGAGTGTCACCTGGAAGGATATCTGGCAGTGGAACCCCCAGAGGATCAAGTTCTTGATCCAGGGGGTCTATGATGTCCTCCCAAGCCCATCCAACCTGTGCATATGCGGCAAAATAGAAACACCTGTATGTCTCCTGTGTTCCACCCCCCCCTGGGGGGGTTTGCCCAAATTTACCTCCTAAACCTCCTAAAACAATGGAGGGAAGGTGTGTACGTAGCACTGGCCGATCACACCGCGGCCCTTTTAAGTGACTCTCTCTCTCCTAGCTAGAGCGAGGACGTGTTCTCTCCCCTGCCTGGCCATACGCCCCTCATACTCCACCATGTGGAGACGACCCTGGGGGTGAAAGTGCACTCTCAGCTGTATCGCCTGCCGGAATATAAATGGAAAATAGTGCAGGGGGAATTAGAGGGCATGCTGGACAGGGAGTTAATAAAGGAATCTAGGAGCAAATGCCCAGCCCAATCGTGCTAGTGGGTAAGCACGATGGGTCGGTAAGTTTCTGCGTAGATTACCGGAAGGTCAACCGGGTGTCAAAGTTCGAAGCCTACCCAATGCCCTGCGTCGACAAGCTTTTCAGCCGGTTAGCTACGGCTTGTTTTTTTCACAACGCTGGATTTAACCAAGGGCTACTGGCAGATTCCCTTGTCCCAGAAGTCCAAGGAAAAGTCAGGCTTCTCCACTCCGCAAGTCCTTTACCAGTTCTGAGTGCTTCTGTTCGGGTTGTTTGATGCCCCCGCGACCATTCAGAGACTCATGGACCAGGTCTTGCGTCCACATGCAACATTTGCCGCTGCATATTTAGATGATGTAGTTATTTATAGCGATACGTGGGAGCGGCATCTGTAGCATGTGGACCCAGTTCTAGCGTCCCTGAGGCACACGGGGCTGACCACCGACCCAAAGAAGTGCGCGGTTGGGCGGAGGGAGGTATGATATCTGCTCCGACCAAAGGTAGATAAGACCACCACGGTCATGAACATGCCAAGACCTAAGACTAAGAAGGAGGTAAAGCAGTTTTGGGGCTGGCCAGATACTATAAGAGGTTTGTGCCAAAATTTGCTTCTTTTGTTTCTGCACAATTTTGTATATCTACTTTTATTTTATTCGCAAAAACTTACCCTGTTTTGATTTTATTTTGTTCTACTAATTATTTTATTATTCGACTTTATTATTGTTTGCTTTGTTTTTATTGTTACTATTTGATGGCCTTTTAATATAAAGCACTTTGAGTTATATGTCCTGTATGAAATATGCTATCCAAATAAAGGTTATAGAGCTGGAACCCTTGTTTTTGCTCAGATTTTTATTATAATTAATCTTCTTGGTGTTTTTCAGGCTAAAAGTATTGTAGTGAACAAAGAGATTCAGGCCTGGGCCTGTGAAAAAGCCTGGATCTCTGCATGACATTTCTATCTTATTCTAACTTCAAAACTTGAAAGAAAAAACCCTGGAAAGAAACAAAATCTGATGCGATCAAGTTTATTGCGTATTGGTAAGACAAATACAGCAGCAAACTCGGAGCCGGCTTCGCGAAATTGACTGATTTAATCTTCCGTTGTTCTCATGTTTTATAGTCGCAGAGAAACTTTTGCTTGTTTACATGTCCTGCCTTTTTTGTGTCATAAATCCCTCAAAATCCCATTTTGAGCCAATCCCAGCTCTTATTCTTTCTTAGCATGCTGTTAGCACCTTCTGATGTCACTTTCCAGACAACCAATTGCCACCCTTCTCTCTCTTGGAAGAGGGCGTTGCTGTAACTTTCTGTTCCAGATAAGTTCAGAGAGCTGACTCTGCAGTCCTCGGCTGTGCGACGTTGAAAAATGTAATATTTAATTTTCTGTATTGTGGAAGGCTTTTGCAGCTCTGCTGGTCTCAGGATGGACTAGACTTTGGCTCCCTCTGCCGGTTAGCATGATGTGCTAGACTTTTGGCTTCATCTTCTGGTAAGCAAAATGTACTAGACTTTTGGCTCCTTCTACTGGCTTCATGACAGATACAATTATAAAGGGTTTTTTGATACACTCAATTTGGTTTTATCGCATCAGATTTAGTTTAACATGTAGTAGGTTCTTTTCATGTGGGGTAGCTAATTTAACCATAACAGGTTACTAATTAACCACAACATTCCCCTCTTTGTGACTTCAAAAGTCACATTCTAACAAAATAACCAGGATAAATAAAAGACTAATAATAGTAACACCAGTTATGTTGGATAATATGTGGCTTATAGATGGTAGCAATGAGAATGCCTTCTGGGCGCTTTCTGACACCATCATCATCAGAAGTTATCTAGGTAGCACCGATGTGATCTCTCAGGAGTCACATCCAGCAACTTGCCCCCTGTGGACCGCATAGGTAGCCAGACAACACGAGCCAATGCTGCGTTCAATGGAAACTCGGAAAACTGTAACTTGTGCTGCATTTCTCAAAAAATATAAATTCCAGAAGGTCACAGAAGACATTTTTGCACTGCAGGAAGTTCTATGAACCTTAGGAGGAATGTGACTAAGATTATGAAAGTTGAAAAAGTCATAAAAACAGAAAATGAAGGTGAGTCACTGATTATGTATTTGGCCTTGTTTTTGTACTAAAACGATTACATATCAGGCGATCTTTATAGATATTGTTTTATTTGACAACTTTGTTTAAGTTGAAAACTGTTTCTTTGAATTTCTTGCCTTTATTTTGTACTACAAAGATATTACGTGTTGTGTGATCTTTATAAATACTGTTATATTTTGTTTTGTTGTTTTGTCCAAATGTTTTGGCCAACGTTTCAAGAAAACAAATACCTGGCAAGTGTTGCCATGATTCCTCCAAAATGACCACTTTGTTCCATTTTGCAAAAAAAAAACACGTTTGATTCAAATATCTTCAACTGGTGCAACAATTGAGATTGAAGAATTGGGAAAATCCAGCTCATAGGGCTGGATCTCATATTGATGTTGTTTGGAAAATATTTGAAACAGAAGAACGGCAGTAGTTACGAATACGGTTTACGTCTCGTTTGAACCGGTATGTCACAAACACCTTGTGGTTGAGGTTGAATCGAGATTGATCCACATATGGAGCAGAAATTAGTGAAAAACTGACCAAATATGACCAAAATCACAGACAGTCTAATGCATTCAATGCCAAAATACGCTACTCACAAAAAGTTAGGGATAATCGGCTTTCGGGTGAAATTTCAGGATGAACCTAAAATGCACTATAACCTTTACAGGTGAACTTAATTTGACCTTCTCTCAACTTTTGAATGCACATGTCCAACTGTTCAGTGTTTCAGTACTTTTCGCACAACTTGCTGTTCTCTAACGAGGAGCTGAACGGCAAAATTCCCAACAGGTGTTTGATCCATGAATCGACCAATACGTTTCCTGGTTCAATTAAAATTGGTATTTATACAGTCCTCTTCATCATGCTGTTCCCATTTTGACATCATGAGACCAAGATGACACCTAACAATTGATCAACAGTACCTCGCCATTGCGAGGCTTCAAACAGGATATTCTCAGAGGGAAGTGGCCACTGAGCTTAGAGTGTCACAGAGTGTCATCAGCAGCTTGCAACAGAGATACAGAGAGACTGGAAGAGTCACAGAAAGGCATAGAGGTGGACGTCCTTTGGCCACATCCCACACTGATGAGCGCTTCATTGTGAACAGTGCCCTGCGGAACCAGATGATGATGCCACTCAACTCCAGGCACATTTAAGGGAGGTGAGAGGCACCCAAGTGTCAGGTCAGACCATTCCAAACCGTTTACATCAGCGTGGTCTGCGTGCTAGACGACCTGCAAGGGTACCAGACCACACCACCAGGCACAGGCATCATCGTCTTGCATGGGCCAGGGAGCATTTACGCTGGATGAGGGACCAGTGGCCTCAGTGCTGTTCTCTGATGAAAGTTGATTCACGTTGAGCAAAAATGATGGCTGCCAACGATGTTGGAGACGTCAAGGAGGGCGCTTAAATCAGCCACTGTTATCACCGGATGAGCCTATGGTGGTGGTGTTACAGTGTGGGCAGGTGTGTCTAATCAATACAGAACTGCCCTACACTTTGTGAATGGTACAGTGACAAGCCCATACTACCTGAATAACATCATTAATCCAGTCATTGTGACCCTACATGAACAACACAGGCCTAAATTCATTTTCATGGACGACAATGCTCCAGCTCATCGAGGTGGCATCATTAGGGAACGGCTGCTGGAGACTGGGGTACCTCAAATGGAGTGGCTTGCACTTTCTCCAGACCTGAATCCCATAGAAAACCTATGGGATCAGCTGAGTCGCTGTGTAGAGGCTCGTAACTCTGTGCCCCAGAACCTCAATGACCTGAGGGCCGCCCTTCAAGAAGAGTGGGGTGCCAGGCCTCAGCAGACAATAAGTCGACAAGTGAACAGCATGAGATGTCGTTGTCAAGCTGTAATTGATGCTCAAGGGCACATGACAAGTTATTGAGACATTGACATTTTTTGTTGTGGTAAACCCACCACTGTTGTTGGCTTTTGTTTCAATAAATTGTTTGAGATGAGGAAATCACCATTGCATGCTTCTACTTAAATGCCCTACTTTCATGATATAATATCACTGTAGCGTGAACTTTTTACATTTTCCAAAAATTTCACCCGAAAGCCAAATATCCCTAACTTTTTGTGAGTAGTGTATATTTTAACCTTTAATAGCTGAAATACGAAAAGGAACTTTAAATAAACATATTTTTAGTATTTGAGCCATTTTCAAGCAAGTTAAAAATTTAAGCAAATTTTAACCATTTCTTTTTACATCTTATCATGAATTTTTACTCAATTTATAATGAAGATGACTCTATATTATTATTATTATTATTATTATTATTATTATTATTATTATTATTAATAACAATAATAATAATAATAACAATAATAATAATAATAATAATACAATAATAATAATAATAAAATAATAATTATAAATGTAGCTGCAAGCAGCAATACACAGGGTCAGTTTATTCATGTTTGGTACGTATTACACTTTCCCAAAATTTAGTTACAAAGACTTTATTTCCTGTATTCTGGTGAATTTAAGCGCATGTGAATCACAAACTAATAAGCCAACAACTACTTAGTACAATGTACTGTTATGAACCTCAAAGAAAACCAAAGGTACATATCATTAAGATTCAAGATTCAAGAGGTTATTTGTCACATACATATACATACGGTCTTACATACAAAAATACTAAAATGTGCGCAATCAACACGCGCACGCTCGCGCAGGCGGCCGCAAGGGGCGGCACCACAATCGCGATTCTGGGTTCTATAATTATACCTTCTTCATCTTTCGGCTGCTCAGTATTAATTGTCTGTGTTGTATTAAATATACATTTAAATCCTCCTAAAAGAAACTTTCAAATGGAAAAAGTAGTAGTCCTGGCATGTCACAAAGCTTCTTTTTGACGTCCATTTAAGCTCACAGGAGGGAGACGACAAAAGGATTAATGTTTAACCAATATTTGTTAAATAATCAATAACTATTGTAATATACTTACAAAACAGAAAATTTGGTTTTGGCATCAGTTCATCAGTGGTGGTTGCAGGGTCAGGGACAGACTGGGACGAAAAAATGGCCCTGGACTTTTTTTTACCCAGCCCAGCCCGCCACAACCTGCCTGCGGATACTCAACCACCCCCACCACATCGACGCACATACAAACTCACCAGCCCTTGATACCAGCACTTATAAGCTTTATGGATGGATACTCTAGGCTACTAAAACAGAGATATTTTAAGAGCAAAGGTTTGTTGCCAGAAGGCCACCACTGTGAGGATACCATGATAGATTCGGGCAGTCAGCGTTTCATGTCTGTATTTGAACAGGCTGTATAATCTATTTCAACACAGGAAACAAGTCAGTTAGTACCATTGACAATTTGATCACTTTGACCTTGAAACTTGAAGGACTTACTCTTCAGCGCAGGTCCATAAACAATAAATAATTACAAACATCAGATATTGACTGT
This sequence comes from Zeus faber, assembly GCF_960531495.2. NCBI lineage: Eukaryota > Metazoa > Chordata > Actinopteri > Zeiformes > Zeidae > Zeus > Zeus faber. Next base: position 27,389,672 of record NC_137195.1, on the reverse strand, counting down.
AGACATTTGTACTTCAAACGTGCAGTTAAACAATAAATATTTAAATAAACAAACAAATTCTAAATAATATCTAAAATTAAACAAAAATGAAGCACTATACTTTTTTTGGCCTGCTGCTAAGATACAGACCATTACTCCTGGGCTGGGTATTGCTGGTCCATAAACAATAAAATAATATTTAAATAAACAAACACCAGCTTGTTTGGATTTGTATTAGTGCTTTGGAATTGCTGGCCCATAAATTATAAATAATACCAATATTTGATATTTCTGATTTCTTGAAGGCAGCACGGTAGTACATTTATAGTACATTTGATGATGATGTCACAAAGCGTCCATTTCGTCTTAAGTTTTCGATCGTTGGCGTGTTGGTGAACCATGAAGCGCGGGGTTTTCGTCAAATTTTGTTTTTCATTAATTTTCTGCTCTGTATGTGGATCCATTTGGACGAAACTCACGCCACGCCATGCCATGTCTGCGACGTCCCGGTTCTCACGACACCTCAACCATGTTCGTACCTTTAACGATCGTTTGGCTCCAGGCAATTTAAGGGGGGTAGTGGCTCAGGAGGTAGAGAGGGTCATTTAGTAAATAGAAGATTGCCAGTTCAATCACCTGCTCCTCCTGGTATCCTTGAGCAAGACACTTAACCCCTAACTGCTCCCTGGGCACCACTATATGGCAGCCTACTGCTCCTAGATATGTCAGTTACAAGGATGGATGAAATGCATTTTGTTACCTCCGTACTTGTACTCTGTGCAATGACAATTAGTTGAATCTAACCCCAAAAAAATTGCCCAAAAAAATCTGAGTATAATAAAAATCCTAGAATTAACAATAATAGACAGAGGCACTCTCTCCTACCGCGGATTATTTCTTTATTCACTCTATTTTTGCGGGGATGGGGGCCGCGTCAGGCTCGGTTGGGAGGAGTGTGAGTTCCAGTTTCAGTTCAAATTCCAGTCGAATTTACGCAACTTTTTTCCTTGGATTATATTTTCAATCAATTTGATTTCTATGAAATACGACAAATGTTGTGGTATTTCTGTGAGTAATTACTATATCACGGCTTATAATCTCTAACCACTACAGAGTGACAGAGTCTGCACCGTACACTGGACACAGTGGGAATGTACATTCTGAACCAGAACCTGCACATACTGTAAATCTCATCTTGTTCATTTTGTCTACATATAGTGGCATGTCAGTCAAGTGGGACCAGCTGGAAACTTGGGGTCAGAGTTGTTCAGTTTTTCACTAATATCTGCTCCGTATATGACTCGATTTGGATGAAACTTAAACCACGAGACACCGATACATACCATTTTAAACGACACCTCAATCGTGTTCGTAGCTTATGTCACTGTTGTGTTCAATATACCTTTAGCAGGGTTGGACATACACTACTCACAAAAAGTTAGGGATATTTGGCTTTCGGGTGAAATTTATGGAAAATGTAAAAAGTTCACGCTACAGTGATATTATATCATGAAAGTAGGGCATTTAAGTAGAAGCATGCAATGGTGATTTCCTCATCTCAAACAATTTATTGAAACAAAAGCCAACAACAGTGGTGGGTTTACCACAACAAAAAATGTCAATGTCTCAATAACTTGTCATGTGCCCTTGAGCATCAATTACAGCTTGACAACGACGTCTCATGCTGTTCACTTGTCGACTTATTGTCTGCTGAGGCCTGGCACCCCACTTTTCTTGAAGGGCGGCCCTCAGGTCATTGAGGTTCTGGGGTACAGAGTTACAAGCCTCTACTCGGCGACTCAGCTGATCCCATAGATTTTCTATGGGATTCAGCTCTGGAGAAAGTTCAGGCCATTCCATCTGAGGTACTGACATTTCACTGCATATATGTATGACCGTATGTATATGTATGTGACAAATAATCTCTTGAACTTGAACCCCAGTCTCCAGCAGCCGTTCCCTAATGATGCCACCTCGATGAGCTGGAGCATTGACGTCCATGAAGATGAAATGAGGCCTGTGTTGTTCATGCAGGGGCACAATGACTGGATTAATGATGTTATTCAGGTAGTATGGGCTTGTGACTGTACCATTCACCAAGTGTAGGGCAGTTCTGTATTGACTAGACACACCTGCCCACACTGTAACACCACCACCACCAAAGACTCGTCTGGTGACAACAGTGGCGGATGCATAGCGCTCTCCTTGACGTCTCCAACATCGTTGGTGGCCATCATTTCTGCTCAATGTGAATCAACTTTCATCAGAGAACAGCACTGAGGCCACTGGTCCCTCGTATAGAGTAAATGCTCCCTCGCCCGTGCAAGACGATGATGCATGTGCCTCGTGGTGTGGTCATGTACAGGTCGTCTAGCACGCAGACCACGCTGATGCAAACGGTTTTGAATGGTCTGACGTGACACTTGGTGCCTCTCACCTCCCTTAAATGTGCCTGGAGTTGAGTGGCATTCATCATCCGGTTCCACAGGGCACTGTTCACAATGAGGCGCTCATCAGTGTGGGATGTGGCCAAAGGACGTCCACGTCTATGCCTTTCTGTGACTCTTCCAGTCTCTGTATCTCTGTTGCAACCTGCTGTGACACTCTGTGATACTCTAAGCTCAGTGGCCACTTCCCTCTGAGAACATCCTGTTTGAAGCCTCACAATGGCGAGGTACTGTTGATCAGTTGTTAGGTGTCGTCTTGGTCTCATTATGTCAAAATGTGAACAGCATGATGAAGAGGACTGTTTAAATACCAATTCTAATTGAACCAGGAAATGTATTGGTCGATTCATGGATCAAACACCTGTTGTGAATTTTGCCGTTCGGCTCCTTGTTGGAGAACAGCAAGTTGTGCAAAAAGTACTGAAACATTGAACAGTTGGACATGTGCATTCAAAAGCTTAGAGAAGGTGAAATTAAGTTCACCTGTAAAGGTAATAGTTTTACATTACATTTTAGGTTCATCCTGAAATTTCACCCGAAAGCCGAATATCCCAATATTAATAATACCCCATAAACACAACTAACTACTCTCACTGGCGTCTTCTTTCTCCTCCTTTTCAGGTAAGATAAACTTTGTTAATAAAACTACTCCTATAAACATTTTGTGCCATGTTGTAAAGCTATCGGAATTCACGTGGTGGTTTCTGTTGAAGTTTATACTGAGTTTTGACCGAGTGTTAGTATGAGAAACTATGCTATCTTTACTAGCTGTGTCGGCTAATTGAAGAGCACACCAGGTCCCCGTGGAACGCCTATGACGCCTCGCGGTTATACAATTATAGTTTAGAGTATTATTTCGTTCGTCATTTGTCATATTATTTTGTTATATTCAGTTTGAGGTTAGACTAATTACCCACTAAGAATCCTGTGAAAACAAAACCCCCACCTTAGGTACCGTAGATGTAAAATTGACACAAAGCAAGGATGGGGGGGCAATTTGGGGATCAACTATTTCCCTTAATTTTGCCTCATGCAGTTTTAAAGCAACACTATGTAACTTGTTTACAGCTTCCTAATTATTTTGATGGCACACTGACTTGCAATGTGGAGAATGGCACCTCTTTCATTCAAACATAAATTATGAACTTGTCGGTCAAAATGTGCAGTAATAATGCTCCTACAACACGTAGCTGCTTCGCCTCCTCGCCAGCGCGGGCGAGACCGGCACCCGCACGTCATGCTACGCCTGCGGCCCGCACGTTCATCGCGCCACGGGGTTTGTTTCACCCTCTGACTGGCCCGCGCGAGCCAATCACCCAAGCCGAGCACATCTGGTACCTAGACCGGTAGCAGGGAGAAAAACGCTATGGCATTTACAGAAAACATTACGGAAGTGAGCCATACCGGCCATAGTGGCAATGAAACGGGCAGACCTTTATTGCCGGCGGTCTACACATGTGGAAGAAGAAAGTTCTTGCCAGCATTTGAGAACTAAGTGAAAGTTTTTTCGCTAATTAACTATGTTTATTATCGCTATGTGCAACGTTTCAATATGTGTTCAGGGACGCAAACAACTCGCGTCACGGCGCTGCGACAAATTTTAGCGTTTTGTATTTTAATCTTTTGTTACCCTGTCAAGATGACGCCATCCACGATCGATTAAGTAGTGCACTCGTTCTCCGGTAAGAAGACGCAGATGTGTCTGTGTGGTTCAGAAGTGCTCCAAAGCGGGAGGATGGTGCGTCCATGAACTCCGAAAACGTAAGTTATGCGTTCTTTGAACTCGGAAAACCGCACTGGGGGTTAGGTGACTTTGTGTAGCTCTCTCTTTTTTCACCATACATGTGTTTGCACCCCTGTGTGTTTACTGATTATTGCCATTTGGATACATTACCTCTTTTGAATATTATTTTCAATCAGATGAATGTAAAATTACAGTTGTAGTCAACAAGATAGCATGAGCTAATGCCATGACGAACAAACAAGATTTAAACAAGATTTAAGCTAGCACTACCAGAATGCGCAATAGCTCATTCCCTCAGGCTGTCACTTTGAAGCACATTGCTGTTTCAGAAAATACACACACATGCTTCAATTCGTAGCACTTTGCACTGATATTTATTTGTTACTTATTTTAAGTTAAGATCATGCTGACTTCCAATATCTCTTGTCTTTTGGTGTCTCTGCATCTTTGTTCTGTAAAACTGCATCCTACGGTCCTCGTCCCTGTTCTCTGCTATTTGGATAACAAGTTATCTTCTACGGACATCGAAAATCTGTTCTGACCACAGCTTAATCCAGATGGAAGCAACAAGAGGGTCTAGGAGAACATAACAAGTACCTTTTGGTGGACAACTGTTTGATTGTCAAGGTTGGTAAATTTCCTCTTAATTGTCAAATTTTACCTACGCAAATTATAATGAGAAGCATCAGTGTTGTTGTGGATACTATTTGCAGTCAATTAATTCCAATGCTTTCTAGAAAATGACAGTGCGGTCACCCTGGAGGAGTGCCTCATGTTTAGCACAGGTATGCCATGCATGCCTCCTGCTGGCATGGAACCTCCACCGTGCCTTCAATTCCTTACAGTTTAAAACTCCCCATGGAAAATACATGTGCTGACACTTTAAAGCTCCCTCATTTGGAGCACTACAACACGTTGAAGGCAAATATGAATTTTCGGATTAAGAATTCCCCTTAACCAGCCCTCAACTGTGAGTCCCTTGAACCAAACCTGTAAAGGTAAATAAGTAGATTACTAGATTGTTATTGAATTACCTACTGTATGTGGTAGAAGTTACTGTTAAAATAAAATGCTTCTGGTTTGCACTTGTACTGCGTTAATAGCAGTGGCCGGTGCTGCACATATCCCTGTTTTTTTTGTGTAGTTCGGTGTGAAACATGACACATCAATTACATGGTTGGAATGACAGTAAAACTAAAATAAACTTGAAAGATAACTAAGCTTTGTTGATGTGATGTTCAGTCAATGTGGACATTTCTCTTTACTTGCTCCTAGATTTGACGGAAGGAATTGTGGATTCCAAGCATCTACACAAGGCCTGAGCTAGTTCGACAGCCTCTTTCCAGCACCAGCAACACCTGTTGGTGATGAACAGCAAACTCGCTTTGAACTGCAGAGAAAAAGTGGTCTGACTCCTCCCCTACAATGGGAATTTGTTGTAGAGAACTACATCACCCGGCAGAACATGGCTGATCTTTATTATAGCCTGTTTGTAAGGTAAAACTCTGAAGTACAGAGCGTGCAAAAATACTTTTTCATGACTTTAGATACAATGTAAACAGCAACGAGACTGCAGTCTGGGAATATTACTGTTATTATTTTTGGTTATTTTATTTTCAATGCAAACAATTTTTATGCTGGAGCCGCCTTCAATGTGGTTTAAAGGGCATGACGTGTAAAGTATACAGCCGGTCTTCATAAAATATGACAAACTAAAGAATATGGTGTAGTCATCAGTGTTGTTTTCTACGGTGTCAAAAAGGAGACTTCCACAATACTTTGACATGTAATTGATGTGTTATGTTTCAAACCGAACTACACAAAAAAAACATGGATATGTGCAAAACCGGCCCGAATGTTTTTATTAACGCAGTACAAGTGCAAACCAGAAGCATTTTATTTTAACAGTAACTTCTACCACATACAGTAGGTAATTCAATAGCAATCTAGTAATCTACTTGTTTACCTTTACAGGTTTGGTTCAAGGGACCCACAGTTGAGGGCTGGTTAAGGGGAATTCTTAATCCGAAAGTTCATATTTGCTTTAAACGTGTTGTAGAAGAAGAAGAAGAATCTTTAATTATCAAGGCAGCACACTACACTACAACACATGCACACACACACACACATGCTTTTGGATGGTGGCCGGTGAAATGTGGCCTCTGCATTTAACCCATCCTGGCTTGTCCTCCCTTCGGGGGGGCAGCCAGGAGCAGTGGGCAGCATTCGTTGACACGCCCCGGGAACCTGGTGATGAGTGTCCATCGCTGGTCAGACGATGATGGGTGCATGTTTTTTAGTGGGGTTCCTTACTGACGTGAGGTGGAGGAAACCCCATGTGAGCACGGGGAGAACATGCAAACTCCACACAGAAAGGCTCCTATTTGGGAGATAACCCACCGGAGCACGGTGCCAACAGCACCCCAGGCGGAAATCAAACCCAGGACCTTCTTGCTGTGAGGCAGTAGTGCAATACACTGCGCCACCGTGCTCCAAATGAGGGAGCTTTAAAGTGTCAGCACATGTATTTTCCATGGGGAGTTTTAAACTGTAAGGAATTGAAGGCACGGTGGAGGTTCCATGCCAGCAGGAGGCATGCATGGCATACCTGTGGCAAACATGAAGACCTCCTCCAGGGTGACCGCACTGTCATTTTCTAAAAGTAGAAAGCATTGGAATTAATTGACTGCAAATAGTATCCACAACAACACTGATGCTTCTCATTATAATTTGCGTAGGTAAAATTTGACAAAAGGAAATTTACCAACCTTAGCAATCAACAAGGTAGTCCGCCCAGAAGCTACTTGTTATGTTCTCCGGGACCCTCTTGTTGCTTCTATCTGGATTAAGCTGTGGTCGGAACAGATTTTCGTTGTCTGAAGAAGATAACATGTTATCCAAATAGCAGAGAACAGGGACGAGGACCGTAGGATGCAGCTGCAGCGCTGTTAAAAACTGCAAGCTGGCAAGTCCATCCCTGAATCTGAAATACAATAACAGGTCACCCGCAAAGTTAATTGTGCACTATGTAGCAGCTACTAAGCAAAGGAATGACACAGTGACACCATGTTTTATGCTGAATTCTTTTTTTTTTTTTTTTGCAACAATAAAAAGAAAAAATACCTTTCGATTGCACTGGGGTTCCTGTCAATTATATACAACCTGAGGTACTCCTCCCCAATGGAGTGCTTTTCCTCCACTGACTTAACATAACACAACTTAACATGTTTGAAGCACCATTAGGCTCATGCTGCCTTGCCATGCTGACTACAAATGTAATACATCAGATTGAAAAATGTGGGCTTCTATTCAAATTTTTTATTAAGGAAATTACTTATTACTCAGCCATTTAATTTGAAAACTGGTGCTCCATATATGGTCGACTAAAAGTAATCTTACAAATTCAAGCTCCCTGTCTGCTAATCTGCTGCACTGGTTTCAAAGATGGATTGACAGGTCTGCTAGCCCTTGTTTGAACGTGTTGAAAAATACACAACATTTGCATAGAACGATCTCTACAGTTAATCTACTTTTGCTGTAAAGTCAGCCAAATACATTCATTGGCGTCCGCTCCTTTACCTGAGTTTAGCTGGCCTGGCTCCGGGGAATGGGGGGTGGCCCATCGTGCCCGGGCTGGTTAGGCGTTCCATCTGGTCCTGTCAACCAGGGTCCTGAACCTGGCTGGCTGTGCTAGGTGCGGGGCTTACCATGTGGCCTCCTTCGGTGGGGGGGCGGTCTCCTGTCGTCACGCCCGGCTGCCGGGGTACCTGTCCTCTGGCGCTCTCGGGGGACACCGAGGTGGCCCGTGCTGAGCACACGTGCTACGTGTATGGGCGCCGGGTGGGGCGTCTGGTCGGCTGCGGTGGATTCTGTGCCTGCGGCTGCGTCTTGTGCCTGCACCTGAGGGTTGGTTGTATGTGTGAGCCCCTGGGGTGCGGGGTCTCCTCGTGCTCCCTGGGACTGGGTAATGCTCCTCGAGGCTGGGAGTGGGGGTTGCTCCATGGCCCTCTGGCTTCTATGGGGCCCCAGGGGCTTCTATGGGGCCCCAGGGGCTTCTGCGGCCGCAGGGCAGGGTACTCAGCGATTTCCTGCAGCCCTACGGTGTCTACAAGGCTGCAGAGTTCGGGGGGCTTCGGGGCCCTTTCCACTGCTTGAAGGCGCCGCGACATAATACTGACCTTCTACACCAGTACCAATGGGGATAAGTCATGTACACACAGACACACAAACACATAGAGACGGCCCCATCACACATGCACACACCACCACACCTGCTTCAAGTGCACCCCAGCACCCTCTAGGTTGTGTTCTTCTCCTTTACTCCCTAGTTTACCGCCATAACTATGACAGGAAGAGGCCACGCTACAAGTTGTAGTTCCAGTTTTCCTGGACCTAATTAACTGTTTTTCAATACATGTTGTCGTCCAATGTTTATGTTTTTCTGTGTACATGTTGTTTGTTTCTATGTTTATTTGTCTCACCGTGGGGATTCTCTCCCTCTTGCAGTAGTGATCAGTTGTTTATAGACCCAACCATGATAAATGGTTCTTCAAAGAGGGGGGTCGGTGGTGGCTCTCCATAACCAGAAACTGTGCTCTTGTCATCCTACAGGTCGCCCACAGGACAGAGTTATTGCAGCAGATGTTGATGATTTAAGAATTAATAAAGAGTTGCATTGCAGGTTGAGAACTTGAACTCCACTTGCAGACTAACTCTGTCCTAGATGCAATGGTGTACATATACTCTGTGTTGTATGCCTGTATGCAGGTTTAAAAAAAACAAAAACATTCTCAGGCCAGGTTTACACAATACAAAAAGGCCTGCATGTGGAATGGCAAAACTAGGAAAGCCAATAATTACAATTTTTCAAGAAGGTCTCAGTCATTTGAATATAGACACAAAAATCTTTGGGATTTTTTTATAGCAATGTATTAATGTTTTTTTTTATTCTAATTACAATAAACAGAATATATCAGTCCCTTATTTGTACAAAAATACCTGAAAAGATTACAATTAAGATTTATAAGCCATTCAACTATTTACAGGTCGAAGCAAAGCACATTATGAATACAGGAGCTTTCTCTTACAAAAAAGAGATAAGAACTTACTGTTTTCTTTTTTGCATTCCCTGAAATACGTAATAGTTTATATTTTATATATATATATACAGACATTTATATAGTTTTTTAAACTTTACCCATTTGTACAGCCACTGTATTTTCCATTGTGACCATGTTATATGCAAACGCACACAAGTCAAGATAAGGATAATTATTCTACTGTTGCAGGTTTCGGGGCCAATTTACTATAAAATAATTAAATTGTAATCTGCAAATTCCATGACTGAAATACCAGTATCCACCAGAATTGGTTTTAGTCACGAATGTTTTGTTTTATTTAACTGTACTACTCAACTAAGTAATTGCCAGCTTTTCCATCTCAAACTCTGGGTTGGTTGAGATTAGGAAGCATTGAATGGTCCTCTTTTAAAGGCCGCCATGTTGTTTGATTGGGTCCTCATGCGCAATGACGGTAATCGTCAGAGGCACCGGCTGTGGTCATGGTTGCCTGGCTTCCTAAACCGATATATTGGAAATTGTTTCTGAGACGGCCCTCAGAATTCTCTTACATTAACATTCCATTCTTTAACCATTTTATTTCTTTAGATGAGAGCCTGTTGGTAGTACAGAAAGCACCTTAGCAGTAATCAATTCAGGCAGCCAGGCAAGTTTTTAGGCGTTTCTTTGAAAAGGTCATAAACAAGGGAACACATTTCATCCTTTGTCCAACATCCTTTGTTCAAAGTATCAGCGAAACGGCCTTGCCTTTCACAAAGGATAGTTCTCAAATCATCACAACCAATCACATGAAGTCAAGAAAAAAACACATCTAAACGAGAACCGTTCATTGAAACACCTTGCAGCTTAATGAAACAAACTCAACAATTAGTCCAATCATTAGTCCAACGGCGGACTTGACATTAAAAGTCCTAGAAATATGGTGGACCAGTAGTTTTTAACATGCTCCAAGTCGACCCTGAGCACCATTTTACATAAATTTATTTTATCATTCATTTATTGTTAATTTCTCTACTGGAAACAAACTAGCAGAATTTGTGAATTTTTGCACATTTAAAGATCCAAGATTTCTGCCATGACAAGATGTACTTTAAATGGTGAAGTTCTTGACATAACAACCCCCCACTAAAAATCAAAGCCAAACTAACTCCCCTAAAGATTGAATTGAATTAAAATGTAAAGTCTACTGACAAATTATTATTTGCCCTATGCCCTATATTTTTCAATGCATAATTACAGTGATTAACAGCCTATGTTAAATTGTTGTTTTGATTGTTGTTTCACTGGATCAAAGTGTGGGCACTTCCATATATTAAATCCAATACAATTTATTTGGGCAATAGGTTGTCGGTGGGGAATATTACAAATTAATTCTCATATGTTTTATCTAAATGTAAGAAATTTTAGCTGAAGGGTAAAAAAAGATTTAATGTAAGAAGTTTCTTAAAATTCTTGTCCTCTGTACAAGGCAAGGAAGTACCCAAAATAGTCAAGTCATTTTATTTTCGTTTCTTTTCGTATACTTTCTAATCTACGCATATATCTAATGTAGTGATTGCTTTGGTGAAGTCCAGATTTATTCATTTATTAATTCCAAAACAGTTTTAACTGGTATCAGTTTGAGATGAAGGCCATGAAACAATTTTAAGGTATGTATGTATTTGTTAATTAAATTGGAGAATAATTAATCTGGCTGGTCAATTTTGCGGTCATGGCAAAACGAAAACAGTACAGAGCAGCAATGAGGGAAAAAAAAAAAAAAAAAAAAGTCATTTTCAAGTCATCACTCATATCCAGATAAATAAATACATTTTGCTGAAACAATACTTACAAAAATGTGATTTGAGTCATTGCATTGTAGTTAAATAACTGACCATGCAGAGTGTAATTCTGTCTCAACCCGTCGATACACTTTAAGACAAACTGCAGGTAAATCAATGAATCAAATGATGGCTCTTTCGTAATGTTGCATCACAGGTAAATCCGTTTCTCTGGGTGGTGTGCTATAAAGTAGCTGACTGCATAAGAAACCTGCTGCTTTTACACACACTTATAAAACACTCATACTAACACTTTGCATATGTAGCTCTATGTGTGCGTAAGAAAGCATGTATGTGTTTTAAGGTGAACTCTGAGAAGTAAATTAAAAAAGTTATAGGTGATGGGTCCTATTACGTTTGAAAGATTTATTGTTGAAACACACTCCACAGATGGTAAATGTTGTCTTAAATGATGGATAAGTAAACTGCTCTTGTGTGAAACGACAGGCAAGGCTGGGTGTCAGGCTAAGAAATATAAAAAAATAATAATCTTAATTACTTTGGGAATCTTAGGTCTTCCCAGAGTGTGATTGATGCCCTCTTTCAGTATCGTTCCCGTGTCGTAGGTTATTAATACATGATAAAGTAACTTACAGTAACTCCATTTAAAATGGCAAGAAAAGAGCCTTCTCACCCAACTTTTCTCGTTAATTAGTAGATAATCTCTGTCCGTGATGGACTTCGGCCAAAACACAAATGGAAATTTGTTTAAATACTGATGTTGGGCCCAAGGATATAAATTGTATGTATCCAGTCGAGTACTACTTTACATAAGCAGGTGTAATCTCTTGCTCTTAAACAAAATAATTCCATCAGAACTCAATCCGTGTCTACTACAACTGTTCACAGTAATAGTTTCTCATTAATTACCAAAGAAAAGTGAAAAGGCTCAAAGTCAATAATTCAATGAACAAGATAATATTTGCAGTCATCATTAGTCCTTGAATTTCGAGTTTTACTCTACTGAGAAAAGATAATGGTTTTAGTTTTGAATAGCTATTTTTTATTTTAGTTTCAGTGGTTATCCTTCCCTGTGGCCCCGGGGGTCAACCCTACCTCATCTTGCGCTGTGTTGAGTGACGGAATATGTGACGAGCCCCGAAAACTGTTGAGGGGAACATAACTGCACTTTCAAACATTAACCAAAAAGCAGCCTGGTCTCACTGCTCTACCAAAAAGTAAAACAGCTTCTGTACAGTTCGCTGTTACCGGAATAGGGCTCTGACAGAGGGTATTACCCTTAGTCAATAATAATTTTTGGAAATGGGGGCTGTGCCATAAGAGTTATCTTGTTGGCGCGGTTGTAAACAATGCAGCGGTACAATTTACAGAAAGCTCAGACTTGACTTAAATTGAGACAGAAGATACAGGTACAACATCCTGTGTGACACTCAGACCCTGCATTGTCCAGCACTTTTTTCCAATTAATACCTTTTTATTTCCACCACAGGTGCAGACTTTCCTTTATATGTCTCCAGCCTTGAGGTCTACAAACCTCACAAGGGTTGAAAGAATGTCTCTCTTTGTCGCCGATGTTGCTGAACCGCAAAGGTTTTTTTTTTTTTTGTTTTTTTTTTGCTTTTTTAAACTTGCTTGTCTTTACAGGCCTGGGCCACTAGAGGGTGCGGGCGCTACGCCGTGTGGCAAGTGACTCGACAATGGACATATCAGTCTTGAAAGGCAGTTCGATGAGGGTGAAAACTAATGAGATGCTCAATTCTCTATCTAGAGCCGGTGAGGATTAAGAGAAAGGACTGCTGCTCATTCTGAGAACCAAGTGGTGCACGATAAAAACATGTCCTGCTGATTGTCCAGCTGAAGAAAAAGTTGAGTGTCTGCAGTCGCTTCCGAGAACGTTGTTGATCAAGGTGTGTGAGCTTATTGACTGTAATTATCGAGGGGGCGGGTGCATTGAACAAAAAAAAAGAAGGTTCATTATGTCCTTAGATCTGGCTTCTCCCTTCCTCTTCGGACACAAGGAGCCTATGAGCCCCCGACTCCTTAACATCCAATCGCAATGACCAAAGAACAAAACGACCCCAAGCAGGTCAGCAGACTCCAGCGGACTCCAGCAACGGAAAAAAGGTGAAAACGAAACAAAAAACAAACAAACAAGTTCATTCACCAGTTTCTTCGAAAACACAGTTAAAAAAAAATGTCAATAAATAAAATAATCGACAAACAGATGAATTCTGTTTGTATGTATGTGTTTTTTTTTCTTTAGGCAAAGGTGATGATGGGGTGTAGGGGATGCGGGGGATGTCATGGGTTCAGATGATGTCATAAGGCCACAATGGTACACGGGTGTTTCAGTTTGCAAGGAAGCACTCCTCTGTTGAGCTGGTAGAACTCCACAAGCTGAATCAGGTCGGTGAATTTGGTGGAGCCGTCGTCAAGGCTGAAGAAGGCCTGGCTGTCTTCTTCACACTGCGGATGACCAAACGGATCCAGGCGAGGCCAAGCGCACACGCACACACACACACACACACACACACACACACACACACACACACACACACACACACACACACACACACACACACACGGTAAGAAAGAACAGATTGGATTGTTTGACTCAATCTATCTCAACCTAATCAACTTGACCTAGAGTTTTCTCGAGGAGGAAAATGGGGCTCTGGATTGTAATGAGCACCACACATTAGAAGAAACACGACAGCGATTATCAAAGCTGATTCACACCAACACTAACTCAACCTTACTATCTCCCAACAGACGAGAAAAGAGGAAAAAAACAAAACCTCTTTCGATAAGTGACAGAATAAAGCGATGCCTACCGGTAGTATCTGGAAATGTTTGATTTTCTGATGATGGCACAGTGTGAGTACAAACGCCTTAGGGTTGCTTTGACTGACTCTCAGCAAAAACAACCTGCAGAGGGAGGAAGCAAATGAAAAATATAAACACCCACAAGGAATAGGGTCAGTTTCTATCATTTCTGTGTTATACCCAGCATGGCACGTTGCTTCTCGTGAACATGAACAGATTACTTTTTTACTTTATGATGTACTTTTTTTTTTACTCTATTATATAAATTACATGATTCATTGATACAAAAATATTTAACTGCGTCAGTCGCTAGCTTACCCGTCCACTTGTCCCTGCTGATGTATAATGCGATGGGATTCCTCTCTTGTAATCCTGCCGTGGAACCACAACTGGGCTACGTGAATGACTGCTCATTCAATAATTACAAAAGAAAAATATCAATCAGCTCGTTAACATTTACTGTTCGTATTTCAACATTTCCAAAAGCTTAACGGTCTGAGTTAGGACTTACCCGAGCTTAGCGAGGAGTGGTGCAGTGGACTGTGGCAGCCCAGCGCGTTCATTCGTTGACTCCTCTTCTGAGAGAGATGCCACAGATAGTGCAACAGGAATTAGTTCACAAGTCGGCGCAAAGAAACGGAAACACAGTGGAAGGAATTCCACATCTAAAGGTGCAAACTACATCTACAAACGCATAAAGGTCCTTCGTAGGGAAACTCTCATACAGAATGGTTCAACAGACCGTTGTTTCTTGCACATGTTTTCAGTATTTAGGCTATTTCAACTAAAGGTTTGAAAGGAGTATTAAATGAAACAAATAATACAAATATAAAACGTCCCTAAAAAAACAAAACTGAAATACCAGCCTAAACGAACCAGAAAAACATTGCTTGAATATATGCTTAAGTATATATCACTGAAGGTTTCAAAGAATTGCCAGGGGTGAATTGCTAGTTGATGAGCTCTGTGTACTATTAACACTTTAGAGTCCTCAATATTTTAATGGATGTTAGCTTGGTATCTGACTATACTGTCCATTTCCAGATAAAGAGCTACACCACTCTTTAGTGCAACCTTTAAGGACCAGACAGGGTCAAGTTTCAGAGTGTTTTTGGCGGGTGTGCCTCACCCTCCAAGCGTGCCCCTCTTCCATGGCTGCACTTTGAGCTTCCAAAGGGTTGTCGATCACCCTGCCTATCCTTCCTGAGAAGTCCATGGCCACCAGGGAGTTTTCTGACACACTCCGCTAGGAGGCAGCAAAGAGACACAGACGTTTGACTGACAAATTAGGGGAGCGCAGCAGTGTAACGCAGGTTTGCAGGTGTTTTTAAGCGAATACTTGTCTCAGCAGAGGCTCACCACAGGTGCTGAGAAGTGCGATAGTAAGGTTTTCCTTTGCTGGGGGATCTTGTAGTTCTGGTACAAAACAATTCCATACTGCAAGGACGTGGTAAGGGATCAGTTAAGCAATTAAAACAAGCAGGTTAAACAATATACTGGAAAGACAAATGACGGTTTAAGGAATAGAGTGGTATTTAATATAGTTAGTGGTGTTATGCTATTCCATAACCCTTTAATCATTGATGCAAAGCTTGACAATTACTGTGTGACAAGTGTTTCAAACTGCTATTGTACAAATTGTTATCCAAGAAACCATGAAGCATGCTTAACTTGCAAGAGTTAGATGTCAGGAATTCCTCAGGAGTTTTACAAAATGAGACAGAAGGCTTGAATATCATTGCTCATATGTTTTTCCGCTGCCATATCGGGTGAAAAGGTTGTTTGACGATCGTACCTTGAACAGTCTGAAGGCTGACATCCAGCAGGTCCTGCTCTGCTCATCTTCGGAACACAGCATCCTCAGCTCCTTCAGCTCAGAGCGGCCTTTATTGGGCTGAGATTCAACACATTAGCTGGTCAGCGGCTGGATTGGCTGAGGTATTTCCTATTATGTTAATAATGTAAATATCCAATGAAGAAAATCGTAAGTATTTCAGATTTTTTTTTCTTGATACAATCCAGATACCTTGATGCAGAAGGCGTATTCTGTGGGTGCGCCGTGCTGCTTTTTCCCCGTGATGGCTGTAAAGATGTTGCTGTCATCTAGGTCTGCCAGTAACTGTAGATGTCTGGGCTCCTGCAGACAGGAGCGATTAATATGTCACAACATCAGATGAGAGGAACTCAGCCCGGAGGTACGGGAAAAGACACGTAATAAAAGAGAAAC
Source organism: Zeus faber (assembly GCF_960531495.2). Lineage (NCBI taxonomy): Eukaryota > Metazoa > Chordata > Actinopteri > Zeiformes > Zeidae > Zeus > Zeus faber. The sequence continues at coordinate 27,373,590 of NC_137195.1, read as the reverse complement.
AAGGACCGCCATTTGTGAAAGCATATAGTCTTTGAGGTAAGTAGGAGGCAAGTAAATGTGAATTTGTGAACTGAAATAATAAATTATTTTGCATGAAAACATGAGATGGTCTAACCATGCCACCGGCCTCTACTATTTTTGGATAAGTGAGGAACTCTTCTCTGGTTATGCTTTTGGATTGACAGCTTGCAACTTATTTATGACCGTTTTTGGAAATGTGTTTGTGTTTAAAAGTCAGTATAATAGGAATTAGGCCGTGTTTACACTGCAGGTCGTAATGCCTAGTTGCGATTTATTGCATATATATATATATACATAAACATACACACACACATTTTTATTTATTTATTTTTTTGAATGTGTATCCATTGTTGTTAATAACAAAATTCAACTAAATATAAGTGATAAGGACACGTAAGTAAATAAGGATGTATACGTGAAAGAGTAAAACCTTTACATTTTAGAACCTTTCATTACCTTTGAGGTTCCTTTTGTGGAGCAGTAGAGTCCTGAGCGCCGTAGGAACATGTACAGCTTCTTCCATGACTTCCTTCCTAACTCCTTCACATAAAGATACCCCTGGATCTCTGGGCAGCTACTGGCGTCTAAGAAGTTCTGTATGATCCATATTAAGTGTGGAACAAGAAAGGGGTGAGGGTTAGGGTTGGCATCTTTTTCTAGATGTGCTAGCTAAAATATACATCCGTAATTTGTGATAAACTGAAGAAGATGAAAATTGAAGTGTGTAAAGGCAAAACCTCACTGTTGAGCTAACAGAGGCATCATTAGAGTTAATGGCTACTGTTGGAAGTGAACAGGAATAATTAATTGGTTGTAGGAATTTTACCCAAGTCAGATGCTGTCGCAGCATCATGGACAAGGTGGAAGCCATACTTTTTAGCTGTTTGTATCAATCTGTTGTGGTTCGCTAAGCAATAAACACATCCATAAGATGCATCTATACTGGGGAGTCTCAAAACTTCACCGGGAAGATACGGTGGAAAAGGGAATTCTTTCTGCTGGCATTAATGTTTGGCAAAGAAGTTTTCAACACCTCACAAAACTATGAAACGACAAAACAATGATTTCTGTTTTATGAGCTGTTTTGCAAACTTGCTTGCAACTTACAGATGTGTAACGATTCAATATTTGAAGCACATGTTTTGGAACAAGCTAAAATAGGTCTCAGGCATGAGAATTCCCTTACTCACTCTAGAACAGGCATTTAGACCAAATCCTGTGATGACAGCGAGCCCTTATATAAGACAATACACGCCACACTGCACTTCCTCACTGACCAGTTTCATTGACACTTGCTTCATCCCAGTCTAGAAAACTGTCTGGATCTAACAAGCTTCTAACGGGCCTCGTCTTTGCGCGGGGCCTTTTCCAGGTATGTGTTGTTGTTTGTTTCGATGGTTATTTGTCTCGCCCGTAGTGATTCTCCCCTTCTTGGAGAAGTGATTATGATTAGGATTCTTGTTGATTAAAAAATGAATGAATAAAGAGTGGCATTGCAGGTCTAGAAGTTGAACTCCACTTGCAGACTAACTCTGTACTGGACGCAATGGCGTACAAATACTCTGTGTTGTAGGCCCAGCATGCTGACAGCACAGGTTAAAAAAAATAATAATAAATGAATGAGAATGAGAACATGTTTTTTTTTTTTTTTTTTAAAAGGCCTGCTTTAATCTGAGGCGCCACTATTTAAAATAAAGAATGCATTTTCTTATTGTTTATGTTAGCTGGTAGAACCTTAGAATCGCTGAGACATCTTAGACTGGACTGAAACGTAGTGTGAAACAGTGATTCAATGGCGGTCATTTTTGTCCGACTTGGTTTGTCATGGTGAGAGACCAAGGTTTTTAGGTCATACAGTACATTATAAGCTGTAGAAAAGGATTTTGTTACAACTGAATTTGTGTGGATGTGGATTTTTGTAACCAATATTCGATTATTGGGAAACGTATGCCTTAAATCGTACAAGGCCTCCTGACCGAGGACAGAGCTAGACTCTTGTGTACGCCCCCCCCCTAGGGCCAAGTCTGCCGTGCGACGGCTGCAGCACCCAAGGAGTTGCGGTTGAGCGTCGGGAGCATGACGTGTGTTTGACTGTTCAAACACACAAGGTGTGGGCCGGGCATGGTATGGTGAGCCGAGCTCTGTACGGTTTGCTTTTTGGCTGCCTAATTCCAGCCGTCACGCATGTCAGGCTCGCATCTGCGTGTACACTGAGACATGTCGTGTGTCAACACAGGGATCAACAGTAGTTATTAGTGTCTGCCCTTACGAGACACACTGTCTCAGGGGGTCAGGGGGGAGGAATGTCAGCATGCTGGTATTAATGTGTACGGTGAAATTAGCTCTGTGTGTTTATGTGAGAGACAAGCGGTGCGAGGGAGAGTAAAATATGTGTATTAGGGAGAGAGAACTTTGTGTGTGTGTGTTGGCCAATGCATGCTTGCTCGCCCTGTGTCTAATTCTCGCCTCGACATTCTGCAAGAAGGGAAATCCCTCTCTTAAATCTCTTCCTCAAAGGCTTCTTCCATTTTCCCCCTTTTTGATTTTTTTTCAGAATGTTTCCTAGCCTTGCTCTGAGGGCTTGGGGTTATTTTGGGTCAGCAAACCACCTTTGAATTTAGTAATAGTAGTAAAACCCATAATACAGCAACATTTTACTTGGGGTGTGTGTTGTGTGTGATTGTGTGTGTGTGTGTGTACCTGCAGGAGCTGAGACGGTGGAATAGTACCATTGGTTTCCTGGCACCATGCAACCATGTGCTCTGGGAAAAATGTCTGGTTGGTGATATAGAGAGACAGAGAGAGCGAGAAAGGGAATAATTATGGGTTAACAGCTGACATGCCAAAGCCAATAGTACAGCAGACTGTCACAATATTTCATGACGAGGACTACTCAAAGAAGCGGTCTGACATGTAACATTCTTTTCATTTCATCTTTTATGGGAGTGAGCGTTGCACCATTATCGTGCCACCTGCCGTCTTTCCTTTGTGCACGGTTAAAAATCAAACTTGCGCCGCCAGTAGTGGCCAACTCCAGCATCGTACATTCGTCAACACACAATGCTTAACCACGATCTGACGGAAGAAACTTTTGACGGAGGAAAGTTTTTGAGTGCTTGCTACAAATAAGCTTGCACCGAAACTAAACCAAGCCATATGATTAAATGCGTTCTGTGAAAAAACCATAGGCAATAGTAGAGCACAGCTGTTTAGCACTTTGTGAGGGCTTCCCTGACTTTGTACTCTTTGTTGTAAATATATTTTCAGCAAGAAACCAACAGCAAAATAGCAATACAAATTTAGTAATACCAGAGGGTTTCTGAAGAATTCATATTTGGCGTAGTTCTTCCTGAAGAGGATTCTACTGTCGCTATTCATTGACGCCTGGACCTGAACAACCAACTCATGGTCTTCTAAACACCGTTCTGTGGGGAGAAGTAAGGAAGAGGGAAAGAGAGAGCGTTAGGCATAGAATTAGTTAAACCATAAACCACTCAGTGAATGTTGAGAAAGTGAGACCATAAAATGACATTGTAACATGAATGCAAGTTAAACAAGTTAAATGAAAGGAATAGGAGGATTTGGGGCCACAGTGTTGCGACATGGCGTACAATAACTCACCCCAGACATAAAATTGTATGAAATCTGACTCAAGTATGTCAAAGAAGAATTCACATCAAACAAACAGCAACAGCAAATAAATGTCAAGGACTCAATGCGTATCTGCAATTTGTAATTTCCCCGATGTGTAGTTAGTTAACACACAAGGGAAAATATTGCCACACAGAGAAAGTGCCATAAAGTTATAGAAATGGCAACAAACTCAACCTTCCAAATAAATTAGTTTTAATGAATCACATAACCACACAATAGGGTTTAGAATAACTAAACATGCAACCACGGGGACCACATGTACTGTTATGTTATGCCATTTTTTTTTAATTTTTTTTTTAATCACTCAGCTCTAAAAAATACCAACAAATCATTGAACGAAATCACCTCAGCTGTCGGGTACGACATATGGACATTTAATGTGTTGCCTTAGCACATAGAAAGAGTTCAGACACCAGACAGGGTCTTAATTAGCATTAATACCGATGAAAATCTTCCATAAAGATTACCATCACAGACCTTGCAAGTGATTGGTAATTCTCGGACGCTTCAACAGAGCGTGCTTTAATGCTGATATTTTGGCAGCCTTTTCCCACCTGAGAAACCCTTTCCGCCACGCACAGCAACACCCTATTGATTTAAATGTGGAAAGCTCCCAGTCCAACATACTTATAGAAATGTTTGACATATCACCATGTGGTCTGACTTCATTCGTTTGTCTTTGGCATAATCATCACCTGTCACTAACCTCATATAACTGTCACAATTACACAGTTTTATCACTTTCTGGCTGATGAGTCACGCTAGTCTGACTGTGACTCACTGCGGCCGTCACTACCTTAACGACCCGTAGTTGTTAACCTCTTGTGGTTGACAGACTGAGGTCAATGTCTTTTAATGCAAAGGGCCGTCCCCTCCCATTCAGGAGCGAGAGTGGGCAGTGACGGCCCGGAAAAGGGACTCTTCCACTCTGAAAACGTATATTCTGGATCGATCCCCCCGTCCACAAAGTGTAGGCAACGCAGACACGCATATGCGCACGTATTGATGGAGGTGCATGCTCGGGATATGCAAAACTCAATAGATTATTTGGATATGCCGAAAAAATTCTAAATGAACTTAAATGAAAAATTTTAAGTGCTAAATGCGGTATATTTTTCTATTGATGCAGAAAAATTTAACTGCATTTTTCACACTTATAGTTCGACCTGAAAATAATCTATTCTTGCCGTCAGTAACGAATAATGAAATACTGTGACCTACAGTATCTCTCGTGCCCGCAGTGATTACATTGACCATGCGCACGCACGCACGCACGCACGCACGCACGCACGGACACACACACACACACACACACACACACACACACACACACACACACACACACACACACACACACACACACACACACACACACACACACACACACACACACACACACACACACGCACGCACAAAGACAAACAGGGATATGAAGCCGCAGACGTCTTTACACACACACAGACACCCGCAGACAGATAAGGTCGCACAGTTGTGACATAAGCCTGGTTCTATTTTGGGAATGAGGCCAATGGGTGTATGTATTGTATCTGAATATGCTGAAAACTATAATGTATAACTATAATAACGGGAAATTTGTTTCCCTGGGCCTGAGTGCAGGTGTAACAGAATAAAAGGCTCTAATAGAATAGACTTGTTCCGTGCCAAAAATGATGTCATGCCCAATAAGCGCGCCTAAATGAATTTGACAGCGTCATGTTGGCAACACTGATGAGAAATATAATCGGATCATGACAGAGGATGAAATATTAGCTTACTGATTCAGGAGAACAGTTTACTTTGCAACAAATCCCCACACATCAAAACATTGCCTCCCACTGTATTAAGTTGTTCCTGTTGGGTTAACAAGAGCAAACTGTGAGTAATATAAAAAATATTTAAAAGAAAAACATTTTGTGGCAAAACAAAAGCAAAAACAAACAAAAGAAGACACTTTTTATTCACTAGAAATTTCTCTTGTGCTTTTATGGCTTCACACATTTCCCGCCCCCCTTTTCTCGCACATCTGTTAAAATGTACAGGCTGGAGTGGTGAGCACAGACCCAACTTGTCTTGTATAAGTGCTTTATAATGGTTCTCTACTTGGGGGATGCTGGGCTGTCTTGGGTTCAAATCCCCCCACGTACACTGCCAAGTTTAACACACAACCACCCTGGGAAGCATTTCAAAATGCTCATCTTTCTTCACGGCAATTTAGGATAGTATTATTAACCTCTGGCCAGAGTTCTTTCTTTAACTTGTACTTGTATTATTCAATTTTTAAGGCTGGTCCTGTGACAGTCAACAAAAACTTTATTTAGCGACTGACTCCTTTTCGAAATTTTCGAAATTTTATCTTATTTTTTTCTGCCAGACACCATATTTTTAGAACCACTAAGCTGAAATAATTAAAACTTTGGGCCATTACAGGAAAAACCCTCTGGGGCCAGTTTCTTTGCAGGCCCCCTGAACATTTGCCAAGGGGGCTGCAGGCCTCAGTTTGTGAGACACTGAACTAAATCATTTGTTGTTGTTGTTTTTTTTTTTGTTTGTTTTTTTCTTCGGAAGGCAATAGGGGTTTACAGTCTTGGGTAATTGGGAGACAAACACCCCTGCTGCAATACTTGCCTGGCATCACACACAAAGAATCTATTCAGGTCTTGACAGATCTTTCCGAGGGGAGAATCGCATTGAACTCAATAGGGGCTTCTTCCCGACACCTTCGGCTCAATCCAAATGTGATTGTCCATTTCATTTGAGGATCGAAAGGCAGCACTTAAATCTACTGAGTCAAACTGAATGGCTGTCCTGCGTATGGCTTCTCCTTTCCCACTTCGGATTTTTGGTGTTATATTTGAGCCTAAGAAAATGTAGACATCCCTGTCTGCCTTGTGATTCCATTGTATGGCATTATAGCCTCCCTAGTACAAGAGATAGCCGTGTCAGTGGTAGTAGCGGATCAACACCCTCCAACAATACTGGGCAGAACAGAAATCGGCAAATGTCTTTGTTCTAGTGTTAACTGCAACTCATCTACTGTTAACTCACCTACTAGTTCCACAGCTTCATCGGTCACCCTCTCTTCCCTAACTGCCTCGTCACCTCTGCTTTTTACCTACTCTCCATATCCTGACGCTATCTGCCTGCTCCCTCTAAATATCGTATTACAGTAGCTTCTAAATAATAATTGGTCTGGGATTCTTAATAGACACAGGTGTGTCCACCATGCACAGGTGTGTGCCTAGTGCCACCATGGAGTGAAAAGCCTGTCTTGAGCTAAAAATACAAGTGATGAAATATGACAACAATGATAAGGTGTACGCATTGGCAACCTTTAGGACTGAATTGCTTCTTAACTGCAGTTAAACGTCAGAGTGGATGCTCCTAGTCATAAAGGCCTATTATGGCGCTTTTCCACAATTGAGGCTGTCGACGGGATGGTGTTCTTGATTCTCGTGTGTGTGGCCTGATAAGCTTTTCTGGTTTTCCTGGCATCCAATTTTCTTTAAAGATCCCGAGGACGATAAATAGTGTATTTTCTAACCTTCCTAAAAAAAAATTTTTTTCAAAAGAATCTCTGATCTCTGCTATCGTCTGTCCCTGTTCTTCCAAACAAAACCAGTAATAAGTGTTTTTTTTTGTTGTACCTTTTATGTATTTTCCAATAGTAATTAAAGAAACAAAAAAAGCCCTGTGTGGGGAGATGTTATCAGTCACTCTCTTTACCAAATTGTTCAATGATGAAGCAGTGATTGGTCAGAGAGAGTGAGTGAGAGAGTTTTCTCTGACCAACCAATAGCCTATTTTCGTTTGGAATCTCGACGGAGCTGGTACCAAAGTAAGTACCGGGTACTTGCCTGATGGAAAACCAAAAAGTGGAGTCGAGTTGAACAGGTTCCACGCCGGAAAAATGCACCATTAGTCTCTTTCTATTGAATTTGAACCTATGAATTTCTAATTCCTTCTGTTCATCTTTCATCCTCTTCCCCCCATTAAATAGTGATTTTTGTCTGTCTTCTCTGAGACACATCAGCGGCAAAAAGGATTTATCCATACTCCTGTTGCCTAATTCATGGGTGGGGGCCCAGAATGACAGATGCAGGCCTGCTTCTGCTGGGCCCCAGGAGCGCCGCAGTATTTTAATTAGCTCGGTTCTGGGGAAGGGGGTTCTGCGGTCCCAACGTGTTAGAAAAAAATATAGGGAGGCATTTGCACATTTCATTTCCTCAGCTTGCTACCTTCTTCCTATTCACATATCTGACTTCCTGTCAGGTCCATGGCCTTCTCTCAATCTACCCAGCTGAACACATCACCGGACATGCTGTTCCTTCACATTGCTGAGGAGCTGCATTTCCAGATCTGAGTCAGATCTTTGGAGAGCGTTGCGCTTCTTCCATCGGTGCCTTTTTCTCCCACTGTACATAGTGGGTAGAGATGATCAAGCAACACACTTACATAACTGCTTTCTTGCGCTGGTCGGGATTGTTTGAGATTATGTCCATACATATCCTACACAGTATGTGGCGTGCACTCATACCCGAGTCCATGCCCGCGAGAAAATATGAGCCTGTGCTTTCTGTCTGCCCACAGTGAATATGTGGGCAGACATGCATGCATCCGTGCATACAAGTCAATGCACCTGTGTGTGTTGGTGGACTGTTCTGTACATACCAGCCCACCCAAAAAGGATCCCTGGATGGGCGCACATGTGTGTGTGGGCACGTGTGTACACACATACAGTACATGCTTTTGTGCACATGCCTGTGTACTGTTGGGGGTCAGTGTGGGTGGCCTGGTAGGGGGTTGGTGAGGGGATTCACCACTTACCTAGCCCCAGCAGCGGGTGGTGCTCCACAAGTGACCAACTGTTGTCGTCCACACAATGGCTTTTATAGACCAGGAGCTGGCACAGGTTCCTGGCCGTCATGTCCGCCGGGATCTCAACCACTTTACACATGCCGTCCTCACTGAAGATCTTCACGATCTGTGGGGAGGGGGATAGATACCATCAGGAATCTGAGTGTGGAATAGGCTTTTTGGTGGTAACATTGAAAATGTTAGGACAAGAAGGGAGGCCAAGTTGTGTTGTTCCAAATTAACTGTTTTGAGAGTGCACTCCAAATTGTTGCTATAGTCAGCAATTACCATTATAGGCTAGCATTGCATTTATTATGTAGTGCTTCATAAGCTATAGCAGAGCCCTGTAATTTTAGTACACAATAGGAAAGAACAGATATTCAATGCAATGTAGCAATTGTGGTGTTAGAAATCACTGAAAGCACTTCTTTAAGCTCTATGTAATACACAACTAAGAAAATACACCATATCAGGAGTGTGTACCAGTCTGTGCCAAATGAGAACACGGCTAATGTGGATAATCAGTGTTGCCATGTATAACCTATCAGGGCAATGATTGAGTTTTAAAGTGTTAGAATCCAACATTCACTTCCTCTAATTAGAGAAGGTTTTTTATATCATAGCTAAAATATATATATATTTAATTGCATTCAGGGCAGCACTACCATTACGGCCATATTGAATCTCATGCAGGTCCAAATGTGCTTTTGTTGCATAATTTATTATCAAGGTGCATTCCACCTGTTTCCATTCTGTCTCTGACAAAGTGTGCATGCACACCGTCACACACACAGTTATGCATTCAGATACTGAGACACTTACTACGAATGTATCCGACCTGTGTAGAGTAGCGGTGCATCATGTTCCAATGACGTCAGATTTGTTTAATCCTTTCAATCAACCCTTTCCTTACTGACAGTCACATGAGTTGGGGGGCGAACGACTCTATATATTAGTGCCGGACGATATCGTCATAGGTGGTTGTTGTTAAGTCTCAATGTGGTTGACATGTTACAGAAGGGCCATGCCATGTCACCGACTCAGAATGAATACAACCCTCACCTGAGTGAAACGCATCCTGCACAGTCAATGCCGGCATGAAACCTCAAAGCGGCTTCCTACACAGGTATCTAGCCCGGTTAGCCAGCACACGCAACACCTACTTCCGAGGGCATACGCCGTAAGGAGGGGATTCCGTTTCCTTTCTGAGCCGCCGTGTCATTTGTATCACAACGGTCTGCAGAATCCAGGCCTCAGATTGATATTGGTCCAAAATAGCCGTGTCGAATTAACGCTAGAGCTGCCAATGTACTAGCTCGCTATTTTCTCTCCATTTGAAAGCAAAAAAAGAAGAATTTGTCTGACTTTGGGGAGCTGTGACACATTTAGTTGCCCGTCTCAGGTAAGCTAGCCGGTCTCAGAAGGGAGCCGTGGCCTGAGATCGGCAACAAACAGATCAACGAAAAGAGGGGACGGCGTAGTAAAGCACTCTTACCTCCACGGCCCGCAAAAGGCAGCAGTCTGGCGAACAAGAAGGCATTTTTTCTTTTTTTCCCTTTTTTTTGGTGGAGCGAGCCGGGCTCCCCACGCACACTTGCACAGTTCCTAAGACAGGAACCCCCACACCCGCCCACCCCCCCGTGCTCTGCTCGTCTTCCTCTTCGTCGTCCTTCTCCCCGGAGAAGAAACCCTGATAGAAATCCAGTCTCTTTCTCCGTGTGAGCGCTGGCGGTTGACAGTTGTGCTACCTGTCACATAGCCCGGAGTCGGGTCCTTTTTCCTTTTCAGCCTCTCCAGACACTGGATAACTGTCGTCTACGCCGCCGCAAACGTTTGACCTGAAACCAGTTCCTGTACAAGCTGGTCCCCACCCCCCAAACAAGAAGCGCACAAAAGTGTTGAGCTCTGCCAAGCAGTTTGGTACAGTACGGTGTTCCAAGTGTCGGCCGTGTCTGACAACTCTGTCTCCTGCTCCCTCTCCCTGCCTTCCTCCCCCTCTCTCTCTCTCTCTCTCTCTCTCTCTCTCTCTCTCTTGCTCTCGCCCTCTCCCTCACAAAGGGTTACAGCCACGGGCTCCCAGGCACAGTGAATCAAACCACACGCTCACCAACCAATCATAGGGCTGCAGCAGGCTGATGTAATCATTCCCACACAGAGCCAGGCGTGCGCGCACACACAGTCTCTCAGAGGCACGCAGACACACACACCCTCCAGTACACACACACACACAGACAGGGGAGACTTGCGCTCTGACACACACACACGCGGCTCACATACACAGACGCACAGTCATGCACAGACGCAGCCGACTTTTTCAGACTCCTCGCAAAAGGGCCCACGCTTAAGTTTCTTTTTCGGAGAAGTTAAAGGGAGAGAAGCGCTCGCCGGAGAAGGGTGTAGGGGGCACTGTGCGGCAGGAGCAGGAGGAAAAAACGAAACGAAACAAAGTTTCTTTGCCGCTGTCCTGAACCTCAGTGGTGCTCCGAAGTTTTCAAGGAAGGGCTCTCTCTCTCTCTCTCTCTCGCTCTCTCTCTATAGGAAAGGTAGAATAGAGAATGATTTAACTCAACAGGTTTCCCCGTTTGTTACTCTGGTGAGAGCCAGGGTGTGGGTTGATTTGAGGTTTTATAAACTAATGGGTGAGGTGCAGGATTTTAAACAACAGCGGTGCTGCGAGAACATCATTTTCTCTGTTTTAAATGGAAATGTGACATTTCGCACTGTTTTGTTGATTCCTTGGTGTGGTGATATAAATAAGTGTTTTTCTTTCCCCTTTAGGGACTTGCTTTCTTGTGTGGTTTAGGTTTTTATTTGGGTTTTTTTACTTGTATTTTTTTACTATTATTACTAATATGTATTGATTTGTCTTCCAGTTTTGTGCTTGTGCTACTGGAATCAGTAGATGCCACAAAACTCAATCTCCTTCCAAATGAAATTAAACAAACCTGAAGCACTTGAACCCACCACCCATCTCTGTGCCAACATTCTTTCCCTCAGAAGAACAAAAAAAAACAAAAAAAACCCTTTTGCTTTCCCCTCCACATGACAGACAGACGCACGCACTCACGCACCCCCCCTTCCCCCTCAGCTGGGATATTTAATATGGTATTGGACAAAGAGACGGCCCGACACGCCCTGCCTCGTCCTCCAGGCAGTTTTTCTACTGTTTGTTTGACTTTCTCCATTTCTTTTCCTCCAAATCTATTCTTTTATTTTTGCCTTTTATTACACTGTACATGTACAAAGAGAGTAGCGTGCAAGTCAAACTCCTTTGAGGGGGCTGAGGAAGTGTGTGTGTGTGTGTGTGTGTGTGTGTGTGTGTGTGTGTGTGCGTGTGTGTGTGTGAGCTTATTAGGTGTGAGACGAGAAGAGTTGTGGAGAAACAACTAATAAAGAAACAGGGGGGATTAGAAGCTGGGGCGACAGAGGTCAAGAAGGACTTCAGAGGAAAGGGAGGGAGGGAGAGAGGGGAGGAAAAGGGGGTCTGTGTGTGTCAGGTGGGAGAGGAGGGAGATACAAGGCAAAAGGGGGAGGTGAGATGTGCGCCGCTCGGATGAGAGATAAGAGCGATAGAGAGAGCCAGAGAGAACTGCACTTTACCTCATGCAAAATAATGCAGTGCTACGGATAAACTAAATCCAGTAATTATATATCCAAATTGTACTTCCTTATTTAATACTTTGCCTCCTTTGAATTCAACTGAATTGAGTCTATTGGAATTGAGATAGATGGAGAGTGATGTGGTGGGGTGTGGAGTGGGGGTGGGCGGCGGAAACCGTCCGGTGACACACTGCAGTAGAATGTGGACCATGAATGACTCCTACTGTTAAACTACATATCTGGCCTACACAGCTGTCTCACCCACCCCTTCCCCTTAACACCCACTCCACTCACACACAGGAACACACCCTCCTCTACATCAAACTTTTTGGCTGGCGACCCCTAAAAAAAAGTCCAAAAGTCTTGCGAACCCATCACTTTAACTTTCCAATGTTCGATCAAACAACAGCATAGTTAAGAACACGTTGGCACTCCATGTAATAAAATTATTGCCATTTGTGCTGATTTGTGCCGTGAAAATGATCATTTGTGCCGCTATGGTTTTTGATATATTTAATATTATATTTCATGAGCTGTTATGTAAATTTCCATTCCATCATCGTCCATATCACTCAAAAATAGTCTTAGTTCTATGTTTGTGCTTGGGTTGACCAAACGTCCCGATTTGTGGGACGGTCCCACATTTTGACCAATTGTGCCGCAACCAGACGGAATGTCTCGCACTTTGCCAATTGTCCCGCGTCCTGCAACCAGATGGAATCCCACATTTTGATCAATTGAAACTTGTAAATTGAAATATACATATTTTTTATCATATTAACATTTATTCCGAAGCATGCTGTGCAGAGAGTCAGTGTATCAACAGCTTTTGTGACAGCAAAGTGTCTCCTCTTTTTCGAAGGCTGTGCTGTCGGGACAGGAGTGGGATAGTGAGTTGCTATGGTTACAGGGACGCACAGGCATGCGGCGTTCTCTTTTTCTCTTATGGAAAACGTAGCCTGCTTCGTTGTGCATCTACTGAATAATTTAACTGAGAGAATAATTTGGGGTTTTTTATCTTTGAAAAATTATTTAGAAAATAAATACACATTTTCCTTTTTTGTGCATGTTCAGAAAATCATCTGGCGACCCCTCCCCAGGGGGTCAAGACCCATAGGTTGAGAACCCCTGCTCTGCATCACTGCAAGTGAGTTAGTTGGGAGAGCCACGACGCAGCATGTGAGGTGCCTGGCAGCGTGCGCTGCAGTGCAAGTTAAAGGATACGGACACTAGTCCGTATCAAAATGTTGTCCTCCATCATCCATGACTGTGCAACCGAGCACAACTTTGCTCAATGCTTGGGGGGGGGTTTCCATTTTCTTTTTTTTTTTGTCAGTCAGTGTGCATTACAGTAACAGGATGAAACAGAAGCTTATAAAAATGCACAGGGATAATGTGAGTTAGGAAATAGAATAATACAAGGTGGGGCATTTTAGCTGGTTGACATGCATCAGTCTCTTGTGTTATAGACTTACATTACTGTGGATATAGCTAAAAGAGCTGATTTGCGAAAGTACAAAAGAGTCAAAACCCTGAAAACCAATGGTTTTCACCATTTTTATATAACCTGTAAAAATATAACATCACTGATGTTGTTTTCCCATCACACCTGGTGACCACGCACATGAGTAGATTAACTGTCTGCCAGTCTAAGCCGCCACGGTTATTGTGGTCCTGAATTTATTTTCATAATACTGCTTCAGTTTTTCCCTTCTGCACTGTTGACTGGAGTGGTATATGCAAACTTCCGCTAACCACAAAGGAATCTTCTGGTAGACCTTTTGATTCCGGGTCGCCGCCTCAAAATCTCCCTGAATCTCCTGCTCAGAAAACATACAAATTAGTGCTTGAACTTTGTCAGCGGTCCATTGGTCGCTGTATTCTGGTTTGTGGCTTTCCATTTTCTTTTATTAAACCAAAGACGTGAGGGGAAATTAGTACCTCAAACAAACAGTGAGTGTTGGTGGTTGGTGCGCTTGACGATTCTGGCATAGTTTGTGTTTGATCAATTGCCGTTGTTCGGTACTGCAAACTCTGCCGCAATGGTTGCCGTTTCAGCGAAAAGTAAGGCCTCAGCCAATTTTGGTGGGTGAGGAGACAGCCGATGCTCTTATCCATTGTGGAGCTGCAGAAGGGCCTCTCAACCTCTCAGATGACTCAGGTCTGATAACAGCCCAATGATGTAATCCCTCAGGGAGTGACTGGGAGCTGCAGGGCGACGTGCACAAGCTCACACACAGATGTGCCACCTCTCACATACACACACAACCTGACGCCTGTACTCGCGCACACACACACACACACACACACACACACACACACACACACACACACACACACACACACACACACACACACACACACACACACACACACACACACACACACACACACACAAAGACAGTGAGGCGCGGAGATGTCAGGTCATCACGCAACAAAGACCTTCACAGACGTTTACACCCAATCACAAGAGTTTGCACAGACATTAAACAGACAGAAACTGGAAAAGAAGCAGGCAAACAGAAACTTAAATTAAGAAGTATGAGAACATCGGCTGTGCAAACAGGGGAGAGCGCACGAAAAATACACACCCGTACAGACACACACAGGCGTGAATACACACCAAACAGACATGCAGATGCTTGTGCGTCTACACTTTGAGACTTGGCGCCGGTTCTATAAATAGATCTGCTGGTATTACACATACATTACAAGCCATTACATCAGATAAGAGTTTCAGGCTGATCACAAGTTCTAAAGTATATTAACCACTTAGAGAAGCAAGCAAATGGACAAATCGCTGTCCGTTGTATTTATAATAACGATGCATTGTTGTGGGAAGAACAGCTTGCACAAAGAAAGGGACAGGGAAAGGGAGAAAATAAATTGTTTGTATAAGCAAGTTGTGATAAAAGACGTTGTATTCAGCTGTCGGCACCATCTCTCCATTTGCGTTGCCTCTTAGTTATGTATCTATGTTTCATGTCTAAAAGCCTTGAAAATTATATGAAAATGAAGGATTTCCATGCATTTCGGTCGTTCGTCTTGTCAGGGAATTTCTATTCAGATGCAAATTCGCTGTGATGTCAGCGAATGACTTCATGCCTGCCCTTCCCGGAAACTCTTAGCGACTTAGGGAACACACACAGACACACAGGCACACACACACACAGGCACTCACGCACACACACACACACACACACACACACACACACACACACACACACACACACACACACACACACACACACACACACACACACACACACACACACACACACACACACACACACCTCATGGGAGCTCATGTGCTCAGTGCTTTCCAGGCCATTAATCATGGGGTCAGTATTAATATTGTTTTTGCGGGATTAAAAAAAGAAAGTCAAATTGCTCTGAATAGTACTAGTACTGATGGAATTTCCTCAGAGCTAATTGATTTGAATTGTATTATTTTATTATTCGTATTTCACAGTTAAGGTCTTGGACAGAATGTTATACATACAGAGCAAGATAATGTATTGCAGGAATCATTTTTCATTCACACATTGACTTAAATTACAGCTAAGTGCCGTCCTCCTCTTCAAAACCATCGCAGAGCTTAATATATAAGCTTTATTGAGTAAACTTACTTAACCGACTGCCAAAACCCAAGATAAAATGGAATAAAACAAAATTAAAACAAGCTTAACTGAAGTGAAAGCAAACTCGACGGAACTGAAAGACCCTAAAATGTGTCTGGGAAATAGAACAAAACAAAACAAAAAAACGTGGGCGCTGATAATCTGATTCTGGCTCCCAGCGCGGACCCTGCTGCATTCCCATTGTGACCAGTAGCTCCAATAATGGACCTCTCTGACTGTAATGCGCTGTTTGTTTGATTGTGTGTGGTCCGACTCGCCCCCTCGCCACTGACGTCCGCGTAATGAGATGGGGGCGGAGAAAGCCTGAATGAGCCGCAGACAATCGGCTCTCCCCACAAAAAAAGCATCTAAAGCATCTATCTATTCGAGTGAGGGGCACTAGCAAAGAAAAACTCTGCTGATTCATGAGGAAGGGGCGGCAAATTTGCCATTTTCATCCAATTACGCCGTTAAATGAAGATCTGTCACAGGAGGCCCTGCCGGGCTAAGTGGTTGTGTGGGGGGGGGGGCTGGGTGATTTTGGTACTAGAAGTGGTAGTTTGGGAAGGTTAGGAAGACAAGAATGAAGAAGGGCTAAAGGTGAAAGCGAGAGGGGTGTGTGTGTTTTGGGGGGTGAGGCTGCTGGCGCTCGCAGACAGTGCAGAGTCACGTACTGTTTGGTGGAGCGGTGCCACGCTGGTTAGGCCACAGAGCCTGTTCTGTCTGTAAACAATGGAATCTTTTAGCACCCACGCACACAGTCTCAGAACGTCAGGAGGTTGGCGGCTCCTGGATGCCAGCCAAGTCAAATTTAGCAGTGCAGCACACAAATGCAGGTCAGGTTCTTCCCTTCCAAACCCTCCCCAGTCTTCTTTTTTATATAAATATATAAATTGTATGCTCGGTTTGATTTAATATTGTGGAGTAGAAACGTTTGCCTCCAAAAACCCATCACCATGGTGTGAAAATAAATAAACCCCTGCATTTGGTTTATATACACTGATCAGCCACAACATTAAAACCACTGACGGGTGAAGTGAATAACATTGATCATCTTGTTACAATGGCACCTCTCAAGGGGTGGGATATATTTGGCAGCATGTGAACAGTCAGTTCTTGAAGTTGATGTGTTGGAAGCAAGAAAAATGGAGAAGCGTAAGGACCTGAGCGACTTTGAAAAGGGCCAAATTGTGATGGCTAGACGGGTCACAGCATCTCCAAAATAGTAAGTAAGTAAGTAAGTTAGTAAAAATTTATTAATAGCACCTTTCCAACAATAAATGGCAGGTCTTGTGGGGTGTTCCCGGTATGCAGTGGATAGTACCGACCAAAAGTGTTCCAAGGAAGGACAACCGCTAAACCGGTGACAGGGTCATGGGCGCCCAAGGCTCTTTGATGCGCGTGAAGAGCTAAGCCCAGCCCATCTACTCCGATCCCACAGAAGAGCTACTGTAGCACAAATTGCTGAAAGAGTTAATGCTGCTATGATAGAAAGGTGTCAGAACACACAGTGCATCACAGCTTGCTGTGTATGGCGCTGCGTAGACGCAGACGGTCAGAGTGCCCATGCTGACCCCTGTCCACAGCCAAAAGCGGCTACAATGGGCACGTGAGCGTCAGAATTGAACCATGGAGCAATGGAAGAACGATGCCTGGTCTGATAAATCATGTTTTCTTTTAAATCATGTGGATGGTTGGGTGCGTGTGCGTCGTTTACCTGGGGAAGAGATGGCACCAGGATGCACTATGGGAAGAAGACAAGCCGGCGGAGGCAGTGTGATGCTCTGGGCAATGTTCTGCTGGGAAACCTTGGGTCCTGGCATCATGTGGATGTTACTTTGACATGTAGCACCTACATAAACATTGTTGCAGACCAAGTACACCCCCCTTCATGGCAACAGTATTCCCTGATGGCAGAGGCCTCTTTAAGCAGGATAATGCGGTTTCAAGAACATGACAAAGAGTTCAAGGTGTTGACTTGGCCTCCAAATTCCCCAGATCTCAAATCTGATCGAGCATCTGTGGGATGAGCTGGAACAACAAGCCCGATCCATGGAGGCCCCACCTCACAACTTACACGACTTAAAGGATCTGCTGCTCACGTCTTTGTGCCAGATACCACAGGACACCTTCAGAGGTCTTGTGGAGTCCATGCCTCGACAGGTCAGAGCTGTTTTGGCAGAACCAAGGGGTCCTACACAATATTAGACAGATGGTTTTAATGTTGTGGCTAATCGGTGTAGTTATAACTTTAATTCATAGGGCCATACATTTTGTCACGGCTCTGATACGATAAGACTATCGGTGATGGTATCTCGCTCATTTCATCACCTTAGTGGCGTCTGCTATCTATCCGCACAACGCTCCGTCTCATCTGGGAATTTTCCGACAAGGTCTCAGCCTGAGGACTTGGCCACTCTACACAGAACTGAATCTGCCTCGTCGCTTTAATCACGCGGCAGTGTTTAAGTCACACAACTGATGGCGGCGATGAAAGAGGTCGGGTGGGAGGGGTTAAGCCACAATGGTCTCTCCATCTGACTACGGTGGCGACCTACTGAGAAATGCCCCACATGGGGCTAAATGTTTCCCCAACAGGAGCAAAAGCTTAATTGCACACCAGGGCCAAATGCCAGCATATCCTGGGCAGCAAATGTCCTTTCAGGCGAATGATTTTTGGGACCATTGTGCGGTTACAGTGGGAGGAGGGGGGTGGTTTGGGGGGGAACTGTGATTGGGTGGACAAAGGGTGACGCCGTTGGTAAGATTTTGGCGAGCACAATGGAGCAGAACGAACGGTGATTTTTATGGAGACTGGAGTGGTGAAGGTCGGTTTATATTCCCGTATTTTATTAAGTGTTTCATTTTTTTGTGAACTCCAAACTGTTTTTGAAATTTGTGATGGGCAAATTTCCCTAATGTCTTATCTGAATAAGCCTTAACGGAGTGAAGCAAATAAAAATAAATCAAATAAAAATAAATCATATAAGGCAGGGTGTGTAAATCATGGGCAATTTCAAAGAATGACCCTATCGGGGGAAAACAAAGAGAAATTACAAAAGCAGGAAACAAAAATGCTTTTTACATCAAAGGCATACAATGTAGACAACTAACCACCATATAAGATACTCACAAATTTAGTGGTTTGTACTTTTGCTTTTACTATTACTATTGCTTTCACCTATTTTCTCCCATTCCTCCCTCCATTTCTCCCTCTTTCCTTGCTTTCTTATTCTTCCCTTTTCTCAGGGTGCCGCAGCATAAGAAATCTGAGCTGTCCTACTTTCCACAGAGAGGGAGAGGGTGAGAGCACAGGGACAGTCAAAGACTGGGTAAGAACAGGGATGGGTAGGCAGGGACAGAAGAAATGCGAGCGATACAGAGAAAGAGAGAGAGGACCAAAGAAAGCGAGAGATACAGTCTTCATGACCTAAATGAGTTCAACGGCTCTGGCCAGATGAATTGCCTGCAGGCAGCAACACATTGCACTCTTTGTAAAGCAGACACACACACATGCATGCACACACGTCTCACAAACGCGTGCACGCACACACCATGATAAATGCGGTACATATGTGCGTTGGCAGAGGAAATACATGCGGAAGGTCCTGCGCTCAGCATAAAAGCCTGCTTCAGCTGATCTAAAGTTTAAGTACTGCTCAGCCAAAAGAGTCGATCGCGTAAAACGTGCGTTATGTTTATATTGTCACACACACGAGAGGTCCAGAGGTCAACTGGATATTCATGTTAATATGTGAGAGCCCTCCAAAATTTTCCTCCCACCAATAATTGGTCAACGCAGCAATTTTGCCTGTTGAAGTTCGCAATCCTGGCATTTTTACTTTGCTACTAGAAGCAAATCCAACGACTATTGAAATTAACTATCTACCCTGTCTTGTTTTGTTTATTTACCGTCTTGTTTTGTTTATTTACCCTATCTTGTTTTGTTATCTACCCTGTCTTGTTTGTTTCACAAACCCAAGTGTCCTTGGGTTTGTGAAAGGCGCTATATAAATCCCAGTTATTATTATTATTATTATTATTATTAATAATAATAATTGAACTTGGCTCTAATATTGCTGTCGTTGAAGCTAGTGCGATTGGCACTTCACAACGTAAAAGTCAAGGCATATTTTGTCCTCTATCAAGCTTCTGTCTTCTTTCGTAATAGAATAGAATTTGAGCCTGCTGTGTTGTGAGTGGATTACCGCTCAAGGTCTGCCGGTCCCTTCATTCGTATCTACGTGTGACTATATATGTGTGTGTGTGTGTGTGTGTGTGTGTGTGTGTGTGTGTGTGTGTGTGTGTGTGTGGGTGTGTGTGTGTGTGTGTGTGTGTGTGTGTCTGCCTCTCAGTAGCAGGTCTAGGCATGTTTCCATTTAGTTGAGCGGGATAAATATGGCCCCAACACATGAGATGTTCCAGACTCCACCACAACCTGCCTGGCTCTCCTCCAGGCTGTGTTCACTCAATAGAGGCCAAACAATTTGTGTATATATTTCACGGTGCTGAAAGCCGCAAATCCTGTCACTTAGCGACACTCAAGTGTGCATTCGTGTTGATCAAGTCAGTTGTTGTGTGCATGTGTGTGATGGAGGGATAGAAGGCATGTAAA
The DNA here is from genome assembly GCF_960531495.2 of Zeus faber. NCBI lineage: Eukaryota > Metazoa > Chordata > Actinopteri > Zeiformes > Zeidae > Zeus > Zeus faber. Next base: position 27,353,226 of record NC_137195.1, on the reverse strand, counting down.
CAAGCTTACAGTAAAGCTTGTGTGCTGCGTTCAATTAATCCACATGAAGCATCAGGTAACATGCAGGTGTGTGTGTGATGTTATACTTGGTGGCAAAATATTAAAAGGCGTTGCATGGCATACACAGTCCCACGTGACTTCTGATTCATCTCCATCCACATCAGATTCAAATAATCACAGGCTGAACGGCATAAACAGCACAAATCATACTCTTGTGTAAACTTACAAGAACTGTGCACTTGAAGCGTGTGTGTGTGTGTGTGTGTGTGTGTGTGTGTGTGTGTGTGTGTGTGTGTGTGTCTGTGTGTGTGTGAGAGAGAGAATCTGTCTATGCATTGCATGTGAGAGAATCTGTCTATGCATTGCATGTCACATTAAGGCCCATTAAAGAACAGGCTGGTTGGCTGCTGTGAGTGAACAGGCAGATTTACCTTTGATCTCCGCACAGCTTGACCTGCACAACATATCAGTGCTGGAACGAGGCACAGGGAACACATGTAAAACACACACACAGTAATGGCTGAGACAGGCTTGAGCCCAACAGCATGACCACAGACACAATTAAGTAGACGTAACAGTTCTTTAATGGGGCTCAGGCAGAAGACAGGGAAAAAGACAGGCAAGGAGGTCAAACCAGGAAATGAGTCCGTAGGGCTAACAATCCAAAATAATTCAGAATCCAAAAGGCGAGAACACGGTCAGAACCAGGCAGGCAAGGCTACAGAATAAGATACTGGAATGCTGGGTGGAAAGTACTCGACAATCTGGCACCGCATGAGTGAGCAAGACCGGTATACAGTATATAGATAGGTATAGACAGAAATATTGTCACAATGCTATGTCACAGTGTTGATTGGAGGGAGGCTGATTGGGAGGGGCAGAATTCCAGGAGGGACCAAATCTGAAATGACCGGATAAGTAAGAGAATAACATGTGGCAACCTAAGTTGTGACAGAACCCCCCCTCCAGGGACCGCCCCTGACGTCCCATCAGGCTGGTCCGGGTGGTCCTGGTGAAAATCCCCGATAAGGGACAGGTCCAGGATGCTATGGGCGGGGACTCAAGAGCACGCTTGCATCTTGGTGTGCTGACACTGGCGGATGAAAGCCTGGACTGATGGAACACAGGCCTCCTTCTTGGGGAAGAGCTGAGTTTAGTAGCCCCACAAACGGGGAGGAACCAGTGGCAGAGTTGGGAAGTGTATTATGCGCGTACTCAACCAGTGCTTAGACCAGGGGGATGGATTGTGAGAGTCCATCTCCTGGTTCTTCCTGGGGCTGAAAACCAGAGGACAGAGGCTTCCAGGAGGCTGCAAAACTCCGACCAGAAACAAGATGTGAACTGCAGCCCCCTATCAGAGATAACGTCACTGGGGAGGCCATGCAGGTGCAACACATGATGGATACTCTCCGCAGTTTCCTTGGTAGAAGGTGGCTTCGGCAAGGGAATCAAATGGGTAGTCTTGGAAAAACGGTCAACAACAGTATGGATAAACCATGTTACCGTCAGAGGGAGGAAGTCTGTTAACAAAGTCCAGGGAGATGTGGGACCAAGGAAGACAAGGCACAGGCAAAGGCTGGAGACAAGGATGGGTGGATAATCCCTACTGCCAACGAGTTGTTGATATAACTCTCCATGGCCTTGGAGCCGACAGCGAGAAGAGCCTGGAAGAGGGTCGATAGCGCAGTCATAGGGGTGGTGAGGAGGCAGCACCGTGGCCTGAGAGTTGTTGAACACCTCGTCCAGGTCTAGATAATCGTAGGGAACTCCAGAAAGATCAGGGAACTCAGGGGCTGGAGACAAACCTGATGCTGTTAGGACACTGGACAAACAGACAGGCATAGGCTGGATGGCTCAATGGCTCGGGACCAGGAACAGACAGCCTCGGCAAAGGCAGCCATGGGCTCTGGAACAAGAGCAGTCTGAGGTTCAGCAGGGGCGGCTGACTGCTGTGGAACAGGAACGGGCGGAACCTCAGCAGGGGCAGCCGACAACCCTGGAACAGGAGTAGGCTGCGATGGCGTTCCATGAGACTAGAGTTGAGACCACGGTTTCTCCTCAAGGATCTTTTCTGAGGGCACCTGGGGAAAATGGCAAGGCACGGCCCCCAGAAAGGGGACAGCTGGGGGTCTTCAGGGACAGGAACAGGACAGGTGAGTAGCGGCCTAGCACTGGGGGCTAGGCTAAGGTCAGGACCAGAGTCCAGGCTCACAAACCCAAATTTAACTGACGGACGTGCAGGCGGGAGTCAAGCAGTACGGGGTTCAGGCCGCGAAACCCGCTGGCGGCTAGCAGGCCTAAAGCTAGCGGGCTGGCTGCTAGCAGGCCCCACACTAGCAGATTAATCTACTGGCTGCTCCTTTAACTCAGGGGGGTCAGATGGGTGAGATGTGGGCAAGCAGGCAGACAGCATGACAATTGTTACTACACTGGAAGATGATCCCTGTTTCCAGTGTATATGAGAGTTGTGTCTCTGAAGCCTTTGGTATCCAAAAATAACTGGCTGCTGAGGAGCATTAATCATGTGAAAAGAAATGGTCTCAAAATGATTGCCTGATATTCCCAAGTGAAGAGGAGACATATGGTGGACCACCGTGCACAGAGGTCAACTATCAAGGGCAGTGGCTCTGGGCTTCTCCAGAGAGACCTTGTGGAGACCTAGCTGGTCGGCGAGCTGAATGTCCATCAGGTTGGAGTCCACACCAGTGTCGATGAGGACCGACACCCGGAGTCCTTGTCCTGAGCAGAACAGCTCAGCGTGGAGAAGAGGCCTAGAGGGTATATTAGGGTTCACAGTCCGGCTCACTAGTGCCCTCTGGTGAGCCGGGGCAGATGGAGACAAAATGGCTGCTGTCAATCCAATAAAATACAATAATTTTCCTGCAAGCGGCGCTGTTGTTCTGCAGCGGACAGCAGAGACCAGCTTAGCTGTATGGGCTCCAGGGTGCCAGTAGGGGCGCTGGGAGCGGACAAGATGGTGGAGACTGGGCGTAGCAGCAAGATGGCTCCCGGGGCCAAGAGAAGTGAGCCACCTACTGTTTCAAGACGGCCGTCTATGCAAACGGCAAAAGCAACAAAATTATCAAGGTCCGCCATGAGTTCCTGTGCCACCAACTCGTCCTTAATGCCAGCAGACAATCAATGATGGAGAGGATCCAACAACGAGGGAGTGTTCCACTTAATCTCTGCTGTGGCAGTACGGAATTTAATGGAGTACTGTGAAAACGTGCACCCTCCTGGGTGAGACTGAAAAGATCCGAGGCACCTTTCTACCGGGAGTGGTGTGGTCAAAAACCTTGCGGAGCACTGTGGAGAAAAATTGCCATGCCGTGGGAAGGGGATTTATTCTCCCACTCAGCCATTCCCCATTCCATCACTTGGCCGGAGAGGAGTGATATAATATACGCCACACGTTAATGTCCGGTGAGGAAAGAAGAGGGCTGAAGCTTGAACATGAGGGGACACTGGACCAGGAAGGACAGGTAAGTTCCCAGAGACCCCAAATAACATTCCGGGGGTGGCAATTGTGGCTCGGAACCCGGAGCTGAAGGAGGCGCCAGGCTGGCTGGAATGGCAGGGGGAGCGGCAAAGGAAGTAGCAGGCATAGCAGAAAAAGTCATTGTAGATGTTCAGACTGACTCCAGACTCCAGAGTGGACATCTGTAGGCTGTAAAGGCAGAGAGTGCCTGTTCTTGGTGGTGAATGGCGGCGTCTGCTTGAGCCATCAGCTGCTGCTTGAGAGAGTCCGAGCCGGCTAGGTCTATACTGGCCAGATTGTACTGTAATGGCTGAGACAGACTTGAACCCAACAACAAGACCACAGACACAATCAAGTACACGAAACCGTTCTTTGATGGACTTTAGGCAGAAGACAGGGAAAAAGACAGGCAAGGAGGTCAAACCAGGAAATCAGTCCGTCAGGCGAAAGGGGCAGGTGAAGGGTAAATTCAGAAGGCGGAAACACGGTCAGAACCAGGCAGGCGAGGATACAGAATAAGACACTGGAAAGCTGGGCGGAAGGTACTCGACAACCTGGCACCGCGCAGGTAAGTGAATGGGACTGGTATACACTGTATAGACAGGCATGGACAGACATAGACAGACATGTCACAATGCTATGATGTCACAGTGCACATTGGGGGGGAGGCCAATTGGGAGGGGGAGAACTCTAAGAAAGAGTTGAAATTACCTGAGAAATAACCTAGTTGGGACACTCATGCGCGGCCACAAGATCGAGGCTTCTAACAAACGAAGTATAGGTGCAAGGAAGCCTGCACTTATACTTTGCAATTATACACATATACACTCTAGTACATGAAAATGCAAAAGACTGGAAACGTGTGCTTAACACACACACACACACACACACACACACACACACACACACACACACACACACACACACACACACACACACACACACACACACACACACACACACACACACACACACACACACACACACACACACACACACACACACACACGGTTGCCATGTGAGGTTTGAGGTGCAAGCACAAGCTGCTGCGTTCCAGCACACTTAACCCACACTTCGGCGGCCGCATTCCACTTCGCCATTCCATTTGCAGTGGAAAAAGTTGCACTCTGACCCCCGGAGCCGTTCCAACGTTCAAGGAGAGAGGCAGCCAGCGGAAAGCCACGCTTCAGCGCCAGGGGAGCCGAGGGAGGACTAAACATCGGAACGCTGCACATCGTATATCAGTCTCCCTTTGTTTTTGTTTTCATATGGCCCCCTTTCGGCGAGCTGGAGGAACGGGGACTCGCTGCAACGATCGCTTCACTGTAGTGACTCTGACTTTCCGCCGAGCACAGAATGCTGTACCGACGAGAGCAGACATATCCTGCTCACAAAGCTCTTTGAACATTAAAGATTGTTTTCTTAAAAAGGAGATTGTCATTGCCTGTTCATCCTTTGTCTGTCAGCAAAGGAAAAAGGTCCATCCATGTAGTTTCTTAATTTCAACCTGGATGTCTTTCGGAGGTGTGAAGAAACCCACCCCACCACTGTCACCCTATCCCAGACAATGAGACAACAAATACAGGATTCCCATCATCAAAAGGGAAATGATTCAACTAATGAATCATTGTGGAGCATTACAACTTCTTGTTTTAGGTATCTTTTGTTTTAGGATTTCCTTCCAGGGCTCTGCACATCAGACGCCCACAACCCTTACCCTGGGCTATTTGATTATACATCAGTGTTTATTTCTTCTAAATTAATTTCTTTATATTGGAAACAAACACGTGAACATTAATCCCCAAGTGTGGTTATCAAAAAAATGCTCAACACAAGGACAAAGAAAGGAGAGAAGCAGTTTGACTGTAAAATGCTTGATTATAGATAAAACGCGACATCAGAATGGGTTTATCATCTTTTTACTGTAGACACTTGCAAAAGATGTAAATGTTTGGATTTCTCATGTATATTCTCGTGCCATTTGTGCTCAAAATTTCAACGATTTTGCTGGTAGCTCAGTTTTCCTGTGACTGTTTCCTGGAGCACAATGAGCGGAGTTAGCAAGAAATCTTGTTATAACAAATCTTGTTAACTAGAGTTCAGAAAATTTGTTATGCAACATAAATAGAGACGCACCGATTGCAATTTTCTTGGCCGATTTCAGATTTTTTAAAAGTCTGACCTGCCAATTCAGATTTTGGCAGATTCCGATTCTTTCTAAGAACTATAGTTGAGAGCATACACAAACATTTTTGTAACTTTTTTAAGGGAAAATTCGATTGTATGTTTATAATAAAACATTGACTATTAAATAACTTAGATCTTCTCCAAAACTGCACCAGGTTACAGGACCTTCACTCACTCTCACTCAAACAAATATCAAGAGAAAAAAGTGCTCCAGATACTGGACAGGATTTTTGTATAAATAAAATCCTGCTCCGCTCAGCTGCAATCAGTGCTGAGATCCCTTCTAAAAAGATTCCTGCCCACCTTCTAATGGCCCGGTGCCAAATGCCCAGCACCGGTCCACGGCAACAACCAACCTTTTTTTTTTTTTTTTTTAAAAACAAGCCCAAAAAACAGCAACACAGGAATTTTTCAAGTGGCTTAAAGTTGCGTATTACAAGCGGACTCTCCCTCTGCCCCCACTCTCCATCTGCGCGCGAGCAGGGTCGCTCGGAGAGTGTGAGAGAAGAGAGATCTCCTAGCAAGGCTTTACGGAAGAAACGGGTTGTGTATTTTAACGCAACATCAAATTATATCGATATGGTATTGCCTCATAATATATCTTGTTTGAAAATATATATCTACAGGTATATACCGTAAAAAGTCGGTATACTGCCCAGCCGTAGCGTGACATGAACCATCGTGCATTGCATATGCGTGTAAATTCGACCAGCACAAAATCTGATATATCTGACACTGATCAGTCGACGGCCAATCGATCGGTCCCTCTCTAAAAACAAATGCCATTCGACCCCAGCAGCAATGTGAGCAATAACCGAGCAACAAACGGATTTCCTAGTCACAGGCTTCCAGATGACACCGGTAGATGGTGCCAACGCTAGACCACCATGAGCAAAGGTTTTCTAGATGGGGTGGAACGCATACATTTATTTGATGGTTTACTCTGAAATTTTGGGACTATGCCCTATTCATTAGCTAAATTAAATATCCATCAATGAATGTAGTTGTCGGAGTTATACGTTTCTCACAGGAAACGGTATTATGCCAAGATTTTCTGAAACGAACTCCACACATACGTTTCATATTAACCAATCCTTTTGTTTATACAAAGGTGAAGGGACAGTGTGTACACAATATAACTAGTTTATATCTCAATTTAAGTGATAAATCTCCAACACTGTCATAGCTGTACAATTATCAATTATCAATTATCCTCAATCAACAGGTCGCACTGTGGTTAGGTCATCAAAACATGAACTGTAACTACCACTTTTCCCAGTTCCCCAACATACACAATGTACATAAAAGTACTAAGAGCCGCTGTCTGCCTTAAAAAGCATTAAGTTGATGATTTCACTTGGGTTGCGGCCATTAAGAGACCAAGAGCATTCCTGGCAGGTAAACAGTACCCTCTTAGAACTCGGAGCTCCATAGTAAGAAAAAAATACTCTGTGTGATTGACAGAGGATACTGTTTTCAGTTGAATTATCACAATTCCAACTCAATCTGCGGGGAAAAGGCTAATTTACCGGCACTGTAAATTGGGTCTGCCAAACTTGTGCCGTAAATGTGTTATTTAAGGACAATTAACTCATCAGGTGAAGAAAAAAAGGATCTTCATGTTTAAGTAAATCAATTGGATATTAGACATTTTGGTTAACATCTGTTTTCTCTCTCTCTCGCTAAATTACTCACTGAGCCAAAAACGTGTTTAGCCTCTGCATTCCTTTGCATTTCATAGGACTTGAGATGACAGAGAATTGGGTTGTTGGTCTAGCGCGTAAACAAGAGACAGGCAATATACAAAAGACAAGGGCAGGCGGGCAGGAGAGATGGACAGAAAACATCAATAGAAAATGAGAGGCAGACACTGAAGAAAAACAAACAAGAAGAATATTACTAGTCATGCTATATAGCATGGTGTCCAGGACATCCAGTCCAAGTACAGTAAATCCATTACAATCCTGGCAAACCCCCCTGCACAAATCACTACACCCCCAACTAGGAACTGTGAGACCAGCTATGAGAACACCATGTCCAAGTCAGAATGCAACAGTCCTTCCCGCTGCGCCATCAAGGGCAGACTGTCAAAAACACATGCTATAAAAAATAATGGACATTCTGGCCAAGTGCCCCACAGTCTGTGGCTTCCTATAGGAGTTTATTCAAACACACTTTACATACATTTTGCCCAGCTCGCTCACTCGTGCTCTCTCTCTCTCTTTGCAGAGTGGGCAAAGCAGTCGCTTGTAAGTCAAGATTTCTCAAAGCTTTGGTCTGTGTGTGGATCGGTGGAAGAGGGAAGTCAATGAATCCTCCCTTCAAGTTCACCCTTTTGACAGAGGTGTTGTAGAGGAAATCAATTACTGTACTGTTTCATTCAGGTATTACAGTTTACCAGTATACACAACGTGTTGCCCCTACTGGTGTACTGGGATGCCTGAATGGGAAAAAGCCAATTTTATGTTGTGATGTTGTGTTTACGCTTTCATGACATCTCTGTGAGAAGGATCCATCGGAACGTTCTGGTGGACAAAATAACTTTGGTCTAGACCAGTATATCTGTACCGAACCTGTCCAGATATGAGTAGATGTTCAAGTTCAAGAGATTATTTGTCACATACATATACATACAGTCATACATATATGCAGTGAAATGTCAATACTTCCTGGCAATTAGAAAATCTCCTACACTTGAGTTTCAGCTCCTTCTTTAGGAGGAGCAGGTGGGGTTAACGCCTGAACTTGCGACTTGAGTTTTATGTGAATTTGTGATATAGAGGACACAGTTTGTTTACTTCCGTTGGACTGTTCTGTCTAAAGAGTTCCCAATGACCTACGACAGGCCCGGTCGACAGGCTGTGCTGAGTTCACCCGGCCTCCTGCGCATGGGCCACAGGCCAAGGGAATCTGCAGGAAAACCTCCGCCTGGCGGATGGAAAATTCAATAAAGTAAACCTGAGAAACTTCTCAGTCAAAGGCTGGCTGGCTGGATTGGACATTTAGAAAGCCTGGATAAGATGAAGGTGTGGGAAGCTGGTGGACGGAGGCAGACCAGGAAAGAAACTAGTGTGCTAGCATCATATCATTATTTATATCACTAGTGCATGCCCGTTCAAAATGTTAGACTTTCTAAAGCTGCTTTCACACATGCGCTGTAAACCTGAAATTATGCGGACATTACCCGGAGGAGCTGTATGTGTGAACGCAAATGTCAGAATCATTTGAACTGGACATTACCCAGACTTTACACAGCCAGCACCCTAGTACAAAGTCAGGGTAATGTCCAAATGAGTGGTAGATGTGAACGGAGCAGGTGATCGTCCGGATCATTCAGAGCGAGCAAGTGGGCATGTCGCGTATTGATGACGTCTCTATCATGCGCCAGTTATTTACCTTTGTGCAGTGTAGCTGCTGTGTACTCATTTCTGCTTTCTTTATTATTACTTTCCACTCTCTCGTTTATATTGCGGATACATCCAAATACATGGAGTATCAACGCAAAAAAAGCCCAGCTGCTGATAAGTCTAAGTCGTCCGCCATCTTGGGTGTGCTGTAAAACTCTGCAGCATCATGGCATCCCGTCCTGCCTCCTGCACGCTCTACGCAGGCCCTGCCCCTCATCTAAACCACACACATCATTTTCAGGTGGTGTAAACGCCTCTGACACCGACAATCTGTTTTTTTGCTACATGTGTGAAAGGATCCGGATAATCAGGTCCGGACCTTAATCTGGACATTGTCTGGAAACAAAGACACTCTTTGTGACTCTTCTCACTTATCAAAAATGACTTTTAATTTCACAGTACTGCACAAGAAAACAAATTGTTGGATTTTGAGTATATTCTGAAGACGCAATTGTGAATTGTGAGAAAGTGAATCTTTGCTTCCGTTTTCAACCCTTTGCTTTTCATTTCAATCGCATTTGGAGTCTGTTTGTTTATGAACCTTGATGGATTAGTTTGTGAGATTAGCATTCATTGTTTACATGCAGAGACTAATACGCAGCTTGACGGGCACTGGGATCCCCTTGAGCTTCCCGGCCAGGTGCCTGATTAAAATAACGCAAACACAACTGAAATATAACAGGGAATGCAGAACGACCTCACAGATATGAATTAAAAAAATAGAGTATTTCTGGGCGTGATATTTGTTTTCCTGCTGGAATATTTTCTTTACGTAAGTGAGGTTCATTTTGTTCTGGTGAAACAGTAATCCATGTTAGGACCGCACATCAGGCTGGATGATTTTCACTAAATACATCTTTTGAATGAACCTCTATGGGAATCTACGCTCCAGTTTATGCTTTGCACCGGGAAAAATAGAACCAAGACATAAAAAACACGAGGGGTTTAGGAGCCTCGCGGCATGCCGCTTTCACGACGCTGGCGCTTCTGCTTGGTGTGACCTTCCATGTTGATTAAAATGGCAGCGTATCTGAAGCACTTTCCGCTTCTGGTGTAGCCGAGGGGTGAGACTGTAAGAGGGTTGACACTTGCATATGAAAATTTGACAGCTTAACACTAGGCTTGAGGCAAACGACAAATCCAAAAATGATAATTGCTACTACCTGTCGCTGTACTACCGTTTACAGCTTTAACAAAAACCCTATTGTAAAGAAAGGCTGTTCTCTCCGAACGCTTCCATTGGGTGTACAAAGGCTGGATGTGTTGTCTCGTGTGTGGTAGAGGCAGAAAGGGAGCCAGCCCCCCCCCCCAAAAAAGGAACTTCAGCTCACATAATGTACATATACGAACAGATGAGCCTCAGGGGAAAAATGCTAATGACATAGCTGACAATCCCATCGTCTTGCTAAGACACAAGCAAACACGTGTTATTACGGTGAGATTTTTAAATCACTTTGGGTTAAAGTCGTACTTGCAGATTGGCAGACGGACAGGCCCATAGCACGGTTTCCATGGAACAGTGTAAGCATCGCTGCTTGTGTCTGCGCAGCTGGAGCGCCTAAGTCAGAGGCACATGTGTGGGATGAGACAGCTCAGCGGGAGGCATTTTCGGTGGAAAGGTGCTGAATTGAATTTCCACTGAAGAGCGAAACCACAATGAGACATACTTTCCATTGCCATTACAATGGTAAGACAGTGCCAGTGCTGTAAATTGTTTACAGAACTCACAAAGGCAAACACGCCAAAGCATGCACACGTGCACGAAACGAAAGCAAACATAGAAGCGGACACGCCATGCAACGGCACTTACGCACACTATGCGTGCAAACACAGGCACCCACATGCAAAAAGAAGTTCACTTTTCAATGTCTCTTTCTCAATAATGCCTCTTCGTTGCCACTGTAAAGTGGTCCATGCAGGCAAGATTAGAGCAGTTTATTCTTTTAATATTTTCATTAAAGTCTAACATTTATTTTGGTTCAGATAAGACAGGGAATAATACAAGGCTTGTAAACTAACATGACAGATAAAGGTTATGACACAGAGAGATGCTATAACATATATCAGAGGAGTACAACATATAGTGGAATGTATCTCACATATGGAGGATTCAAAGGGAAGTATGGGATTTTAAATAATACATTTCTCACTCACACACTGATAAATGTCTTGATTTTTTTTCTCCGCCTGGTTCATAAATTAAATCAACTATTTGTGTTATTAATGAATTCATGTCAGGAAGAATGGAATGAGTGTCTTGATCCTTTTCATTTACAGAAATTAATTAGTGTATTTAGCACTTGTAATCAGGTTGATTGGTTACACAAGTTAGGCTTGGGTCCAAAGTGTACGATTTTATAGACGTGCGGTTATTACAGCCAATTGGCTCCCTCTCATTAACACAGGACAAAGGCATTAAACTTCTATGTTTCATGCCTATGAACTTGCAGAATGCAGAAAAATAGAAGATCATCCAAAAAGAAGAAGAAGAAGAAAGATATATTAACTAAAACGCACAGGAACACCAGTCTGATGTTTAAATCGGAAGTAAAAAGAGACACAAGCAGAAAAGAATTGGTTAAGTCCTACTCCAGCCCCCACCATCAATCCCTGTTCCTCACCTCACTGGAGGAAAATGAAAATTCACAGGCCAGCGCTTGGACGCTCCGTTAATTCCCAGAGTTACTACAGTTCCTGGCCTGAAACGGCTTCCGGAAAACAGCAATGCTGTGATCCGGTGCCATAACTGCCTTTGCTGTCAAAGTTAAAAGGTAGCACGGCCACAGATAATGGATTGGCTCGATGGATGGTATATGAGTGTGATGTGTGAGGCAAGATCATGGAAGTAATGTCATCTTGGCATATTTTTTTTCTCACTTTTAAGATCTATACATCTGAAGCCAGCTGTGGCTAGATTCAAATGGTACTTGAGAAAATGAGTGCGCCTCGCTCGAGTCCCTGCTTTTGCCCTTTCACTTACTTCCTGTTTAACTTACATAAGTGGAAGACATACAAAAGGTGAAAAAAGCATTCTCACTCTTTTTACCTTTTTACCATAACAACCATATGAAGATTTATCCACTTACCGCTTGATTCATGACACAGCTAATAATTCAGTCTGCCTGGAAAGAAACAACCTTCCCACTCAGTGCCTATACGATTTCAAACAGGATCCTTAAAAGATGACCCATTTCATCCCTAATTTATGTTACAGATGGTAATTCAACCCAACGCTGCCGGTGCTGCCCAAAAACAAATCCTCTTTTGATGATGTTTTTGAACATTTCCCAGATGCTCTGGTGTTCAGCAATTCATTGGCCCTAATTTATGGAACAAGGTTCAAGCAAGCAGTTCAGTTCAATTTACAGTAAATTCAGGTTCACATATTGGGTAGCGGTGACTAAACCGAAACTGTGGCCTATTATCTTGTACCATAAGAGCTGTAACTGTCAGACCAGGGATCATAGCCAGGGAGTGAATTTATGAGGTTGTCCGCCCTCGTTTTACTGTAAACTGGTATGTTACTGTAACCGGTGCTGGCCGGTCCCCATGTGAAGGTCATTAACAGCCCCATGGAGCCACTTTGGTTTCCAGGAATAAACAAACTCCTCTTCTCAGCTTTTGTCTACACTCGAATAAGTGTGCACAGCGAGCGGGCGTGCGCACACAAACACCAATGCAGGTTGACACATGCACTAGACACACACACACACACACACACACACACACACACACACACACACACACACACACACACACACACACACACACACACACACACACACACACACACACACACACACACACGCGTATGTGTACATTCGCCCCACACAAACGCACGTACTGCAACATCACATGCAAGCAATCACACAGGCAGCGCGCCTTCGATGAGTAACTAACATGGGACAGATGTAGAGCATGGAAAATTCCTGAAGCTAATGTCCAACAGACCGCTGACCAGCTTTTGCACCCTTCGTTCACAGAGCGCAAAGAAAGATGCGTCTCAGTTATGACAGCCAGAATAACCGAGACCAAGGAAAGCAAACAGCATCAGACAAACTTCACTAACGTGGATCTTCTGCCCTAGAATCTCGCCCGTTAAGGGATCGATTTCATAAGTCTTGTTTGCCTTGTCATCTCACACGTGTGCGAAAAGCACCATAAACACCAAGCCAAAATATTTGAAAAAAAACACATATTAAGATATTCAAAGAAACATTTGAGCCAACGGGTATGTTGAGAAACCGTGTGGGGTTTTGATTTGCTTAATCTCCGCACTGCTGCTGCTTTACTTACATATTTGCAAGTGGGGGGCTCTCCTCCAGGGGGCAGGGACCCCGGGCTGAGGACAGGGGAGCTGGCTGGACTGCAGAGCTCGGGGAAGGGGTTGGGAATGGCTGGGAGAGAGGACGTCCGCAGCTGTTGCTCCTCTTCCTGCAGCCTCCTGGACAAAAGAGGCATTTCAGGGTGGATTTTAAAGGTGCAATCAGTAAAATCGGACAATCGCCCGTCAAATAGCGGCCGCTGAAGGGAGCCATAGAAACTACACCAACATGCAAAAAGTTATGCTCCTCCTCCACGAGGCTTCTCAGCCTTGTTCGTAAGAGGGGTCTTGGAACACCGGTTGGTAGCTGAATGTTCGTCCATGCTTGTGCAAACTAAAATGAAAGTTTGGGGATATGAGCAATGTTGTTCAGGGGCATTTCCTCCTACAACAGTGAGTTCAATGTGGACTGCTTTTTTTTTTTTGAGCGTTTGTAGTCTCAGCATCCATCAAGGTAACATTGACTGGCATTGATCAACAACATTAACCCCTACCCATATATCATGGTCAATTGGGTTAATTTGTTTGCCTTTAGCCATGGGTGAATCAGCGACTCATCCCTGTTTCAATGACTCCAGTGTTTTTTGAGAGAGGCCTCTCCTGAATTAAATACATTCATACATCAATAACGATTTATTTAAATGGAATCTTTAAGAGGCTGAATGTTTTCAGTTTGGCGGCTCGACGCAAACCTGTTTCTCATCTTAACAGCACAACCTAAACGCCAAAACCCGAGTTTGTGACCTGAAAATGTAGCTATTTAAGAAAAATGTAAAATCTGAAGGCAAAGTTTAAAGCAGAAGTTTGAGTTGAACCCCTCTGACATGTAAAAAGGATACATGGTGGGGGGAGAGAGAGAGAGAGAGATTGTATTAATAAGTCATCAGCGTTAAGTATCGTGAGTCGGTGTAGTCTGTTCTCCTCTGATCTCGCCATAATGAACCCTCTGAGTCTCCTGGCAAGTGAGAATCACAGAACCCCGGAAGTCCTACACTGCCAGTATATTTTTATATTTTTTATTTTTTGTGAAATATTCAACGCTCATCAATATTGCATCAGCGCTTCACTTTCAAGTGGCTTTAAATTAGGCGGCGCGGAGTCTCGGCAGGAGGAAGGATGATTTGACAGGTGATCACCAACTTTTGGACGTTAAATCGTGACGAATAAAAAGTTTCTGCAGGTCAGTATATGTGAAATACCAGATAATTTTTCCAGAACTCCTCTTAATCTATTCATTTCGCTCTCCCTCTCTCTGTCCTTTTCCGACTCTGCCTCTCTGTAGAGCCCAATAAGTTCAAAAGGGAATAGGCCTTTTGATGTCTTTCCCATCAGAGCCAGGGAACAGGGTTATTCAGAGGTCAGCCCTGAATAATAAGAAGTTCGGTGCTTGACGTGTGGTGTCGGTGTGCGAGTGAGTGCGTGTATCTGTGTGTGTATGTGTGTGTGTGTGTGTGTGTGCCCTATGAGACAGAATATTCCATTACCCGATCATCCCCCTCTGGTTCTGTCAAATACTCCAGAGAAAGCGAATAAAAGAAGCTGACACCAGCTCTGCTCTGTGTCTGTGTATGGCTGTGTGCGCACCACGCAAATGGCACTCGCGACCCGTGCACACACGTGCGCGCACAAACGCTTGTGCATTGCTTATATGTGTACCCATGCTTGCATTCATTTAATAATAGCCTCGGGGGGGGGGTGGGGGGTATGGTTACTGCTCTCAAACTAAGAGAGACATTTGCACCCTACGCTGGAATAAAAGGGAATTTTAACTTTCTCCTCCTGCTGGTGAAGTAGCTTGAGACAAAGACACAGTGACAAGGAACGGGTCATTCAAGGGCTACAGATAATGAGCAGGCTTGAACTGTTATGCCGAATTATCCAGAGGGCAGAATGGGATGACAGGTTTAAAAAAGAAAAGATAAAAGAATAAACGGGGGGAAATAGGCGGCTGTTGCACACAGGGAGCGAGTGAGGCGCGTGAATAGGTGTCAGGGCGGCGGTGGGAGCGGTAAGCCTGTAGAAAAGACAGATTGTGTATAGACAGAGGTTAAGAAGGAATAAAAGTATTTTTGGTGAATCTGGTATTGAAAAGTGTTTTAACTGTGTCATAAATGCTAGCCTCCTCAAAATGAATTCTTTGCCTCTTTCCCGGCCTCAAAGCCCACCACCGCAGCCCCTCCATGCCACGTATGTCTCTGGTGAAAAAACAATCAACATACTTATTCAAAGGTTTACCGACCGATGAGTTAGATATAGAATTATAATATCAGGTTTGCAGAATAAATACTAGAAACAAGAAAAACATCCTTCACGGCCACAGGGCCATGTCATGTGTCGATGCCACACATCGTCACGTGTCGTGACCCCAAACCGTCGACGAGACTCGTTTCCAGTCTTTCCACACAAACCCGATATTGCAAAAACAGTGCAGACCAGACAAACTGGTTCGGAGTTGACTTGACCTCCCTTCAGCAGGCGATGCAATGCAATGCAATTAAGGAACCCTTTATCGAAAATGTACGGCTAGGGATTAGGGTTCTACCGGATGTAAGTTTATGACAATAATGCCGTGGTTTGTATCCGCTTTGATCGACAGAGACCCAAACTGTTCTTGAAACAGTGGAGTTCTCTCAGCACTGAAGTAAGAAGTCGTCGCCATCAACTTTCATCACACCGGAAATGTGAGCAGGTAACTTTGAAAAAGAAAAGAGAAAAAAAGGTCCAGCAATTACCTCATTTGTATAAAAGCGGCGGCCTAGATAAAGGCGATAGCAGCAGGTTTCACCCCTCAAAGAGTTGTCAGATTTGTCAAATTGCCAGAAAATCCCTCAGACATTTTGGGGTGAATCATCACCACCTAGATACGGTTAATGGGGTGGTTGTATGCACGAGCATGTGCGCCTCACCTGACAGCAAGAATGTGCATGGGCTGGGAGCGTCGCAGGCTGGTTTGGGGCGAGTCCGAGGAGGAAGAGGAGGAGGAAGGCTCCGGGGAGGCGTGGCTCGGCGCGTGCAGTGAGTGTGGGCCCTGCCGTGTGGGCTGGCCGCCGTGATGATAGTTGAGGTGATGCTGGTTCTGCTGCTGCTGCTGCTGGTGTTGGTGGTGTGACGATGAAGAGGCGGTCTGTCCGTTGTGCAGCAGCGGGGTGGACTCACTGTGCTGGCCGCTGCAGGTGGAGTAGAGGCTCTCCAGCGACGAGTTCATGTCATTCACCAAGGCCTCCAGATCCACATCGTCCTCTAGAGGAGAGCAGGGAGAGACGCACAGTCAGAGGCCCCGGCAGGACCAGGGAGAGGGAGAGACAAAAAAAAACATAGAACAGGAAAAACAGAATGGTAGGAAGGAACATGAAGGAAGGAGGAATGGAAAGATGAAAGGAAGGAGAAAAGCAGAAAGCAAAGAAGGAAATGGAAGTACTGCAAGGAAGAACGTAAACAATGATACAGGAATGAATGGAAGAACGCAGTGGCATCTTCTCTATTACTGGAGGATATTACTGCTGGATGTGGATGGAACACGGTATTTACCAAGGTCACAACAAGGAGCCCATAATAGTATCTTGGGAGTCCAGAGCAGTGGATCAACAAAACCCATGAGACAAAACTGGACCCCATGCAATACTGAGAAAACTATATTGGAAACTGTGAAGCGCGGAATAGCGAAAAATAGAAGGTAGAAAGAACACTTCTTATGCTTCAAAGCCGGCAATGGAAGCCCCATGAGAGCGCTGTGGGAGAGTGCTTGGAATGGAAGTTTCCAAACAAAAAAGGTAAAGTCCCTGGATTTTGCTGGGACTTTCCACATTTTATTTATACACTCCTCCGCGCTGTCTCTGCTACTCCTCCAGCTTGGATTCAAACCCCTGACCCAGGATCTGCGGTTCACCACCATAACCCTGGGCTACCTATAAACTAGCCAGAATGCAGGCACATAAAAATATGCATATGTGATGCGCGCACGCGCACACACACACACACACACACACACACACACACACACACACACACACACACACTGATGATAGGTAACCAGTTCTGCCAGAGTGCTGAATCAGCAAGGCTTCTACTGACGACATAAGTTTTGTTCAGATCTTCGGGGATTACAGGGACAAGTATGAACCTGCCCAGAACACTTTTAAACTCCCAGCAAGGGAGTTCATTGGTGTCACAGTGTAAGCTCCCGCTCCGAGTTCACCACTGGTAAGAACAGTAACGCTCTAGAAATAATGCAAAGTTGGGCTTTTTTTTTATTTTTTTTATTTTGAGTTTACCCTCAAAGGCCCTTTGAAAAGAAGAGAAAAAAAAAATCTTCTTGATTTATATTCATGAACCAATTTTTTTTTTTACTTCAGGACCTAACTTCACAAGAAAGTCTGAAGTGAGCACAAACGAAGAGAAGTATTGCAATTCTTTGCCTCAAAGTGTAAAACTTTTATGAATCAAGTAAACTTGGAGCTGTTTTTTTTACTGCCAAGTAATTATCTGTTGCTAGAGAGCTGATCTTTAACAATAACACATGAATAATTCTTCATTATGTAAACGCAAAGCCATCTCAGGCCAGGAGTATCATGACCATAACCTGAACCCTTGCACTAAATCGCACCACCACACTGCAGGGCCCTGGTATACCACTAGGTGAAGACAAACTCTACCATGCGATGCGTCCATGATGCAATAGAAAGCTGCTTCATGGTATCAGGTGATGGAGATGAACTTCTACAATAAGATGAATTTATACAATAATAACAGCAACATTCTTTTGTAATTACCCTTTTATTGTTGATACTGCAGTTATAAATAAATATGCAGACATCATTGCTGTACTGTATCTTTGTGATGGGATTTGTCTCTCAATATAATTAATTCAAAAGGGAATGAAATGAAATTCGCCCCAACCCACCCGGACGTCTTCCAGCGGGGCCCGAAGGCTCCAGCGTCCTAGTAGGAACTCATCACGCCACACCCCGCGGCCTTAAAGTAATCCGTGCACTTTGAAAGGGGCCCTGTCCTGGAAACGTGTCAGGTAGCCTTGTCACAGGTGCCTTTGCTTCACAGGTAGTTAATCTGGAGGTATTAATAGAGACAGGTAAGCTGCAGCGGCTACGTAGAGTATAGATCCTGCCTGGAGCACTAAGGAGCTACGTGCACAGAAGCACAGAGCGCAGGTTTGAACAAACACAGAGGAGACGCAGCAAGAATTGATGCTTACTGTTGATGGTTATTGAGGTTTCCCAACATTTCAGTATCATTTGCTACTAAATACATACTTCATCCTTTCCTGTGAGTGAGCAGTATAAACTTGGGACAGTTAGTTTTGGGTCATAAGAACATATCCATTGACATATAGATTACTTGTGATTACTTGTGCCTACATTTTTATTTTAAAATGTTCATACATTTTGTTAATGCAAAATATTGCTTACATGTTGAATAAAACTGAACTACTTGAAGGCAATGGAAACGAGAATCAAATTCCATCAGTATTGGTATCAACTACCAAAATTTGCTATTAGAGACTTCTAACAACTGATACTCTTTGTATTTAGCATTTTCTCCAATGCCGGTACAGTTTTAGTGCCAGTATTAGTCTATTCTAATTAGGCTTATTATAATTTCTATCATTATTATTTCAAGTCCAGAGGAAAATAAATATAAAGATGACAATTAGAGTAACAAACACGATTGTGAATAATCCCCTTTGCAATCTGTAGGAGAGACACTAAGCCTCTATTTAGTCAGAGAAAATTACCCTACTAGTAAACCTGTCCCAGGCTGCTCTCGAACGCACGCTACACATTCAAGCTACTTTCATACACTGTTGCATGCAAAGCCCTGTCACAACCCTGCCTCAAAAACACGGAGACAGACAGAATGATCCTGAATTATCACACACACACACACACACACACACACACACACACACACACACACACACACACACACACACACACACACACACACACACACACACACACACACACACACACACACACACACACACACAACAATTTAGAATTGGAATAGATGATGGTTGTTTATCTTTGACACAGTATTTGGAGAAAATACATAAAATACAGGCTTCTTCAATGATGTATTCAACATTAAGGACTTTTAATGATTAAAATGTAATAAAATAATCAATATTGCACAGTCATTAACTGGCATTCAGCCTCCACTTGTTACTAACTTTAAATGATAAGCACTTCGGTATAATAAGAACTTATTATTAATATTATTATTATTATTATTATTATTATTATTATTATTATTAATACACATTTAAAGTTAGTAAGGAAGCATGACTAGTATAGTATACTCATGCCACCTTCTTAGGCTGAACATAAAAATGGCTGCAAACTTCAGCTCTTGCTTCACATGAGAAATGGTCTTGAGACACGTTGAGATCTAACTAAATCTCAGCGGTGGGTTGAAATTAGGCCAAGCTTTCTCTATTGTCTAGAAAACGCAAAACACACTTTTAAGCAACTGTAAAGATAGGCAAGTCTGAGAAGTCTAGAATATGCACAAAAGCAGCGACGGAGGCTGGAGTAAAAACAGGACCATTATATCAATGGCGAATCGTTATAGCTCGTCTGAGTCTCCTCTGGCCAGAAATGCAGTCTATGCATTCATTATGCTTGCATATGTATCAATTGAGTGCATACATGTGCACAGATGGAGCCCAGTGGGCGATCAGCGGGGGCCGTAGATCAAGCCTAAACTGTAAAGCGTGGCTCTGCATTGGGGAGGACAATACCTCTGGCGACAGCACACACCCACTGGGGGGCCCAGCCTTTTTAGAGAGTGAGCCAGAGCAAGACCGAGAGCAAGGGTGAGAGCGAGTGCTTTAAAAAAACCTTTATGTGCCGGTGCAACTTTTTTTTTTTTTCAGGCCAGGATAGAAAATATTACGAACGGCGAGCCACCGACGAATACACTTCGGAAGTTCTCCCAGGTTCTGCCCCCCTCATTCAAGTGAACATGCCATATGTCGCCTCTGCTCCCATGTGGATTTGCAAGAGTGGTTGTATACAGTAAGTGTGTGTGGTTAAACATGTGGGTGTCTGGGTGTGTACCCTCGCAATTGTGTGCCAGTTTTCCTTGACAAAGGGAGAGGCATAGCTGTAATAACTGGAGGTGGTTGTTAAAATCCGTTTTGTTCAAATGTTTCTTTTTGTTTTGCTGTCTTGGGAGGCAGATTTTGCTTGCATGCTTCACGGTGTATGTTCCAGTACCACACTGTCCATGCAAAACAGTGTTGAATTGGAAAGTAAAGGGGGTTTGAAGTTTTATTTATCAAAAATGTGAAGTTATGACGCATGGACATTAGTTTAGTTTTGAAATGGTTTCATGAGAATTTATTAATAAGAAATGTTTCTTGTAACAAGTAAGTTATGTAATAGAATTTAAACTCTGCATTACCATAATTTTATTTGAATAGTGAATTTATGTTAAAATGAATGACAATTCTATAACTTTTGAAAATGTAAGATGTGTTTTTAAAGCATATTTAAGTACATTATTTTATGCTTAGAGCAAAAAAGGATAAATTGGCGAGTTCCCTCGGGTCTCAGGCAAGACATTCCCCCCCAAAATTGCTTCAAGACGCCCAGAAAGCATTTGCACATGAAACAATTTTTCAAACCTTTCCTCTGATGAAATGCGACACCAATGATGTCTGTATTTCCGAAAGCTGCTTGTTACATTCCACTCTCACTACTCAAGGGCTTCAGATTTTATTATTACTTACTACAAAATTACATTTCGTAGTAGAAGTTACATTGCTAAAGTCTGTGTCTTATTATGTTGATGGTTTTGTTTTGGTAAACCCAAATTACTATAATAAATAGTAATAACAGTAATTATTAGCAAATAAGTTAATGTGTTACCACAGAAACCTGTTGCAATAAATCAAATTCAATATTTTTTAATTGGAAATTTCAAACAATCGGGGTTGGGATATCAATTGCAAAATTATATCAACAGTATACGGAAGCATATTGCGCTCACACAGCAATATATTTGATGATTGGCTACGTCGTGATAAGGAGAAAATAACTATATATTTCCTGATATTAAGAACATTTCGGCACATATCTTATTATAAAAACATTTTTTGACATTATTATGACATAGCCAATGTAAAATAAATAATTAGTTAAGTGAAAGCAATGCACCACAGTATTAGAAATACTTGAATGCAGGTATATTGACGGCCACCTGGCATCGAATCCAGCCCAATAGCGACCCCTAGAGGACCACAAGGTATTAGCAGCCTTAGCCGAAATGGGCTTATTTAGGTAATTTAATTTAAAGCAGTGTTCAGTATTATATCACCATCAGTATCTCTTTTATATTCTGTTTCTACCGTTTGTAATGCGAGTTGTGTGTGAGTTTCCTTATTTAATTCAAAAACATTTATTTTAGATCTAAAATCGACTCTGTGTACGTGCCCTGGTGTCAGACACAACCAAATATCTAACAAACAAATATTCTTCATTCTTAATACATTGCTTTGTGTTTTTTCTAAAATTTTCATTACCAACGGCTAAAATTTGCCTTAAACAGACTGCCAAATTCCAGCTTGTTCTGAGATAAGTGCGTAGCATGTAGCGGTAGATAACATTTGGTCTACTCTGTATGCAAAATGATAAGGAACACAACAAGTCCTTAAACACAGTCCTAAATGAGACCATATTCACCCCCATATTCAAGAAATTTAAATCTAAGCTTTGTTCCCATAACAAAAGTTAACCCGATTTTTAGATGAAAATTTCCGTGACCAGATACAGTATGAAAATAATCCAATACATTATTAAATACCAATCATACAAATTGCAGCCAATAGACACCTTCTGGATCCCTCATATTAAGTTGCAATGGACTTTTTTAAATACTTAAAAATAATGAAACAATACTCAGACAAAGATGATTTGGGTCCCCAGTAAAGTTTGAATCCATGCTGTAACTTTAAAACAATTGATGCAACATCAAATAACCATTTGAAAAAATTTCAATAATTCAATACATTTCAATATATTTTGGTGAACTATTTCAAAACAAACAAATGCTGATGTTTTTACTATTATATACGTACAATCGATTTTGGTACATGAACTACTCATTTAATAAACCCATAGTTAATTACGTAAAAGTATGTTTAAAGTCTCACCAGTGACGTTACTAGAAATAGCAAAACTTTAAGCCCGCGACTCCTCATCTTTGAATTTTGTGCTCATGTGCCCTTGCTTGTGCACGTGTCAAGCCCCGACTCTCCCTCAAAAACAAAACCTGCACACTGTCCCTGCCTCAGTTCGGTGAATAATGACTGCAAAGTCAAGCCCTAATCGTTGAGATATCTGCGGTAATTCAAACGCTGACACAGTAAATGGGCTTCCAACCGTAATCTCAACAATTTGAGGTTATTTGACCCAGCATTCATTCGGTTATCAGGCAGCCATTCATTTGCTTTTCAACGCACCCTGATAAGCCACTCAATGGCATATCTCTCAGCACTTATTCTAAAAATATGAAATGATGTCCCGGTCATGTTACAACAAAGGTCTGCTGTTCTCCCTTCAACACAACACTAATAGGTTTATGTCTTCTCTAGGCTAGCGACGAGGGCAGCAAGCAGCCACATTAAAGTCGGATGAGAATAAAAGAGTGGATTTTAAAGTAAAATTTAGTTAAATAATGTCTGAGAGGATTATCGCCTCACTCCTAATAATACTGCCGCTGTGGGGCTTCATGTAAGTCTTCGCTCAGCTGAATACGGTCATGTGAGAACGGCAGTGTTTACTGGAAGGAGAATGGAGTACTTAAAACCGTTACAGTTAGAACACACCTAAATTATATGTAATGACAATGTCCTTAAAAAAATGTTTATAATTTGAGATTATAGTTCTAGAAAAGACAAAAAAAAAACCCACTTTTTTTTGTTTTTATTTTTACATTCCACTTTAGGTGCATCCACCATGCTAAATGGGGGGGGGGGGGGGAACTAACAAACAAAAAAAACGGTGAGAAATATATATTTAACAACGTTCCCAATGAAAGTCACCCTACTGCCCTTTCCCTCCGCGCGGGGGGGAAATCCTGAAAAATGACAATGTTATTTCTGCTCCATTTATTTCCCATTTCAGGGCAGAGTGTTTTCTAATTCACTCTCAGAGCCCTGGCGGACTCGCCCCTTCCTAAGGTCCCATGCTGGGCCAATATTGTGCTTAATTCTTATGCTCCCATTGTCCAGGGTGCACCCTGTATGGCACAATTAAAAAGACGGCATAATTATAATGGCACCCCGTGTCCGCGAGGACCGCCCTTTGAACTGATGAAATGTTTACAGCGAAGAGACCCATATTATATATACACATTATAATATATATATATACACACACACACACACACACACACACACACACACACTATATGTCATTTATTTTTCCAGCTTAACCCTGTACTATGAGGTATTTATCGCCGTCTCCTTTGCTTATTCACACAGTTTGGTAGTAAAACGGTATAGCGGTTCTATAAGTAAAGGATAAGACTATATGTTTGATACCAGCTTCCAAGTAGAACTTCATGCCGCACACACACACACACACACACACACACACACACACACACACATACATACACATACACACACACAGTATAAAAAAGACGTAACCACTGCATTGACGGATGGACTGATTTTGAGGCCGACCAACCTTGGTGGTGTGGGGAACTGCTATTGGCTGACTGCTGGAAGCTCGGACCAATGTGATCAGCTGTTTGTCGGTGATTCGTGGTGCGATCCACATTTTCCTGCTGAGAGAGAGAGAGAGAGAGAGAGGGAGACGTCAAACTGCTATACCGCTGGAAGAATGACTTAACACCAAACCTACACACACGGGATCCAGAATTCCGGACAAGCGAGGCCCTTAAGCACAGCAGACGTGCTCACTCCTTAGACGGCTGGTGTGGGGCTGATAACCATCTCCACCCAACAAAATAAATAAACTATTCTGTGCTGATTTGAATTTGACTTAAGTGTTCCCGCGTGCATTTGTGTTTATAAGAGTGCTTATAAACATCTGTTGGTGTGCAAGTCAACTAGCGTGTGTACGTGTGTGTGTGTGTGTGTGTGTGTGTGTGTGTGTGATAAGATTGGTGTGCTTGCTAGTCCGGCCTAACAGCAGGAGCGGGAACAGAATGTACTGTGGTGGATTTCTGTGCCTGGCTCCCCCTTGTCCAAGAATACAACTTGTGACATACACACACACACACACACACACACGGCAGAACTCTTATGTAGCAACAAAAGCTGCGGTTAGTTGTTCTGCCTCATTGAGAGTTGTGACACACTCTCTTGATTTGTTTTTCATTTGATTTGAAGGGAGCGCTAGCCGGGTTATAGCATGCCAGTCCAGTGTGTGTGTGTGTGTGTGTGTGTGTGTGTGTGTGTGTGTGTGTGTGTGTGTGTGTATAGAGCGGCTTGGTGTCGCAAAAACTTGCTCTGGTAATGAACTGTGAATGACCGGACAAAAGAAAAGGAGTAAAGGAAAAGCAAGTTAAGTTAAATGAACACCACACAAGTGGATAGAATCTGTTCTATTCCACCTAAAAGTCAAGTTCCTCCATCCAGAGAGGCAAATCTGAGCCGTCAGAAATTGGGGCCGCTATTCCCTGCTTTACAATTTAAGGGCTAAACTGGTCGGGGAAGACGTATTGATAAACGCAAATATTCTATTTCATATTCACTATAACACAATAGACCCCACACCTGAAAAAAATGACGAAACACTATTGTTAACCATTCAACACATTTGAGATATTTTCTACAAAAATGAAACGTACTATGATGCAGAGCCACATAATAATCAATAAAATACAACCCTCGCCGTTACATTCCCATCGATTTTGCAAGGAATACAGGAACAATAAACGCTTCAGACAAGGACATCCCAGGATGCCGCCGTAACGGCAACATTTGGCCGCCCGCAACATTCACAACCACCCTTCTCTCCAGCGAAAGAATAATCGCACCGATATCAGAAGAGGTCTTCCACGCGCGCTCAACAATGAAACTCCTACAAGCGCTTGACAAGAGGGGACTCACTGTGAGGAGGTCTGACGAGGATTCTCTCCCGGCCGCATCCATGCTTCACGAAAGCCCGCTAAGCCTGACCGCCACCAAACACATCAACCACGCTGCGCCGGCAAAACTTTGCTGGGCCCGAGCGTTGGGCGGAAAGAAATGACTCATTACGGAATGATTCAGAGTTGCTCTCCGCCATCGCTCTATCTTCGGACTACAACCGAGGTTATAATGTTTTAGATATGGTACTAAGCCAAACCCCCCCCCAGCCCCTCGCTCCCTGCCCCCACCTCCTCCACACCAACTAACCCAACCGCATCCAATTACTACGTCGCATTGTCTGCTCTCTGTCATCGCTCTGGGTTGCAATATCTTTGGCCAAAACAAGACAAAAAAAAATGTTCCTTTAGTCTTTCCTTTCTTAATATTTGTATATCAATGTGTATATATATATATAAACATAATATTATAATTTTTTAAATACAAGCGCAAAACCAGCGCAGGGACGACTGAATCGGCGCCACGCACAGTGTTGTCGGGTCTAGCTACCAGACTGTGACCGATCCTTTCTCTAGCCACCCAAATTGCACAGGGATGCCGGTTGGCCGGACAGTGCGGCATGTAGTGTGTGTGTGTGTGTGTGTGTGTGTGTGTGTGTGTGTGTGTGTGTGTGTGTGTGTGTGTGTGTGTGTGTGTGTCTTACATGATTTGGAAAATTTAGCCGGAACTTTAAGAGCGTGGTTCAGCTCCGCAAAAGCAACAGCCTGTCGCACAATATATTGGGTTTGAACACTGCTTTACACACACACACACACACACACACACACACACACACACACACACACACACACACACACACACACACACACACACACACACACACACACACACACACACACACACACACACACACACACACACACACACACAACCAGCACCCTCCCAAGGTAGGACTTAACAGAGACTCAAGTCACACCTTGGTCTCTTTTGTGGACAATGCTGACAAAGAAAATCCAAAAGCCAGACAGCCTTTGATGCCTCTAAAGGCAAAGAAGCCCGAATGTTAACATTAGGGATTTCGTCCTGCAGACGTTGCCCTTTTAGGATAATTCTCAGGCATGGAATACCCTTGCTATACATTCACTTTGAGGGTTAGTGAAGCTTACAGGGGCTGAGACAAGACAGGGGGAAAGGCAAAATGAGATGACACATGAAAGAGCACGGCCCTTTTTTTCTTGCCAAGTGAAAAGAAAAACAGATGTCCCCCCTGTCCTCTTTTATTCTTATTCAACTTCCATTCTATTCTCCTCCACCCGTTCTTTTCTCTCACACACACACACACACACACACACACACACACACACACACACACACACACACACACACACACACACACACACACACACACACACACACACACACACACACACACACACACACACACACGTGTTGCTCAAGTTCCTGAAGAAAGGGGTCAAATATGGACTGAGGGCAAGGCCGGGTTTTTACAAGCAGCGTATAAGAGCCCTTTCATATTGATGCGCTGAAACAAACTTCAACTAAGAGCCAGGGGTAGAGGGTTCAGCTTTTATCTTTGAAAAGGTCAACAGAGGACTGAGGACGAAGTTGAGGCTTTTAAAACAACACAGAGCCAAAAGGGCCAGAGGTCTGGCCTTAAGCATGACCAAAGACCTGGTCAAAGCCACGATTTATGAGGAGGTCAGACTAAGGTTAAATGTGGTGGCTGGATGGATCGATTTTACACAAACTTCAACAGCTACGGGTATTGAAGAATAACTTCAACAGGAGTTTAGTGGAAAAATACACATTATGTATACAAAACTGAATGTACCCATGTACTCCATGTGTGGGTTTGCTTAGAATAGCTTTGATAAATGCTTAGAATAGCTTTGGGAATAATATGTCCTCTCAACAATATGGGGGTAAATATTAAAGCAAGTTTCATGATTGATATTGTATTGATATTGTATTGATACGTCGTCTCAGCCTACGGAGAATCCTCGTCAAATTCTTCCCTTATGGCCACCGGCTGACCTCCCTCTTCAAGTGAAAATGAAAGCCACTTCTCGTCCACTGAAGTGCCTCAGAAGAAGTCAATTTAAAGAGCCATAAAGAAAACCACTTAAAAAAAACTTGAAACTTGAAATACATTTGTTCCAAAAGCAGGAATGGGAGGTGAGGTGCTGGATTGGAACAAAAAGTTGGCCCTGGCATTTTTGGCCCAGACGGCCCGGGGGGGGGGGGGGCTAAGCGAGTGACTGAGGTCGGCCCTGTTTACACCTGGCATTAACATGCACCTTGGGTGATCTGATCACAAGTGGACATCTCTCAGTACGTCTGCTCACACCTGGTGTTTAGAATGCGTCTTCAAATGCGTCTCCAGTAACCACTTGTGATCTGATCTCACTTCCTCGCTCTATATGTAATGCAAATAAACACGTACATCATTTCCATTTGTAAAGACCAAATGCGAAGCCCTCGGCGAAATCAAAACAACAGAGACTGAAATTTTGTTGCCGTGTGTACTGGACTCAGAGCAGGGTTCAGGATGAACAGATTTATTTCGTTTCCTAATTTCCTTACTTCAGAGAATAGGAGTGGAGTTTTTTTCTCCTCGGCAGCGTGCCGTACACCGTACGTCAGTCTTATCCTTTTGTATGAGCTAGTTTAATTTGTTTCCTACTTGTATGAAACAAAATGTTTAAACACAACTAAAGGACTGTCCCGATCACTGCGTAATGGAATGAACAAAACAAAAAGCCCGTCTGTCAAAAATCACTGTAATCGCACTGCGGCGCTACGAGCTCTGAGCCACGGCATCTGAGACGAGAAACAGAGGACGGAGGGGAGGGGATGGGCCTCAGAAGAGATGTGATTGGGCCAGCCCAGTGTCAGTATAGAAAAAGAACCAATGAGTCTCTGCTCTATGGGCCGGCCGTAGGACAATTTATTTATTTTTATAAAAAGAAATAAAAACATCATATTGGCCCAAAGGTGCGCCAGCCCACCGGGAAAATGTCTTGTATGTTTTAACAGTCCACCCCTGGCAAGGTGGGGCTTGATAATGGATCACAGTAATGCCATGGACACACTAAACCACTTTCAAAGTTGTCAGATCGATTGATCACGCTACACAACTTTCTGTCTTGTGGTTCTCACACTACATGACTGATCGGTGACACATTACAAGACCTTCACCATGAGGAATCCCTGACAAGTCTGTCGGGTCTCCAAACTACGGTTTGTCACGAAAACACACACGGGAATTGACACTGGTTATGCACGGGACAGGATCTTTTTTTTTTATTATACTGTTGATCACTGTAAAAACTGAATAAAAAGCTGAATTTAAATAAGAAACATATTAAAAACCTAAAGAAGAAAAGTAAAATAAGCATGCTGTGTGTTTCTGGCTGCTGCTCCGCTGCACACCCATCTCTCCGTCTCTGCTCTCATTGGCTGTAGCTTGTTGCGTCACTCCCGACTCAATCCCGACACGACCAGAAATTAAAGATGTTTTATATCTCGCCGGCGTCGGCAAACGCTCGGCAAGCAGTCGAAATTGCATCGTGAGCACTTCACACCACATGCTCGTCGCTCATGACTTTCCTACGATCTGGGACTTTGCTCGGCGATCTCCAAAAACCTGGCGGCGAGCGGAAAATCAGCCCAGAATCACGTAGACTCAACTCCGCGTAAGTTGTGATAACTCTGACCAGAGGTCACAGCGGGTGACGCAAGTTGACTTCAACCGATGTAACCCTACCTTTCGGCCGCTCACCCTTTTTTTAAACCCACGCTGCCCCAACCCCACCCCGGGCCACTCACACAGCCTGTCCATCACCAACAACAAGCAGGCAACAGATTCTCCATTGTTGAGTGGTTCGCATAGGAGAAGGAGGGTGAGTGGGATGAAGTTTGGTATATAGGTCTTTATTGGCTCCAAACACCATCCATGGGCTAGAGGGGGAGATAATAACGTCCGAAGTTCTTACAAGTCCATATGATAAAGAACATAAAGCAGATAATATAAAAGAATAAAGACTCCGTACAGGAAATTGGACTGCTCATTTAAGAGGGCTCATGTCGTTCTGTATTCAGTAGAGGGTAAGGCCTCCTTTCAATCAATGTATTCATGCCCATTGCTCTACCAAGCCAACCAGGAGGCTTCTGAAGAGGCTTGAGCAGATTTACGATTAAAACGTCTATCGACTCAATCGATCGCGATTGACATTGATGACCGAGGATTTTTTTTTTATCTGCCAGTAAAATTTTTTGCATTGAAACGGTGTAAGTGCAGTTTACTGTGTTCTGAAACTGGAGTGGAGGGAGAGAGAGGGAGGGAGAGGAGGCTCTCGTCCTCTCCGCTCAGAGCTGTCGAGTAACTACTGGTGATCAGATCTCACTTCCAGTGAGATCTCACTTCACTAACAGTGCCGTGCAGAGACTTTAAGAGGGGCAGGTGCTTTGAAAGAAAAAAAGAAAAATAAAACAGGAACATGGACCCCCAGCTCCGGTTCTAGGCATTTTGCCGCTCTGGGCAAAAAGAGCAGCACGGCGAAGCGCATATCACGCCCGCGATGGGGCACAACAGGGCGCCTGTGATCTGCACTCCGATGTGTGCAGATCACGGGTGCGCTGAGGACACATTCCTCATGAATGTGCCTATCTTGCCTAGACAATCATCTACTCTGATGCACTAAAAAAAAAATTACAAAATAGAAAAGAAATAAAGAATACCAGCACACTGCTCCCATGTTCTCCAGTGTGATTTCTATCACTGGAGGAGGGTGACGGGGTGCGGCCGCCTTAGAAGACCTCAACTGACATTAAAGTTTGCGTTTTCCAGTAACGAATCTTCAAATGGAAGGTATTTTACTGTTAATTCTGGATTCCTGTCTCTTGCTCTACTACTGACCACAGACCAGTCAGCTCCTCCCATCGGAAGATTGGAGCTCAGGTGGAATGGCCAGGTATATTCCTCGAAAGCAGAGAGGAAAACTCCAGTGTTGGAGGGGTTCGAGAGAGAGAGTGAGTGAGGAAGTGTTCCCATTACGCACGGTGTTTTGTTTTGTTCCATAGGGAAACGGAGCGGCACAGCGGAGCGCAGACCATGCGCACCCGCAATGGTGCGCATCGGAACGCCCGCAATCTGCGCTCTGCTGTGCACACATCACAAAAAAAACAAAAAAAAAAAAACGCGCCTGATAAAAAGGGCACCATGGGCGGGTGCTCGTACCCCCCCTGCACATGCCTGGTTCAAAAGACAATTAAAGCAGGATGATTACTCACTCCTTACAGAGTTAGCATCTTGTGAGAACCAATGGAAGTTGGAAGCAAACATGGCTACCTAAATAAAGCTCACCTAGCCTAAACATGGTGCATTTATATATAGGGATTTTCTGGTCATACGACAACGAGATCAGTTAGGGGGGTAAGTGTCTTGCTCAAGAACACTTCAGCCGCTACCAGGAGGGGCTCTTCAGCAATCTTCCAATCACTAGACAACCCCCTCTACCTCCTGAGCTACTGCCCATAATATTATATTATGTAGGCTCTATTTATGGACACCTTATATGAGGCTTTACTGTGCCGATGGGAGTTCACCTCAGCCTCTCTGTTCCGTGTTATATCTGTCGGGTTAGTTATTTGAATTGCGACTGGCCTCATTAAATGTGGGTTCCTTCTGCAATGAATGTAGAACAATGTGCCCAGCTGAAGCAATAAAAGCATCTGCTGCATTCGTGGTGCAATATTTAGATTGTGAGTAGGCTGGACGGATTGCAGCTCACCCACAAAGACAGGCAAGACACAATTACGCACCCTAGTCGTGAGTATCTGTGCTTGTGAAAGCCTGTTTCTCTAATCTGTGAAGATCAGGAAGACTCGTTGCCCGGAGGAGGCTGAGCTCTCTCTGTCCTTTGGCTCTGAGGTCAAAGGTCATGGATAAAGCTAATAACCAAATGACCAGCAGATAACTGACTAGCTTCTGAACAGGCTAACGTCGGCGCTTTTCTAATACTAACGTTGAGAGAACCTTTGCTCCAATTTGAGCCAACAAAAGATGGAATTCAGTGAAAATAAACAAACAACAAGCCTTTGCTGGCATAGCGGCTAACAAGGATCCAACATGTTTACAGGCCTTTGTCTCCCCGAACAGCTGAAAGCAATAAAATAAACACACCCCCTTAATCCTCTCTGTGCTGTATATTCTATCCTGTTGATAATTAACTCGACAACTGCTCTTAAAGTGAGTAGCCAGCATTCTGCGAAGCATGTGTCCAAATTAGGACTTCTGATAGGCCTCAACAGTATATTCAGCAGGACTTGAGAGAAAAACAACAAGTCTGATGAAACACAGAGCACAAACCCCAGTATGGACTTCTGGAATAAAAAGGAAACTTCCTCTCCGGAAAAAACAAATTGAGTTTCACATAATTGCGTCCGTCACAGTCTGTGATTTAAGGCGTTATAAAGGCGGAAAAAATGCTTTTCTCCGCACAATTGATCTTCATAATGGCACTGGATACACTGATTTCCAGTGCTGCTTTCAAGCCCAAAAGATAATTTTCCGAGCTAACACCATTGTGCGCATTATAGGCAAAATTTTTAACTACACCGTTTTTTTGGGTCTGCTGTGAGAGGCATTCATTTTTGTTACAAATACATAAAATATATAGAAAATCCTTTTCTACCATTTGTCAAGCTAACACATGCAAGTAAAACAATGACATGACTTCTGAGGCATATAATGCAACAGGGGTGACGCAAGGTGAAACAGCTGTCACCACATGGTGGTACCATGCAGCTAGAAGAGTGGGAGCACCAGGGCGCGGCCCCTTTCATCCCCCACCGAGGACCGCAAGCTGGCTCTGAGCCAAAGCTACGAGGCAACTTAAATAACCTATCTGGAGAGGAAGGGAAAGCACAATGGCGGCTTCAAGTTAGTGCTTAACGGTGTGATGACGCACATTTTAAAGCTGTATCGTTTAGAACTCTGTCTCGATCAAAAGTGAAGGGATGTCGCACGGATCTGTCCTTCAACTTTGAAAAAAAATAAATAAAGGGGCCGCAAATTAAATAATGTTGCCAAAGAATGGTACACTCATTACCCTGGCATGTGCATAAGCCGCCAGGAACAGCATTACACAGTGGTTCTGTCAGATCCCCTTCGTACTGTAGCTGAGTGGTGCTGGAATGTTGCAACCACCCCACCACACCCCACCCCATTCGACTCCACCCCACCACCTCTTCAGTCAAGTTCCATGTCTGAAATCTGACAAGTGTGTTGAAATCCAAGAAAATTAGCTTTTCGTTTGGCCTGTGAGGTACAGATTCGAAAGTGCAAATTAGAACTAAGAATTATAACGTTCCGATACTTGATGGTATCTTGTGCAACATCATTATAACAAGACAAGACCTTTCATATTTAGGATAGTGCCCCGGCTTTCTTGTTCAGAATGGAAGAGGGAAGCAGAATTGCCCAGTGGCTTCATTAATATCCTTGCTTTCACTAAGGCACAAGAAAGGAGAAAGTCGGTTTCTAAGCCATTTATGTCCAAAAGCTGTTCATATTCTAGTGAGCTTAAGCCCAAAACATGCTGTGAGCTTCTTAAGATGCATTGTTAAATCTGTTAAGTCTCTTTTCAGAGAAAAATGGTTCAGAGGACTCTTCTTAAGTTCAAAGCTCTACAACCCCATTCAGCTAAAGCTAAAATAGCTAAATAAAAACGTCTTTAAGTACAAAACCGTAAAAAAGAAAATTTACCTGATAATTTGGATGATGAAGGAAATAATCCGGACATCCGGCCACGGCCATGTTTTGCTTTATCTTTCTGTTATTTCTCAATGATGGCTTTCTCTTGACTCAGCTGGTATGGCTTCTAACGGGCGTGGGCAGGAGGCCACCGGACAGGCAGCAGGCAACCTGAAGCAGAGAGTGCATGTATATAAGGGTTAGTGGAACACTTGAAGGAAAGAGGGACACCGGAGAAGATGAGAGTACGAGGGGAAGATGAAATCTAGAAGCTGAGGGAACCGATAAAGCGCAGAGCACTTTTTAACATCGGCCGACGGTAAACATTAGGAAGCAATTTTAGGAAGCAATTGTTGCAGAAAATACAGAATGTTGCTTCAAAATTAAATTATCAATTGCATCACTACGGGATATATATACACACTCACACACACACACACACACACACACACATTTCTTTTCCATTTTTTCTTAATGCCCTAATTGAGTTACACATGGGATCTAATATGGAACTGGGTGGGTGTGGATGTGGGTGAAAAATTCGGAAAAATGTCAGTTATTGGATTCGATTCTTCCTCTTTACAGAAGGAAAATGTAAAAAAAATCAGAAATAAGTCAATTTAGTCCAACCATCTATTTTATAGTTTGACCAAGAAAAAAAACTAACAGAATGAGCTGGCAAATACATAAGCTAACTCCCAAAAACATAATGAAATATAAAACCATTTTTAAATTTTACAAATCTCAGACAAATAAGATGGCTAGAATGAAGAATACACATTTTGGCATCAGGTAGAAGACCACCTCAAGGACCTGAACCTGGGTGACACAAAACTGTAAAAAAAAAAAAAAAACCCCGAAGATGACGACTGGAGCTGCATCTTTCCAATTGGTACATGTATTAAGAAAACTCACTCGTCTACAGACTGTGGCCCCATGCTCTCGGGGTCCAAACAGCCAATGGAGCAGGCATCAGTCTATTTGAACTTCTTAAAGAGGGTATCCTATCGAGCCCTTGGCACAGGCTCTGTGGCTGAACAAACACCTGTAAATGCAGAGCCAGAAATAACCTGAGGGCATCGGTCCAGGAGCCAAGTTAGACCTCAGAGTCCATTTTTAAAATATGACCTGCCTGAACAGTTAATATTATCCAATGGTGTTGGTGGCAGTTTGCAATAGGGCTGCCCTTGTAACCGTGGTGTGTGTGTGTGTGTGTGTGTGTGCATGTGCGCTTGCATCTCTGTACAGGCCCTATTTT
Organism: Zeus faber; assembly: GCF_960531495.2. Taxonomy (NCBI): domain Eukaryota; kingdom Metazoa; phylum Chordata; class Actinopteri; order Zeiformes; family Zeidae; genus Zeus; species Zeus faber. The sequence continues at coordinate 27,318,713 of NC_137195.1, read as the reverse complement.
CAAGCGGCCTCTGGCCTGTGCGAGAAGCTCTGCTGTGTTGTTTTTACAGGTTGCCGTTTCCAGTCGTGACTGATTACCTAATCGGTCAGTCGGCATTCACGGGATACCCCCCACCCCACTCCATGCCATGCCCCCACCCACACAAGCAGCACCAAGTCAGCTAGACCACCTACATCACCAACACAACCGCCAGCTGACTGGACAACTGACACAACAAAAGAGGAAGAGGTGATGTCATCGACAGAAGTCGCATGACTGATTGACAGAAGCGAAAATGTTTCTGAAAATGCTTGTACAAACTTTTTTTTTTTTTTTTGCAATCACTTCAATCACTATCTTACTGTTCAATATGACCAAGACTGTACGACACACACACAATATATAATGAGCTTATATGGCCAAATTCTGATGTTACTCACTCCCTCTAAATCGCTGATTATACTGAAAATTGTGGCAGCCCATTAGACCTGCTTTGGTCATTCAGGGCCCCACAAACAAAAAAAAAAAAGAGAAAATCTTAACAAATTGCTGATAGGATGAAAATGGAAAGCTTCAGGGTTTTTTTGTAACTCCCAATTTGGGCGGGTGAATAATGACCCAGCCATGAAAACATTTTAAACAAAAAGAGATTGGCATCAGGATCATTGGGATCACTGAATAGACTCGCTTGTAATGAGTCAGGTTGTGTCCGTCTTTTTATGTGCGCATGCACACAAGAGGCATGCTACAGTATTAGACCAACCTGTGTGGCCCCGGCCGGTCGGCATGTGGAAACAGCTCGTAATTTCCACATTACATTATGTAATTTAGCACATTTCTGTCCAAAGCGCCTTACACTCAGAACATTTGTCACAGTATAAAACCAACCGTACGTGTTATGAGGTATATCAGCAACATAACCTAAATGCAGACACGGGAGGCAGAAGTTTCAAGAGTTTTTACTACAAACTGGGAAACGTTACAGGTGAATCCTGGAAGAACAGGCAGATGGGCTGGGGGCTGACAACCAGGAGCAGGGTGGACTGGAAGAGCTGGGACTGGTCACACGTGGACAGGAAACACGGGGTCAGAACAGGGACGCTAGAGGTGTGGTCGGTCGGCAAAGACAATCTGGCACCAGAGGAAGGGAACAACAGAGCTTATATGCAGGTCCCTAATTTCTGGCAGCTGCTGCTGGTAGAGTGGAGTTAGCCTGATTGCTGACGATCATCAGCCTGTGGAACGAGGACCTGAGCGGAGGATAGAGATAGAGAGGGGGAGAAAAGAGGGACAGACCACAAACCACCAAAAAATGTTTTTACACCACAATTAGTGGGTATACCCAGGGTTTTTTTTTAATGTGGATAACGCTAAAAATAGGCAATTGACACCTTCACCATTGCCAGTAGAGGAGTATGCCTTTCTTTCTGGGGAAAAAAAAACAGAAGCAACATGGAGTATCCATGCCCGCACCCGCGCACCGGCAGCGCCTGATGCTGGTCCTTTGGCAGAGGGGAGTGGAGACGCTCTACGGAGTGATCCCCACCCTCAACACATTTCATGGTCCAGCATGCGGCGGGAAAAGAGTCATCTTCTGATTTTGGATTCTAAATCGGATATGAAATGACTGTCTATGTACGGGCCAACGTCTGGAACTTCAACACGCGTCACATCGCGGTGGTAAAGGGCCGAAAATTTGCGTGTCATCTTTCCATCAGAGCCGATCGGAGCCAGAGCCGGTAAATACCACTGACTACTGCCGGGTTATTTGACCTGGGATTGAAACCCGGGTGTAACATTTGCCACTAATGACAGATGTTAGTGGATGTTAACAGGTTTTTGGTGCAGTGGGAAAGGGGTATCACATTCACATCAAAACTGAAAAAAGAAAAGTACACTTACACAGAGCACACAGGTCACAGGGGAGCAGGCTGGGCAGTTGTGACAGTACGCCCCCCCCCCCCCCCTGCAGGTCACGGTCTCGACAGCGGACATCCAGGAGGCAACGGATGGTTGTCAATGATCCGGGGGGGTGGAGGGGTGGAGCTGGGGGAACCACGGGATTAAAGGAGACAGGCTTGACCCAGGAAACATGGAACGCGGGATGAATCTGCATGGAACGAGGCGGTTTGAGCGCAGGGAACGAGGCGGTTTGAGCACCGCCGGGCTCAGGACCTTGCCGATCTCAAAAGGGCTGATGAACCTAGGAGAGTTTCCTGGGGTCTGTCTTTAAGGGCAGGTCTGTGGAGATCCATACCCTATCCCCTGAGGAGTAGTCAGGGGCCGCAGAGCGCTAACGGTCGGCACACCACTGGTAGCGGTCGTAGGCTCTCAACAGGGCACCAAGTCCCATGGCACCGGCAGACGTGAGCCTTGACAGACGGGACTAGGATCTCTTTCTCCAGAGGCATATTCAACCCAGAGGAGATGTGTGGACCAAGTGGATGCATTGGTGGAAACCAGGCGGCACAGGGTAGGGTAGCCTTGAGCTCCTGGTTGGTCCTCTCCGTTTTGGGTGGACCCCAGATGACAGACTGATAGTGGCCCCAACAAGGAAGAGAAGGCCCTCCAAACTGCTGCGGTGAACTGGGGATCCCGGTCAGACACCAGGTCACAGGGGAGGCCATGGATCTAGAAGGCCTCCTTAACCAAGAGGTTGGCTGTCTCCATGGCAGTGGGTCATTTGGGAAATGGCAGAAAATGGGAGAATTTACTGATTTGGGAGGCTGGTGAAAGTCCAATCGCAAGTATGACCAGGGATGCAGAGGGACCGGCAGGGGGTGCCGGAGACCCGAGCTGGGTTTGGTGGAAGTCTTGTTCTGGGCACAGACAGAACCAGCAGAAACAAAAGACTTAGTGTCCTCCTCCATAGACGGCCACTAGAACCATCTATGGAGAAATTAATACAGAAATTCCAATGTGCAGGAGATGCCAGGGTGACAGTTAAGTCTGCCTTATTTAAAATTCCCCAGATTACAGTTGCAAGGACACAGGAAGCAGGCAGGATCGTCTCAGGGCTGGAACTAGTCTCCTCCTTGCCCTGCAGACAGGAGAGTGCATCTGGTTTGGTATTTCTGGTGCCAGGTCTGTAGATCAGAGTGAAATTGAAACAACCCTAAATCATCTCGCCGTTTGGATGTAAGCCAGGCTCTTATGGTGGGTCCATACCAGGTTCGGTTGTTCGGACCCCTCCAGCCAGTGTCGCCATTCTTCCAGGGCCAGCTTAACTGCCAGAAGCTCATGATTGCCCACATTGTAAGGGTGACGCTTACCATCCTCTGTAGAGCGCTGTGAGAGGATGGCCCCAACTCCCACGGCAGAGGCGTCCACCTCCAGCACAAACTGCTTCGTCAGATCCACTGAATGAGGATGGGGTGTGAGGTGAATCGGTTCTTGAAGTTGGTGAAAGCAGCTTCAGTCTCTGGGGTCCACTGAATCTGCCTTGAGGTGTAGGTCAGAGCAGTTAAAGGAGCCGCAACTCGGCTGAGGTTGCAGATAAATCTCAGATTAAAGTTAGCAAACGCCAGGAATCTTTGTTGCTGCTTGCGACTGTCTGGATAGATGCGGCCACTCCAATACCGCTCCCTCCTTAGCTGGGTCCATCTTTACCTGGCCCTTGGCGATGACATAACCCAGAAATGTTACAGACGGGGAATGGGACACACCCTTTTCAGCGTTGACAAAGAGCTGATTTTCCAGAAGGCATTGGAGGACTTGCTGGACATGATCAGACTGGGACCTGGAGAAAATCCGGATGTAGTCAAGGTAGACTAAGATAAACCGATTCAGCATATCCCGCAGGATGTCATTAACTCGGGCCTGCAAGACAGCCGGGGCGTCAGTAGTGGTGTACCGCCATCTCCTGGAGTCCCTCTGCAGTATTGGTCAGCTGCTGCTCATGCCACCAAATAGTGACTCCTTGTGCAGCTGGCACTACCAAGGTGGTCTGTGTCTGCTGGGTCCATTCTTGGTCGGATCATGAGGTAAACTAGCAACAGAACCCAAATGCAGACACAGGAGGCAGACAGACGTTTTAAGAGTTTTTACTACAAACTGGGGAATGGTACAGGTTCAGGTGAATCCTGGAAGAACAGGCTGGCAGGCTGGCAGAGGAAGCTGGTGGCTGAGAAACAGTAGCAGGACGGACTGGAAGAGCTGGGACTGGTAACACGTGGACAGGAAGCACGGGATCAGAACAACGACCATTGAGACCACGTAACGGCAGAGGAGCGAGTTGGCCTGCAAGGGTTGAGGAGTTAAGCAAATTGGAGTCTGGAACCTGACCAGTGATTGGCGATACGGAGGAGCAGAACAGTAGAGGCCACAGGACCGAACCTTGAAGGACTTCCGTGTTTAGGCTGAAAGGTTTGGATAGGAATCCTCTCCATGAGACCTGGTATGAGCGATTGGCCAAGTATGATGTTATTCAGGCGTGCGTAGATCCTTTAATTCCAAGTTCAGAGAGGTTGGAGAAAGGTATTTCATGTTTAACTGTGTTGAAGGCAGCAGACAGATCTCGGAGAATCAGGACAGAACGGATGGCAGTGTGGAGAGTCTCCATGAAAGCAAGGACAGCAGTCTCAGTGGAGTGGGAAGTCTTGGAAGGCAGATTGAAGCGGGTCGAAAAGGTCGTTCTGGGAGAGGTAGAGAGTGAGTTGATTGGAGACGGCTTGCTCGAAGGTCTTTGATGGTAAAGAGAGAAGGGACACCAGTGTGCAGTTCTGGACAGCTGGATCGAGGGTTCATTTCTTGAGTAAAGCCTTGACTCTAGTAGACTCGGATCCAGGAGCCGGTTGGTGGGTTGATTGGATTGGACGAGCGTCAAGACATCTTCTGAGGATCAAAGGATGCAAGCCCAAATGGGAGGAGGAGCCAGGGTGCGTGATGGAGCAACTGAGCAACTCTTCCACCTTCTTGACAAAGTAGGTGGCAAAGTCATCAACTGAAAGGGAAAAGGGTTGAGGGGTTGAGGAGGTAGTTGAAGGTGGAAAACAGTTTACTGGGGTTGGAGGCAGATGAGTGGATTTCCGAGATGTAGAAGGTAGTCTTCGCTGTGGAAACCGCAGAGGTGAAGTTTGAGTGGAGGAGATGGTCGGCAGAAAGGTCATCAGAAATATTTACAGATACAGTTTACAAAAAAATAAAGCAAATAAACAATCAACCTAAAATGTCCAGTCAGCCTCATATTGGAAGCTTCAAACTAGCTGACGGAATGGATAAGGCCTGTACAGCTGGCTGGAGGGTCATAATATACATTTTATATACATACTGTATATAAATACATCTATTCGATGGTAATTGCTTTTCCAATTCATGTTACACAAGGATGTTTGTATGTTTCAAATAACATCAAATAATGTGAGGTAGCCTTGAAATGATGTGAAAATGAATCATCTATTCACATTATTTTTAGTTTTTTACATACACCTTGATATCAATAATTTGATCATATTTTGAGAATGACCATTTGTGCTTTCATGAGATATTTACTTGAGAAACAATCATTAGTTATGTGGATTATCACAAAGTGATTAGAGGGATAGGTCAGAACAGCTTGAACAGTCTAAAATCCCAGTTAATATCTAGTCTGATATATACAGTATGTGGCGGAATTTCCCTTTAGATGTCCGAGCTCACAGGACTAACTACAGCTGGCTTCAAAGTAGCCACTGAAGGCTACAACATACCTGACATTGCTAACGGCTGTGCGTGTGACGGAACATGGGAAAAGGCTCAGGTGCTCCATGTAGCGTTATAAGACCCTTCAGCACTGATTTTCTCAGCGCTTACATGTCACTCGGCCAGACTGACACACTGACCCAACACACACGCACCTACGTGTAATCGCCCCCACCGCTCCTGACAAAGTCTGAGTTCTTACAGTTTTGCGGATTAGACCTCACCGGAGTGCCTTTTTTCACTTGAGTCCTTCCACATGAACAGTGTGCTGAACCCTAACCATCTCTGACCCTGACGGTGCAATTATCGAAGCAGCATCAACCTCCTACAAGATGGTGTGTGCGTGTGTTGGGGGATTTAGGGTTTGTCGGCTGTACCCAGCAGTGAGGTGACTGCATCTGGAGTAATTAAAGTGATTTTGTGCTCAAGCTTCACACAGAGCAGCAAGTTAGAGAGTATACAGACTAGTGCCTTAAAAATGGCGCACATCTTTAAACATACACGCACCGCCTCCAGAAACCTGTTGAAACTGAACAAGACTCTCCCTTTCTCCTGTTGAAGGAGACTTCTTATTTTCTTCTTCTATCAGTGTGAATACTTTCAACTTCAGCAGCTGTTTTCAATGCTTTTGCAATCCTCTCAATCAATAATAATGGTGTAATGATTGACTGCACTGATGTTGGATCGTAATCAACCGTTCCTGACTTGAAAGGCCAAGGACGCCAAGCCTTTAACTCAGAATGAGGCAGATAAATGCCATTTACTGGCACTGAAACATATGAACAAATCTATTCTCAGAAGTCTAAGCGAGAGCGTAAGGGAATCATCATTCGGTTGAGAATCTACCAGAACATCTTGGTAAACATCTTACATGTCACATCAGCGGCAGTTTACATCTTGGTAAACTGCCGCTGAAAAAAGCACCCCATCAGCGCAACCTTTGAAGGGATCTTCCTTCTTTCTTCCACTACAATGAGCAAATAAGGAATGAAGCTGTTAATAAACATGAAGTTCATTTGGATAGCAGTGGGCCAGAATGCTTGGTCATTGCAGTGGTTAACCGGGTAACAGTGCTTATATGTCGCACGAGGTCCAGCTTTAACATCCCAGAGTGTTAAGCCCTGAAGAGGAGCCAAAGGCTAGGTCTGGAATCAGCGACGAGGCAGCAACACAAGCTATTTAAAGTTAAGCCTAATTGAAACTGTAGCAACATTTCCCTGAAGAGATCTCCTCTTTTGCAGAGTGACAGCTCATGAGGCCTGGCCAGATAAACAGACCAAAGGTGGATGTAAAGGCTAGAAGACTAGCTATGATGGAATTATGTCAATGTCCCCACTCCTCCATTCCACATAACAACATTGTTTCAAAGACCGGAACAGTCAAATAAAGAGGGAACAGGAGTTCAACTTTAATCATCAACGTATGATGGATACTACAGATAGGTATAGCATTAAAATTAGTGACAGAAAAATGTTCATTCACTGGATGGCATTCAATGAACTACCCTTGTTAGTTTTATTATTTAGTTTTCTCTAATGGGAACTGAAGGAAGAAAATATGAATGGTTTTGTAATGTTGCTTCCAAATGTTCCCCATAAACTGTAATCTTTGCGTACCTTTCTACGAGTCTATATTCAACCTGTCTACCAGTCTGTCCACTTGTTTACATGTGTATACTTGTTTTCTCTGTCTGCTTGCCTACCGATCTCTTCATGTCTCTGTGCCAAGTTCGCTTTTCTATAAATTCCCATCCAGTTCTAATTGAGGCAACATTCTAAATGGTTTGCTATTATTTTTAGCTGGGGTATCCAGCAATGTGTCGCAAACAGAAGCTTTGTGCCACACAGACTGGCCAAAATTAAACGATGGGAAAACTACCCCAGGGCTCGCTCCCCCAGGACAAACTCTCAACTGTACACATACATAAACGGGAGAGAAAAACGGCTTGTGTACAGCAGTGTCTCTCTGTATTAATGAATGACTAACTTTCCAAATCAACCAAGCTTTTTGGTTGGTCGGGCCTTCACAATTTGCCATACAATTTAAGATGCTTCTGCATGTAGAAATGTTGAGCAACTATGGTGTTGAAAGCCACTGAAAGGCTGGTGTCACTCTCGGTTTCTCTCTCTGGGTGATTAGGCAAAAATAGCACAAGTAAGAACATGTTGAGTGGCTAAACTTTCAAGTTGGGTGCCTGGCTAAAGTCTCTACTGAAGCCCCTCATCAATTTCCAGATCGTTTCACTTTTCATGAAGCAAAATCAGAGAGACTCCATCTTCCCGACTCTCCGGACACAAAAGAATACCGTAACGCCTCCCACAAGGTTTGAAAACCTAAACGGCGCGATTGGACGCGCTCAGTAGGTAACGGCAGAAAACTGCAGTTACTCTCGTAATAAACCTCCCGAGTCCCTGCATGAACTATACCCCTTGGCTGCCCGTGTGTAAATAAAATGTCCCTAACATTAATGAGGATTAAAAAAGGAAAAAGTCCTTCTCTACACCACACTGTTCAGCTGATTGGACTGGGCAACACTTTAGGTGGAGTTTCAACAGCTCTCCTCAGTCCCATGTGGAATGCAGAGGACATTCTTTCCACATAGGGTACGGGGTGAAAAAAACAATGTGGATGCCATACATCCACATAAGCGCCAGCTGAAAGGGCATGCATTGATTTGTTCATGCATTTCTTGCCAGCAATGGGAAAGAGGGGTTGATGAGAGAAAGGAAAGAACATAAGGTAAAGTTTGTGTGTGTGTGTGTGTGTGTGTGAGAGAGAGAGAGAGTCACTTTCTGTGTGTGGGTCTCTCTCTCTCCCTCAAACAGACAGACGAACACACACACACAGACTGGCTGTAAGTCTACTCCTTTTGTATCGCAAGATGAAAAGGCGCCTTTTTCTAAAGTCAGGTAGAGCGGAGAAGCCCCGTGATTCATGCACTGAGCCCCCGGGGCAGTAGAAAAGCCAAGCACTGGGGCTGGAACTAGTTTTGACACCACTTATCGCCTTATCAGACTGAAGTGTCAAAGGCCTCGAGGGAAACACTGCCTTGAGCGTGTGTGTGCGTGTGTGAGAAGAGAGAAAGAGAGAAAGGGAGTCCGGGAACCAAGACTTGTGCTATGGACAGGTATGTTAGTTGATGAAAAAGTGGTTAAAACCCCCACTGGATGTAAACTAAAGCAGAAAAGTCAAAAAATAAAACTCCAGTGATTGACCCGCTGTAGGTGCTGTGGAACCAGCGCAGCGATCTCACTCTGCAGCGCTCCAGAGTTCTCCCACAGGGATGGAGAAATACAACAACAGCACCCCGGAGCTATCCCGCCTTGTCAGGACTGTCATCTCTGTGATCTAAACCGATACCTGGAGCGAGGTGGGGAGGGGTAAAAACAGGGTGAAAGCACTCATTTCATGGAATCCAGAGAATTGCCTTATACGAGACTCAAATCTCTCAATTGTAGAAGTATGCCTTAAATTAGGTGGTTAGTTCTCATCCTTGGGGGAAGGTACTATCAAAAAGAACACAGTGCGGCCCACTGTAAAAGACAAAACAAAGAACTGTAATTCAACTGGCTACTCCTTGTTTTGTATTGGTGTGGTTTAGGTTGTTGTTTCTTAAAGCGTTGGGGATTTAGGGTTCTACCCTTAGTGGGAGGTTGGGGTGTTACACCCTTCTCACTCTTCTTTCAAACATAGCATAGAAGAGTAAAAACAGAGATTATGCACTTTCAGAAGAAATATTGTGGGAAAATAGCGCTACACGTCCCAAATGAATGAAATATATGTATCTATGTAAAAGAGTTCACACCCTTGCCTCAAATAATTTCCCTCCCCCCCTCCAAAAAAACATCACCCTTGGACAAACCAACCCCAACACCCCCACAGTCCCCCGCCTCTCGGGCCTGCAGTGCTCCCCCTCCAGAACATAAACAGCATCTTAATTCCAGAGATGGCACGCATCCAACTCGGTGTCTGGGGAGCTGTGGAGAAACCCACTGAAGGGGGTGTGGTGACCGTGGCACAACCCCTCAGAAAAAAAAAAAAAAAAGGGGGGGAGGTCAATTATTGTACTGTACATGTTTGAACAGGCCAGGCGCTTCCAACCCCAGTATTTAGCACGACACAGTGAGTTATCAAAACATCTCATAGCGGGCTGACCTATTGAAATATATATTCTGTACAGGGGGGGTGTCTGGGGCAACCTAACTGTATATGATTACTCCGATCTGAAGCTCGCAAACTCACGGCGGAATCAATTCTAGCATGGCTATTTCTTTGCTTGCAAGAGGCATGTAAATTTGACTAAACACTGTCACTATCGCCATCACGTTAACTAGAACAAAATGGAAAAGGCTCGATCTTAATTTGTTGCAAAAACTATGTCAGGTTAGTGGACTCAGGTGAGGCAGTGGAGCTACTGATACCTAGTGACTGATAATACCGATTCTTAGTGTTGGCATCCCCAGAAGAAAGCAGTGAAAATAATTGTACTGACAGGCTTCTGGAATTTAGTTGTTGGGGTAAGAGTGTGTATTTAAGTGTCTGCGTGCATGCATACATCCTTCAGGTCTTGCGTGTGCATGCAGTTGATTGCAGTTTCCAGAGCATCACTAAACACAGAGCGAGAGAGAGAGAGAGAGAGAAAAAAAAGGGAGAAAGAGAGCGGAACAGAGCATCTCTGTCCTCTGTTTTAATCAGCAAATTAGATGGTGGTCACTCCTCACTGGATGTGCCTGTCGCACATGTTGATTATTCATTAATTGGCAGCTTTCTTTCTTTGAGTGCAGCAGCGTAAAGTGGGGCTATAAGAGAGGGCCTGATGTCATGGTGGGGAGGGGAAGCCTGAATGCCACCAGTCTCTGAGAGAAAGGGCCTTTTGGAAACGTGGACAGTGCCTAATTGGATGAGGATTTCATTGGGCTGCTTGAGAACTGGTCTTATGCAATGGGTAAGATGAATGACCGGGCTCTGGGTGTTACGGTGCTCGCGCACAACTTGGCCGCCATCGTGGGCCACTGCGTTGCTATTTTAAATGGATGGCCCTCCCGTCTTCTCACGGCATTGTCTATGCTAAACGCTGTTTATGGCGTAGTGTTTTTAAGGAGTGCTATGAAATGGTAGGTCGGGTCACTGTCGTGTTATGGAAGACGTCATAAAACAGCGCTCGGAGCACTTCAAACCACTGTGTTTTGACGTCTTCCCAAACGAAACAGAACGGTCGGGTGTGGTTTTGTGATGGGAGGGAGCTGGATTTGACAACCAACAATGACGCACAGTGATATGTTAATTCTATTTTAAATGTGATGATTGAAGTTGACTTTTATTGGATTTAATATTTATCAAGAACAGAAAGGAAAATTATTTTAAACACAAACATTTAACAACTATTCTGAAATTGATGTAATTTCTTTAACATGATATCTGGACTTTTATTGATAATCCATTATGAACTCATGAACAAATGTGCACTCTGAACAGTTGCAGAGGTTAGGGTATGAAGTTAAGAATGTTAGGACCAGTAAAGAATTCTCGGTGTCCGGTGTGAAATTTTGGCTAAGCTGGCGAACCAATACAGCCTCTTTTTTTTTTGACATATAAATGTCAAGCTTTACTCTGGTTAAAGTATGGGTCATAAATATTTGCCATCATCATCCCCGTACCACCTTATGTTGTGAAAATACCACTTTGTTTTGTTTGAAACAGTCACCGATAAAGTAATAGAGGCTGAAAGCACTGCTTATACAGGAGAGGAAGCACAAGGATATTTAACTATATCACAATGTTAAAAATCCCAGACGATATCTACTCTCACATAACAATACCAATATTAAATTGATATATCGCCCGGCCCTTATGATCAGTGTTAAGTACTAATACTGCAAGAGTGACTTTCAGATTGACAATAGTGTTCTATTTGATAATAACACATTCAACTAAGTGCATTAACCGTATGAGTTAAATTAGTTAGATCATTATTCCTATGTATATCAGTAAAATGCTCAAGTCAAAGTTGGCCAAACCTTTACAAGGTACATATTGGAAAAATGGAAAAAAAGGTACATATTAAGAGGGACTTAGATTAACTCCGATAGCCTTAAAATACACTATTGTAAACCCTATTTACAGGTACATCTTGGAGTAACAAGAAAATAAAAAAATTGAAAAAACGGAACTTGCAAAAATATATGTAAAAAGGCCTACATTGTTCTGATGTTGCTTGCTGGGGAAATATTCCTGTGAGAGAAAAAAAGACTACCAGAGCTAGCTAACCATGGCTTGTTTTGCTTTGGTATAGCGAAAGGCAGGGCACGACACTTGCATTTACATGCACACTACAGTTCCAAATAAGGAAATATTGAGAATACCGCCATGTAAAGACCGTACTCGCAACATCTGATCAAAAAGGAGGATGGTGGAATAGACTTTGTTTAACACACCCAGATTATTCAATCGTGGTCAGGTTAACTGCGGCATATATACTGTATCCACCTTAAAAGACAGAGACGGGCCTGAGGTTAGAGAGAGAGCACCCGAGACCTAGAAAGTCAGAAAGAGAGAGCGAGTGGGAGTGAGTGGGAATGGTAGAGAATACGGAGATAAAAATTAAGAGAGAGATCGGAGGAAAGTGTGGGACAGTTAGAGAGAGAGAGAGAGAGGGGAACAAAGACCGGGAGTAGGAAAGGTGTTTCTTTTGGCACGCCGGCCCGCGTCAACACTGCGCTCCCTGTACGCGGCCACAGCATCCGAGGCTCCCTGAGCCGTTTAGCAACCTGCGGAATAAAGGCAACATTCTTGTCTCTCACATGGCCTTGGGCTCTGCAGCCACATTTGGACCGGCTCCAGACATTGAGAAACTCAATCCACCGTACACTGCGGCGGTTAGACAGGCAAGCATTGCATCACCTTAGGTCACAATTAGAAGGCGGTGAGAATCAGGTTTGTACAGGTCCCTATTTACAGTATGGATAAGCAAGGAGTGGAACGAAGAACACCGCAATGCCCCCCCCCCCCGGCAAAGCAATTGGATTCCTAGAAATGAAGCCTCTCAAAACTTGAATGTGATTGCCAGCGGTTTTACCGAGTTGCGATACCAGGTAGGGTTAGGACATCAATTGGGCTGTAATATAACCGAAAAGTGGTCACATTAGTCATGAGTATTGTTTGCTTTGCTGGCAAGGGCAATTACAAACACAGTGGTTTGTTTAGCATTTGGGGTTTTTATGCATACAGTATGCGTCCTGAACAAATAATGCAAAAACGTACATGAATAAAGAAAATCTCTACAACTAGGGAAACAGGAGAGATGACAAAGTAAGCAACTATACAAATGAGTCAATAACGCTTTGCTTGAATCAGCAGAACGTAGAAAGTGAATCTTAGTATCACAAATCCGAGCGAACACCATAGTTTATTTAGAAATATCATATCCTGACGTCTTTAATCTCAATAGTAAGGGAATATGACAACTGAGCAAGAATTGCTTTGCTTTTACTTTCATACAGTAGATGACAAATGTAATGCTTTTAAGTAGCTGTTATGGAGATTGCCTGGGCAAATGTACATGTACATGTACTTTCCAACATGAATCTCAAGCCCACACCACCATACACGGCATGAGAAGAAATGCAGTGTTGATCACAGGCCTTTTCTTTCCTAGTCTGCCAGCCTAGCTGAGCAAAAAGGCGAGGAAGGTGAACTTTCTCGGCCGCAGAGTCAGTCGACTGACATGAACTGCGAGGCAGTCTAGCAGTGGGCTTGGGTTAATGGTGTCATGACATCAGGGAGGGGGGTATTAACAGTCTATAGGCCAAGCCTAACCAGCACTGAATGACTGCTGGCTGACGCAAGGCCCAAAGGAATGCTGCCTAGGGCAGGACCACAAGCTCTTGTACCACCACGACCAGCAAGTATGAGAACTCTGGCACATTCACCCATGGGTGAAAGCAGAAACTATATACACATGAAAGTTAGGAGACATGGGGGCATATTAAGACACATCTTGGGACGCATCATCAAAATCATTCTTACATAAATACACTATATGTCAATGTTTTAATGATGTTATGACAATATCTTAATGTCATGATGTTGAATTTGTGCCTGGCCCGCCTGTAAGTCAGCCACCAGGGTCTAAAATGTGGATTAAGTTTGGACTGTGGAACAACCTGCCTGGAACCATTAATGATTACTCCCAAAGACATGGTTTAGCTAATCAATAAATGATTAGGTATGGATTGATAACATCTCGCCGGGACACGATCAAACAGGTCTCAGGTTCGCGAGTATCTTTATCGCACTCCCAGTTGAGTGCTATATGTGCAGTCTTTCTGGCTTGTAGCCGTGCCGGGTTCATGCCCCATCATGCCTGCTCTGATTGAGCATGGACTTGAAAAAGTAAGACAGGAGCTGGCGGGTGGAGGAGAGGAAAACCGCAGCCAGAACTGTGAGGTTTCCATGTAAACTAAGATCTAACCACAAAACAATAAATACACATAAAGAAATTTAAATACAGAAGTTGAGGTTAGGCAAACAGACGTCCTCACCAGAGACAAGGAGTGCATGAACTAGAGGGTGCCTAACACTGTCGGCATCAAACTATTTCTTAGATAACATGCATCGGTTTCTACATGTGAATTGTGTAAGTAAGCGGGGCAGTGTGGCAACATTCACAGAAGGACAGGAGCACTTCACTTTGCTCAAATTATAGCCACCGACACTGATTTATTTAATGAAAAAGGAAAATAAGACTGCACTCATACACAAAATCAATACCCCAAACACATTTTTGTCCTCTGAGCCCCTGACTTCAGCTGGCATCATCTGGCAGAGAACCCACCAATTTAGCAGTGGAATTGACAATCATTTTTTTAAAGACTCTGGGAAACAGTGGCATTGGTCAATATTTTTCAGGAGCTTTCCAAGAGGAGCTGGCAGAGTTGAAAAAAAGATTGCCTGAAAATGCAGTCTTTAGAAACGGCTGAACAACCGCTGCACCGTAGATCAATCCTCAGAATCTTCTGTCAGAAAGTGCACTCCCCCACCGTGAGCCGCGATATCCATTCAAGACACAACGCTGCATATCAACAGTTACGCTACTTAGAATTTTGTGCGGTTATGCAACTTTCTGCAGAATCCACAAAATACAGCCAATGAAGAAATTGACTTGGCAATGTGCCCAGAGGACACGCCATATTACATGATCAATGAAGCTTTGTTTTGGGGAGAGTCATTATCATTAAAACCTGAGATTACTCCTATAATATCTCTAATGACATCACCATGAAACAACATGGCCTCGGCGTATCCTATTACACCTCCGGTGATTCATGGAAGGTCTCCTGATAAATGGCCTAAAACATTTTTTCAAACTCAACATAAATTACCACTATCTTGAGTCCATTTTCACAATGTACTAGAAGACTAGACTAGACTGGTAGCTTTCCAAGTAACCTCGGTAAATTGGCTCTCTTTCTTTTTCTAATTCAATTTGATGGGCTTTATTGGCATGGGTTTGCATTTTATTGCCAAAGCAAGTGTAAACCAAAAAGCAAAGCATAAAAACCTAAAAGATTTTTGAAATTGTAACAACTTTTTCAAAATTGCAGCCCGTCTTTCTCATTCCCTCTAATTTGATTAAATGGGCTTTATTGACATGGGAAACACATTTACATTGCCAAAGCAAGTGGAAAACAAAAAGTGATGGCTATAAGTACAATAAGTGGGGATAAACTATAGTACAGTCAAAAATATGTAAACATTACCGAACATACACTCACCGGACACTTTATTAGGGGTGGACCCTCTTTTGCCTTCAGAACTGCCTTAATTCTTTGTGGCATAGATTCAACAAGGTGTTGGAAACATTCCTCAGAGGTTTTGGTCCATATTGACATGATAGCGTCACGCAGTTGCTGCAGATTTGTTGGCTGCACATCCAATGACACGAATCTCCCACCACATCCCAAAGGTGCTCTGTTGGATTGAGGTGTGGTGACTGTGGAGGCCATTGGAGTACAGTGAACTCATTGTCATGTTCAAAAACAAGTTTGAGATGATTTGAGCTTTGTGACATGGTGCATTATCCTGCTGGAAGTAGCCATCAGAAGATGGGTACACCGTGGTCATAAAGGGATGGACATGGTCAGCAACAATAATCAGGTATGCTGTGACGTTTAAACGATACTCAATTGGTACTAAGGGGCCCAAAGTGTGCCAAGAAAATATCCCCCACACCATTACACCACCACCACCAGCCTGAACCGTTGATACAAGGCAGGATGGAGCCATGCTTTTATGTTGTTTACGCCAAATTCTGACCCTACCATCTGAATGTCGCAGCAGAAATTGAAACTCATCAGACCAGGCAACATTTTTCCAATCTTCTATTGTCCATTTTTGGTAAGCCTGTGCAAATTGTAACCTCAGTTTCCTGTTCTTAGCTGACAGGAGTGGCACCCGGTGTGGTCTTCTGCTGCTGTGGCCCGTCTGCTTCAAGGTTCGATGTGTTCTAAGTTCAGAGATGGTATTCTGCATGCCTTGGTTGTAACAAGCGGTTATTTGAGATTCTGTTGCCTTTTTATCGTCTCACACCAGTCTGCCCAATTCTCCTCTGACCTCTGACATCAACAAGGCATTTTCGTCCACACAACTGCCGCTCACTGGATATATGGTTGTGCGTGAAAATCCCGGTAGGTCAGCAGTTTCTGAAATACTCGGACCAGCCCTTCTGGCACCAACAACCGTGCCACGTTCAAAGTCGCTTAAATGCCCTTTCTTCCCCATTTGAACTTCAGCAAGTCATCCTCACCATGTCTCCACGCCTAAATGCAATGAGTTGCTGCCATGTGATTAGCTGATTAGCTATTTGTGTTAACAAGCAATTGAACAGGTGTACCTAATAAAGTGGCCAGTGAGTGTATAGACACATGCACATACACATGGATAAATACAGTGCATTTCCTTACAGTGCATGTCTCTCTCTCCCACCCCCAAAGCAAATGGTGAAACTCACACATCAGGGGAGGGAGGCGGGGGCTGTGATTCATTGTTGGATGAAAAAAAAAAGTGGTTTGGGGATCTATTGTAGACCCCCAGTCAGGCAGTTGTAAACAAGGCGGTGGATCGTCAGGAGGGAGCGAGAGCAGCCTATCACAGCCGTATATGGAGACCCGGGCACGGCCGGCATGGGCTGCCTGGCTGCGGCGGAAAAGCTTCGAGGGCACAGTTTCCGTTTGACGATGCATACCACACACAGAAAGCGCAGTGAAACTTGTGGGGAAGCCGCGTGGATCGCTGACTAAAAGCCTCGACCCGTGGAGGATTTGAACCCACCCCCCCCCCGTCACCCCCTCGTTTAGAGAGAGCAGCGCAGTGCGCACATGTGTTCCCACCCCGGCGCTACCGCTAAATCACACCGGACCCCCGTTACATGTGGCACAAAAAAAAATAATAACCCTACAAAAACTTATAGAGATTTAAAAAACAAACAAACAAAAAAAAAAAACCCACTAACCTTTAAGCCAGATCAGTGAGGGGACGGGGGGGAGGTCAGCTGGTGGGGTCTGGATGAGAGACGGCGAGCCCGGTCCGCGGTGCGAGGCATTCCCCAACTGGATGGATGGGGCAGTGAAGCGGCTGCACGGACCGCAGGCTCATCTCCTGCACCGGGGAGGAGGATACACACAGGCACGCACACGCACACACACACGCACGCACACACACACTTGCATGCATACATTTACACGCGCGCACACACACGCAGGCTCCAACCCCTCCCCCCCCCCCTGAAGGCAAGCCCCGCCCCCTGCCCCGCCCCCCGCAGTCCGCCGTTACCCCTTCCGAGTTCCACCGCCACCCAAGCGCCCACCCCCCGTCCCGGGGTGTCCTCTGTTCGGGGTGCCGTCGAAACGAAGCGCGGCTTGAGTTTTGCAATGACTGGAAAATGAATGAATGTTTTCCATTCCCAAATGTCATTGTTTTCCATGAACAAAATGTATTTACATCCTGATCATTTGCACACTCTACCCGTTGCACAGATAATTGTTAACACTGTTTATTAAAGATCCGACCGAATTCATGTAAATATTTAGCTTGTTTTTATTTTGTTTTGTTCTGATTTTTACATTTTATTGTGTGATTCGGATTCTAATCCAACAATTGTGGATTTTATTTTATTTATTTTGTTTATAGTACATCCGGGTCCCACGTGCAATATTATATATATATTATATTATATTATATTATAATAAAATGTGAAATAACCTGTAAACAATGTAAAATAAGTAAAAACAAACTGTAAAATGTGTTATGCACTGTCCTGCAATATGTATTTTATATAATGTAATACATTAGATTGTACGTTATTAGCAGTGTCCATACACTTATGGATATTATTCATAATGTTAAAGAAATATCCAACGACATGTATTACCCTTAGCCCCCCTCATAGCCTTTTTGTCTGTCGTTTATCTGCACTACAACGCACCAACTTATATATGAAAGCCCAATAAACTGATTCTGATTGTATCAACACATTACCAGTGATCCCATCGTGCTGTAAAGTAAAAAATAAAAAGTTAACCACAACCGTAGAATAAGCAACCGGCTTCAAGGAAAAAAGGCAGAACGAAATGTACTGACGGTGGGCGATAACAGGTTGTCTCACAATACGGCGATCGCAACGCCAACAACCCGGTGACGTCACAGGCCCGGGTTCTGGCGAAAACAAACACAGACGTCACTTCGTTTGCGCGGAAACAACAGCACGTGGTTCGGACGGTGGCCTCCACCGCCCCTTCCCTCCCCCAGGTGGTGAAAAGAAACATACATCGTTCCCTGCCATCCCATCGTCTGCCTTGTGCGTGGTGCAACGTCACATCCCCGAGTTTTGCAGAAGTGACGGGAGCGACGGGACAGGGAGTCACGTGCCGCGGCGTTGTTTTGTTTTTTTTTGGTTGTTTTGTTTTTTTTGTTTCTTTTTTTGTTGTTTTTTTTTTTTAGAGCGCGCACCGCGCATGCCCAAATTCCAGCCAATCAGAAGCCCGGAAGTGCTACACACCTTCAAACGGTGGAGGCGGGAGCAGGAAACGCTGAAATCAGCTGATGCGGTGATTGGTCAGAAGTAAACAGACACGTTCTCTGCACCGCACGCACACACACACACACACACTGACGAATATATATATATATATATATATATATATATATATACATACATATTTTCAGTGTTTATATATATACAGTATGTATATATATATATATATATATATATATATATATATACATATATATGTATATATATGTATATATATATATACATACATATATATATATATATATATATATATATGTATATATATATATATATATATATATATATATGTATATATATATATATATATATATATATACATACATATATATATATATATACATACATATTTTCAGTGTTTATATATATACAGTATGTATAGATACATATTCAAGATTCAAGATGTTTATTTGTCACATACTTGTACATACGATCATACGTATATGCAGCACCCGGAGATGGTGCACAGTAAGTACTAACTGACACGGTTGCTAACTAATTAACTAACTCACTAAACTAACTGAACTAACTGATTCCTAAAACGTCATTTAGTTAGTAAATAGAATAAAATAAGAGCAAAAAATATAATAAAATATGTTATATAGTGAGTGGGAATAAAAACTTGAAATAAGAGGAATAGACTATATATATATATATATATATATATATATATATTTTTTTTTTTTTTTTTTTTAATATATATATACATATTTGTTATATGTGCTTTTAAGATATTATTATTATTATTATTATCAATAGTAATACAAATTATATCAATACTATTATTTATCTCTCTTATCAAACAATAAAAATAAAACTTTATTTTTCATCTTGCATGTCTCAATACAAGTGAATTCGGTTATAAATATGAACTATATACCATATATCCCACTGGGTATAGTATTCCCCATTGAACACTGTACTGCACTACCGCACATACACACACACAGAAAAGATTCATATACATACATATATTTGTTCTATGTTCATACTTGTATATAAATACATAGATTAGTTATTGTTTATTTTTTGTTTGTTTTCTTTTGCACAGTCCTTGGGGTTTGCCCCTTATCCGTTCACTGCCCCGTCCTTATAAAATTGCATGTGAGATATGAACAATCTTGAATCTTAAGTAGTAACAGGACAGGAAAGACATTGCTTGTCTTTGATTTGAATGCATCTTTTCTTTAATATATTGTATTTCCATTCATTCCAGCGTACGCAGGGCACTTCACAGGGTCTCCCCCTGTCACAGACCAGCTTTTGGCTTTCCCTGCCATCACAGATAGAAGAGATTTCCAGAAGGCTCAAAAAAAATAAAGACGCTTCTTACCATCATCCATCTCAACGCTGAGATCCTACATTAAGCGACGTCAGAGAGTGTAGAATCTCTGGGATTTGCAATGTCTACCAAGTGGCTTATTTCATTTGGCTGACAGGCCAAATATCCTTAGTGGCTGGAAAGTGTTGGGGAGGGGGAAAGCCAGGGCCTTAAGGACGTATAAAAAGCTGGAAGCTTCCGAAAACAAATAACTTTGATTCTGGCCTTCCTCTTTTACACCCAAAACATTTTAAGAGCAGGGAGCTGGCCTCAAACTGCTTTGACTACAGTAGAGGAGAGAGCATCACAAACACACACACACACACACACACACACACACACACACACACACACACACACACACACACACACACACACACACACACACCCCTTCAGCGACGCTCATCAAGGGAAACAAAAGTGTTTATTTCAAAGCAGCCCTCCTATGTGTTTTTGTTTTATTATGACTCATCAGACATTCAGCGACACGGTGGCCTTTTGTCTCCCTTGATTGATCAGACACGTTTCTCGATGGTGGATTTGCAACAACAACAACAAAAATGAGCGACAAGCTACAAACCAACCAAGTCAGTGCAGGACCCCACATTATCCCCCAGGACTCGTCACTCGCGGGGACAACGGCAGACAACAATGTCACGTCACACAATCCAACTCCCTATTCGCTAGAAACCAGGTTAACATCATTGTGTCTTAAACTAATGTAAACGTGTATGTTTTTTGTTTTGTTTTTGAATGGCAGGGATACAGGGGACGTCCAGAAAAAGCCTGGAACCCCCTACGGCCTCGTTAGATAGATAGATAGATAGATAGATAGATAGATAGATAGATAGATAGATAGATAGATAGATAGATAGATAGATAGATAGATAGATAGATAGATAGATAGATAGATAGGCAACAAACCTGACAGGATTACCTGAATCAATTGCCAATATACTGTAGAGTAACGGTAAGGAATACATGGAAGATGGAACATTGAGAATATGCAAAAAACAATACAAAATAAACTGTGGCATTTCCGCCTGCCACACGCCACCCGAGTGGCGTTTTTAGGGCCCCCGGACAGAGACACAGGCAGAGATGTTGCAAATACACCAGTTTACTGTAGAGAGTGGCAAGATGTAACAAGCCGGGAGCAGTTGGACATGTCACGACAGAGGCTCTCCCCATGTGTGTATGGGGATGGGTTATTTACCTGTTGCCCATGTGTGTGTATTTGTGTAGGGATCTCAGTGAGATAGCCCACAAGACCGGGTCCAGCCTGAAGTTTGTTGTCATGACCTCTGGCGGAAGGATGAGCTTCTGGTCTAGATCCACCTGTATCTTCTAGTCATGGGCTGTGTCCGGCAGGCTTGATTCCCTACTTGTAGTTGGAACCTTTCGGAGTTGTCCTGCTGGTACGAAGCCAGTTATTTGGGAAGATAGGGGATTGGCAACAGTTATCCTTTGCTCCAGGATAGTGGCCAGTTGCTGGAGAACCTGATTGTGTCTCCAGGTATAGAGGCCTTGGAAAAGACTGGGTTTACAGCTGGCAAAGATATGCCTTAGAGTTGCTGCTGTTTTGCAGACCGGACAAGATAGATCTTCTCCAGTGGGAGTGTGAAGCACATTGTAGGTGGCTCTGATGATGAAGCTAATTTTGCCTCCTTCCATCTCCCACCAATCCTTCCAGGTGAGTTTGCCGTGCTCCAGGTTTTCCCATGTTGTGCAATGGCTCTGTTTGGCCCGAGACTGCTTTGCATCTCTCATTCTCTCCTTTTGCTGGCATACCTAAGCAACTACCAGCTTTCGCCAATGGACTGATGTTGCTTTGTGCTAAGTGGGACGACTTGTCTCTCCCGTGCTACACCTGAACTACTTTTTTTTTTTTTGAACCTGTGCTGTCAGCATGCTGGGCATACAACACAGTATTTGTACGCCATTTGCATCCAGGACAGAGTTAGTCTGCAAGAGGAGTTCAAGTTCTCAACCTGGAATGCAACTCTTTGTAATTCTTAAAGAACTGCTGCAATAACTCTGTCCTGTGGATGCCCTGTAGAACGACAAGAGCACAGTTTTGGTTATGGAGAACCACCACCAACCCCCCCCCCCCCCCCCCCCCCTTGGAGAACTATTCATCATGTTTGGATCTATAAACAACTGATCACTACTGCAAGAGGGGGAGAATCACCACTGTGAGACAAATAAACATAGAAACAAACAACATTTACACAAAAACATGAGCATTAGATGACAACATGTATTGAAAAACTGAATTAGGTCCAGGAAGGCCACTGGTCACGTGGCCTCTTCCTGTCATAGTTATGGCAGCAAATAAGGGAGGAAAGGAGAGGAAAGCACCCCCAGTTGCTGGGGTGCACTCCAAGCAGGGGTGCGTAAGGGGTACACCTGACCTACAATGTCTCCATGCCTGAGAGCAGATTTTGCTTGCTCTACAGCCTCAGACAGAGTCCACTTCCTCCCAGTTATCAGCCTGGGAGTAGTTGCTCATAACCCAATGTCTTGAGACTCAGCCAGGGTCATGTCCAGCCTCACCTTGGTGCAATTGTATTCTTCAGTAAGGCTAGAGACAGGCAGTTCCAGAGCACCGTTCCCATACAAGCCGATACTGCTAAGGCAATGCGGAAGTCCAAGCCATTTCTTTATGTAGGAGCGGATTGTTCTCTCCAGCTTCTCGACTTTGGTGATGGGAATTCGAGACGGTCAGATGCCACATCAGATGTGGAAGCAGTCCAAACTGCAGGCCCAGTTTCAGCTTGCTCGAAAAAAGCCTAAGAATGGCCAATGAATCATGTACAATGGTGTATGGAATTATGAATAATGCAAATGCAGTTAATTGATATACAATAATGTTTAAGGTCCTTTCCAAATAATGTTTTTGTTTTTTTAAGAGTCATTATGGCAGAGTCATCACTTGCTAAGTTGCCATTGGCCCTGCACATGACACTGTGGGGTGGGTACAAGGAAGCCCAAAACCACAAAAAACTGGGATCAGGAAAAAGGCGTAACCAAAACCAAAGCCTGAATTCATTTATTTTTGGTTGTTTTAGTTATGTGTGGTGTGATGTTCTGGTAAGGCTCCATTTAGAGATCTGTAGGTCGCCAAACTGGTTACAATGGTTTGGAATGCCATCATAAACACAGAGGCATTGACACAACAAATAAGTATTACCCACATCCAACAACACACACACACACACACACACACACACACACACACACACACACACACACACGTACGCACACGCCAACATCCATCCTATAAACTACAGATGTGTTTAATGCCGAAAACACAGTAAAGGTTGCAGTTCCGATCCCACCAAAGAGTCCAGCAAAGGATTCACAGCTCAATTCTGGACAAATCATTTTGCGCTGTAAAGCACAGTAATTCTAAGGCGGTTTGTCGCCCATAGTGGTGACTCTAAGTCGCCCTAATTTGTGTTTTCATATTTCTGCGGTGGACAGCTCTGAAAATCTAACTCAGTTGATGGGTTGTGTGCCAAATGCCAAAATGACACTGTGGTCTAATCATGTGCTTGGACAGTTTTTTAAGGAAAAAGCTAATTGATTTCAGATTGGTTATGAATTGGACACAGTGTGTGTGACCCCTATAAGCTTAACGTTCTCTAGATTTACACTTGGTGTGTTTTCCTATACGTCTTGCAAATGATGTTGTGATCTACATCACAACTTGTGTGTCTGTGTGTGTGCAGGGACTTGTGTGTGTCAGCAATCAGGAATGCAGGTCGGGTTCAAGTTCTGAGAGTCATTATGTGGCGACCAAATGGTAGTGAGTCAAGGTTATGAGCCGTTTCAGGGAATAGTAGCCCATCTGTGATGTGACAATACCCTCCATGTCGACAGAGAGAGGCGGGGGGTGATGTTGCAAATTATTTCATGATAGGAAGGAGACAAGAGGATGGTGCAATGGATCCAGGTTACCTGATTTATGCTCTTGAAGGCATTATGTGTCCGCCTGCTGTTTGATTGAATTGATATCTGAGGCACAAAAAGACCAGTTTCAAAGACAGCAGAGAGTAGAGTGGGAGATTTCATTCTCAATGCTGCTGTCGAATATGCATTTCTGTGCTTTGAACTGACGAAGAAAGACAATGGAAGAACATAACTTAGAACCAAGATATTGAACGTCTTCACATACCAAATTTTGAGAGATTTTTATTACAAAAAAAAAAAAGTCTGCTTTGTTGTGGGTGGATCCAATAACAGTGCTGGGACATAAGTCATCAGAGATCTCTACACACAATGCTGTATGCATCTTAATCTCAAGATTAAGCATCTCCTCAATTGGGGGACCGGGGACAATCAAATGGGATCAAGCTCAATATTCATATAAGTTGTGCAACATTTCTAAGGCTCCAAATCCATCCATCCATCCATCCATCCATCCATCCATCCATCCATCTATCCATCAATCTGTTGTATTACGAATGAGTAAATCTCACACCCAATTAAAAAATCTTTTATTGAATCAAAATTTTCATTGACAAATAAAACAATAACTGTGCGAGCAACACTTAAAAAGTGATAGCTTACTCTCAACAAACTCTCACGTTAACTCATTAGAATATCATTCAGTCGAGTAACAATTGAAATCTAGGTTTTTTTCTGTAGTTTACAAATTGTACAATGCGGTGCAAAGAAATCACTTGAACAGAAGTGAACGAGCGATCCTACCCTCAAGGAGTTAAAGGCAGCTTATCAGTGTCAGCACTCTACGTGGCGGAATAAATTAAAATCAGCTTTTATACTGTAAATCTAGGACTGTAACTGATTTGTATCGCTACGGATCATTTTCAGAATAAGCAGTCTGTCATTCAGGTCCGAGTTAGGGTAAAGTCAAATCACGCTTCACCGTTACTAAACATCGTCTTTAATAAAACATATCACAATTTTGTCACAGGTCAACTTTAATTTAAAATACAAAAAACTCTATTTCGTACATAGCAGCCAAAATCATAAATTCTTCTGATACTTAAAATCGAAATCCAGGCAACAGGGAGACAAGACTCCTCGTTGATATCAGCCTTGTTGATAACTAATCAAATGAATCAATCGATCTCGCTTGTTTGAGACCGTGTTATCATGGACTTTCAGAAAGACCAGGTCTCAAACTTTTGTCATAGACATCGTTCCATCGGCGCAAACAAACGTTGATCAGCTAATTTAAACTCTGTTTCATTTCCACGTATTTAAAAGGTTTACACGGGTTATTGGGAATGTTAATATAATTTGAACAGCAGCATTCACTAGGGCTCCAAAAGTGGAAAGTGGAGCAGAAGGAGCATAGAAGGCACTAGTCAGTCATCAGCAGCAGCATATATTGTATATACGATATATATACAGTATATATATACACTGTATATACGATATATACAGTATATATATATATATATGTAGACACACACACACACACACACACACACACTATATATATATATATATATATATATATATAAATACCATATATATGATATATACCTTTAATAAAATATATATTATATACTATTGGCACAATATATTATTGCGCCATGTTATAAATACATATAGCAAACACGAAACACATAACACTGACTGAGCAACAGAATAAGGCATCCACAGCTTCTCGAAAGGAAAATCTGTAAAAAAAAAAATCAATAAAAAAATGTACCAAAAACATATTGTCTTTCATTGACTGCTTAACTTCCTCTTCCCAGCATAAAAACAAAGAACCTGATTTTTTTTAATAAAGTATATGTATGTACATAAAAAAACTGTATTGGCACAGGCTTAGTTCAACACTCCTGAACTATGAAGGTACATATGGCAATATGTAAATGAACGGCTAAATGTTTTTATTATTACATCCCAAAGAGAAACGTGACTGTGCTCTGACTGTAGCGTGTACGGTGTACTCAGGTATTTGCTTCAAAAAAGATTAACCAAACTCAAATAAGCGTCTTAAGAGCATTTTGAGGGTTTAACAGCATGGGAATAAGATGTTTAAATTACGCCGTTTGCTTTGACTGTTTCCCTGTTTTTATCCGTGAAGCAGTTGGTGGAAGTCTTTTAAGTCCTAAAAACAAGTGACTTCAATGGCTACAGCGTATAGCTCCATAGTGGAGCATTTGAATTGTGTTGGGGTTGGAGTATTCCAACACATTTGAGATGCGTAGTTCCCTTTTGGGACTAAACCTGCAACGAATGAAAAAACGGATCTGAACCAAAATCACTGCAAAATGATCCGATCTTTAAGCCATTTCCATCTCTTGGTCTGATGGTCTGGCCATCCGCAGGCGGCTACGATGCTCTATACGGACGCTTCCACCCATCACTGTTGAGGAAGTTGCAGAGAGGTGGCACGAATGGTCCCCAGACGGCCATTCACTTGCAGCGTCTTGACCGGGGCGGTGACCTGGGTCAAAAAAAGAGAGAAAGAGACGTTGAGACACGCTGGTGTGCCGTTGTACAGTGGAAGCTTTAGAAACAATACTGCAGATCACATAACCGAGGGCTGTGACGGTGAGAGTGTGGCCGGCTGCTTTTCAGACATTTTCATTCTGTCACCCTCAAACGCAGTCTGTCGACTGCAGCTTCGAATGCCACACAAACCCTGAAGCGACCCCGGCCCCACCCCCCAAGGCGCCAGAACGCAGAAGGAAAGCAAGCCGCCGGATTCCCCCCGAGGAAGCGAGCCGATGGCGGATCAAGTGTCTCTCGCCTTTGTGGCAAGTGGTTCTCTCTATCTCATCAAATCCATAACCCAATCTGCCTCCTTCCACCTCAAGAACATCTCCAGACTCCGCCCATCCCTGTCAGAGTCCGTGGCTGAAACATTAATCCACGCTTTCATCACCTCCCGTCAGGACTACTGCAATGGAGTCCTGTCCAGGGTTCCAAGCAAAGCCCTGGACAGACTCCAGTATGTTCAAAACTCTGCTGCCAGAGTTCTCAGCCGCACCAAGCCTTGGCAGCACACCACCCCCACCCTCATCAATCTCCACTGGCTCCCTGTCAAACCCCGTATCTCCTATAAAACCCTACTTTTAACCGACAAATCCCTCCACGCCCTCCGCCCGCAGTACCTAGCTGACCTTCTCCACCCCTATGCCCCACACGGATCTGCTCTCCACCCCCCGCATGAGCCTTCGAACCTTCAGGGACAGAGCCTTCAGTGTGGTAGCCCCCACCCACTGGAACTCTCTCCCCACTGACATGCTCCATCCCTGGCCACCTTCAAAAGCCTGCTAAAAACATTATTATTATTATTATTATTATTATTATTATTATTATTATTATTATTATTATCTCACGCTCTCTCCTGTCTGTTTTCCCTTCTTTTTTTTTTCCCCCAAACTAACCCCCCAGAACGGGAAAATTGAGGGAAATGGGAAACTTGCCAGTGGGAGAAATGAATGGGACTCGAACTTTCTGAACGTTGGACACCTGACGCCACCAAGGCCCGGTCGCCGCTCTCGCCTTCTCACATACCTTCTTCAACCTGTCAGCGGCGGCTCCGGAGCGAATGGCCTCCATCATGGCCTCCCTGGCCAAGGCGGGGTCCTTCTGGGCGTCTCCACCTGGACGGACTGTGCAGGGCGGGGCAGGTGGAGATGGAGGAGGGGGAATGGCCGGAGGTCTGAAGGCGGGAGGAGGGGAGACGGGAGGCGGAGCCAGGAAGGAAGCGGGGGCAGGGATATGCGGGGACGGGCGGCTCTCCTCCTCCTGCCGCCCAGCCGCCTTCCTGCAGCTCTGCAGCTCCTCGGCGGCCTCCGATTTGGTCTGTGGAGCGTCGAAGGGGGAGAGACAATGGTGACTCTCGGCAGATGCACGCACGCAAACCTACTACTATGTAGCTTTAAGACTACAGACTTGACTGATTCACTAAGCTGTATTCTAAATTGGGCCAAGCTACATTATAAGTACCACCACTATTTATATATATTAGGGCTGACCCAGACTAAAGATTTTCCTCGTCGACTATTAGTCCTCAGTTCAAGCCATTAGTCGACTAATCATCGCAAGTTTATGGTATTAATTTAATTATTTCAATATGTGTTTTTGGGGCATCAGAAAACGGTTTGAGTTCCAGGTCTGAGAAAGAGTGTTATAAGTAACATTTTTAACACTTTGCTACATCACAGATGAATACAAAACCTAATAACCAGCCTTTAAATATGAATGTAATTTACAAGCACAAAGCAACCGTCTGTTGTTTACACCGGTTAAACATTACATTGGTAAAACTTATTAGGCCCTATTTCTTTTTTTTTTTATTAATGTGCACATTTAAACTACATATTGAAATAATTTACACTGAAATGGGGCGAACAGAAGATAGTTTTCCCGGGTAACACCTCACATTTCCCAGGGCCTGTCACTCGCTGCACCATCTGAGTCCAGGATGGGCATCCCGGCCGCTGGCTTTACAGCTCCCTTCCAGCCGACCTCGCCGCTTTCCGGGGCCGCGGACTCGCACTCACACTACTTTTTTCCTGCGTCCTCCAACCGACCGATGAAAAACTTGGTCGACTAAGACTCTTCTCATCAACTCGACTATTTGGGGGCAGCCCTAATATATATATCCCAAAACGTACATAACCTTCACCATCATTTTGTCCAGTAATTTAAACACTTCAAAGGGGGGCTCGCTAACTAAATCTTAAATGCCTTTTTTCCCTCCTCTTTTAGAGCAATGAGAGGAGCTTGAGTCGGATTTAGTCATGCAGCATTCCACGGATTCCAGTTCTGGTCAGAAACATTCTATAATAGGACCGCAGTTGGGCCTCAGCGACAACAGCAAATTTCCTGCCCCTTTCATTCCACAACACTCCTTAGATGACAACAGACCGCAGCCCGCAGTCCACCCAGAGGGACGGAAATGGATAGGGATGCATAACATGGTTCCAACTCGCTTTAGGCATAAATGCACGTTACTCAAACTATTCTTGAATCTATGTTTACAAAACATACAAAAGAGGTTTTTTTGGGTTTTTTTTACTTCAACAATCTATCATTTTAATTATATGATCCTAATTATGTGTACATATTAATTTGAAGGACACCAGAGACGTATCGAAATTTGAGGTTGAGGTTATGTTAAACTCCTACTTCAACCAATCCCGTTCCTGAATTCCTCCCTCCACCCAGGGGTTAATAAGGTGATATCTTATTCAATCTTATCCCAGGGTCAAAGTATACATTCATGTACACTGCAGGTGTAGAAAGCCTATTACCTTTCTTAACCTTCCGGAGCTGCTTTGAGCCCTGATGGCAGCCAGTAAAGCAGACCGCTCATTCTCTTCCTCACCATAGGTCGGCTTCTTTAAGCTGACAGGAGAGGCACCAGATATCTAGTGACAAGACAAGAGGAAACTTTGGCATCGCATCAACACCATCCAAAGATTTCTGTTTATTGTTTCACCAAAAGCATCTCACCCAAGGACACTCACCTTCTTAAGTCTGTCTTTGCCACCCCTAGTCTGGATGGCATCCATGAGAATGCTGTGGAGAGACGTTTCCTTCTCAACGGACTTGGAGATAATTGGTCTGAACCTCTTCACTGGCCCAAACAAGGTAGCCTTAGGCGGCTCAGGAATGACTCCGCCGCTAGAGATTGTGACGGAAGGTTCCGGTGTGGTAGCAAGTACAGGGTGGGAGGCCAATGTAGACACCTCTATGTTAGTCTGAAGATAAGATGTAACACATAGGGATATATTCATTTCACAGACTTACTCATCAGACTGCATCATATAACATTGTATGAGATTGTATCATATATGCATGAAAGTATGTATATGTATGTGACGAATAAACCTCTTGAATCTTGAATCTTGAATCAAATCCACTTACATTGGTCTTCTCATGGGATGTTGTGTTGAAGCTTGCTGCCTGTTCGGTGGAAGTGGGCTGGTTTACACTCCTTCCTGTAGGGCTGGCGCTTTCTACCTTAATGTGTTTGATATTACTTCTGTTGTCAGTGGAGGTCACGTTGGCTTGGGTGGGACTAATGGGCCGAAAAGGTTTCATGTTGACCGCTTTGGATTTGACTGACTTGGAGCTTTCGGTGATGGAGCTATTATTCAATCCCCCCCATTCCTGACTCCTTTCTTCGACACCCTTGGGTCTCCCTGAGATGTACTCAGGCTGGCTCATGGATCTCCTCTGACCAAGAGGATAGGATCCAGTGCCAACGTTGAAGTGCTCATTTTCTGCAAGAGGCGACCGAGTGATTTGGTGTGGATTCACTTGTATGGATTGGACACCCTTCTGTTGGCCAAAGCTTTGCGTTTTCGGGAGAGCAGAGGACTCTGGGATACTGAGGATGCTGTCGGCTTTGACCGAAGACCTTGGGGTGTATTTAGAGATGGCAGAGGCCACGTACTGGCTTGAAGTTCTTCTAGTCGGTTTGAGGAAGGACAGGTTTCCGTGCTGGTTTGCCAGAGGAGGAGCCGCAGGGGGAGATTTATTGCTTGGCTGATGCGTGTCCTCAATGACGGACGCCTTTCTCCCCTTCTCTTGGTGAACTTCCTTTTCGACTTCAGCAGCTTCTTTCACTTGATCTCTTACCTTTTCTTCAACCTTAATGTTAGTGGCAGACTTCCATGTGTGCTCGTAAACTGTACCTCGGTGCTTTTTGGGGTTTTCAGTCTTGCTGGATTTTGCCACAGTTTCAGAGACCATAGCGTGAGTAGTTTGTGGATCATTTGTGCTCTCTAAATGCTTCTTGTTAAGACCTTCACTTTGGTTGGCACGGCTATCGTGTCTTTCAGATGAACTCCAAAAGGCTTTGGCTTTCCCTAGAAGGGGTGAGCCCTCACTGCTTTTGATACCCAATTCTGATGAAACACAGGGTGCTGGCTTTTGCCACGCCCCAGCTTTTACCATGTTCCCCTGCTCGTCGATCTTAATGGCACCTAGCGTGAGGGCGACAGCTGGTTTTCCTGCCGAAGCAAGCGGGACCGAATGTTTGGGAGGAACCACTGTGAATGTTTTCATACCGAAACGCGACAAGGCGCTCTGGGTGATCTTGCTGTGTGAGACAGCACTGTTGAGGTGGATCCTGTAAGAAAGAATATCTTCTACTTCCTCTTTGTCTTCTGATGACACCGTTTTCTGATTCTTTGGTGGAAAACAGGGTTTCTTCTCTTTTGAAATAAGAGTGTTGCTTTTGACGCTAGCAGGGGTTATCTGAGTATTTTGACTTTGATTCTGCACAGCCACGTCACTTTTGACCCTTGAGGTTCTTTGTTTTTCTTCTTTTACAGTTTTTTGTATGTTAACAGTTTTCTCTTCAATTTTCTTGTCTGCGGTCTTAACCGTTTTTTCAGCTTGGTTCATGTCACTCCCAGACTTGATGTTCTCCAGTGAATTTGTGCTCTTCACAGCCCGAGGTTTCCCCTGTGTATTCACACCATTTCCTTTGTTGTGACCCCCAGTGGTAATGGCATTGTTGTTTTTGTTGTGCGCTTCTACACTCGACTGCTGGCACATGGTTGGACCTGGGGTGGAGTTTAATATGTCAATTAATTATATAGTATTTGATGGTCGCTTTTAGAAATAACTAATTGAAAGTATCAGCTTTGCAGTATTTCAAAGCAGAACATAAAAGAGTTATGGAAGTTTTGGAGAACTTTTGACTGTTTATGTTCCTTACTTACATACTGCCACCTACTTTTACTGGTACATTATGTGCCTGCTGTGTGAAGAATAAACAATGAATGTTTTACTTTCTCCATTGACTTCTATTGCTTTCACATACTGAGACAGTGATACATAAGTGATTGAAGCCTAAATTGCATGAACATATAGGTAAGGGACATATATGGGGCATATATGGTCCAATATTCCTAGAAAACCTCCATATCACACAGAAAACATTATTTTCATAATTGGAAAATGAATCATCTTTACATTCAATGTCAGTTGGCTGGGTCTGTGTCAACGTCTTCGCTTGTTTATCTGGAATGGTGTCTTGGTAATCTTCCAGTACTTCATCTATAGCTGTGACTGGCACATCCATGTCCACCACAGACACCGGCACATCGCTGCTGTCTGTGGATAAGGTATAGGGAGTCTCCTTCATTGAGACTATGTCCATATGGCTGATCACTGGAATAAAGTGCAAGGGAGACGATTGGATAAAATTAAAACAATGGGTAAGAATTAAAGACAATTAAAGAATATCATGTATAACACACCATGCAAAGTATTCCGCATTGTGAGGCTATTTTAGCCTGACAATGTTTCAAACATGAGCGATGTGAAAATTACCTTCTAGGTCTGCCTCAAAGTCCGCCAAAGTCTTATGGAGCTGAGCCGTGAGTTCGTCATTGGTGTCCTTTACCCTGCCTGACTTCTCTTTCATGTCGATTGGTCTGTATTTCATAGTGTGTTGAGAGTAAGGCACAGATATTAGTGAAGAGTCACATACTCATGTATTTATAAAGAACCCCATTATATCTGTATACCCAGTCTGTGGTTAGACAATACCATCAGCAAAAATTCTGCACTCTGCGTCAACTATGTTAATCACTTAATGTTGTGTATGGGAGTGTTCACAGGTTAAAGTCTTGCTGAAGCTCATATTGGCAGAGGAGGGCTACAAACACTAAGTGCAAATGAGTGATATAAAACATAATGACGATTAAATCCTTGGCCCTTCCCAGATGTTATTCCATCCAGCAACCGACAGACTAAATCAATTTCATAGAAAAAGAAAACAAACCATTACTTTGATGTAAGAAGCTCAAACTCAATTCAATTTAAACCCCTTTTCTATTGTCGTTGGAGCCTGGTTGCTTTGAAATATGCGGCCATAAAGATATTACGGCCACAGAGCTTAGTCTTGCTTTATTCTCTACTCAAGGGTTCCACTGGAGCGTTCTCTCATGAGTATGAGCTGTATGTATTAGATGTAATAAATTTCCCCAACGAGGCCAAACCAAACACAAAATCTGTCTTCTGCGAGACTTGGAACACTCCTCTATTCTCCAACGACTCTGAGAAACAGTGGTCATGGAGCTTTCCTGGAAGGCTCGGAAAGGAGCGAGAGTGGTCTTGGATTCTGGAGGTACGTATGAGCAGAGCGCGTTGATCTGGGATCAGTTGTCCGGCCATATGACCACATTCATTTCACAACAACTTAAAGGGCAAAGCAGTGATCTCCCACCTTTGAATGAGTGCCTAGAACCATAACTATCAAACCTCAACACTAAGGGGGTTGCCAGGTTTGGCTCCAACTCAAATATAACACATTGGGAGAAACGATTTTGGCCAGTTCTGCTGGCAAATGACAAAGGCCTGGGGAGAATTTAAAAAAGTTGGAATAAGTGTAAAGCGGTAACAGATATGCTCACTTTCATAGTGAACACAAGGGAGGGACCACATTTCAATGCAGAATCACAATGATCTCGCAAGTTGTCTTTTGCTGTGCTGTTTTTTTCAAGGGTTATATTGTTAGTTTTTATTACAATGATGAACCCAACACTTTCTCACACAGTTAGAAGATTGGGGTGAACCCATTAGGTCATGCTGTTTTACTAAGCAGTATAATTTGGAAATTGGCTCTAGAGCAATTTGGCTCGATCACATCAGAAATGTTAAGCTAAAGGTTGGAATGACCTTGTTGCCTGTGAAATAAATGTTTGCCAAGACAGGGAAACTATTTGTTTGAGAATGAATTTTGCAAATAGGTTGATGCCATGTTCCAACATGGCAAAGTACAGTTTTACTAGAGCTATTTCACTCCAACTAATGTGTTTGCAATCAAACTGGTCAAACGTGAAGATTGTAAGTCAGGTAGAGACATGTACCGGCTTTGTCACACTTTGTCTCTACTATTACTCATTTATCACTGTTCCTGACTTTCAGTGGAATTGCATCATGATATTTAGTCACTTTGACACAAAATTTTGTAGCCTTGAATGATGTTGAAACATATCATGATTAGAGATTAAATACTTTAAGGAGTTGAATGTGAAAACTAGAATTAGGGTCTGACATCCTTCCAACTACTACTGACTACTTTAAGTTACACTACTATCCTAGGATTTGGACAGTTTTAGCAGATATAATGATATATATCAATATCTTAACAGATGTTCCTCCTTGCCTGTGCCTGGATCCCCAGGTGTCGCATCCCTCGTCACTGTCACTGGAGACATCCTGTATGGGTCCTGGCGGTCTGCCTCCAACTCGCCCGCCTCCCCCTCCACAACTCACGTCCAGACACACGCCCCCGTCCGGGGACACAGGGTGGGTGTCCCACGGGGACCGGACCAGGCCGGAGTCCTCGGCCATTCCCTCCGATGCGGCATAGCCCTGGTCGGGCAGGCTGCTACTCCCGCCACTGCTTCCCACCGAGAGAGTCTCCTCCTCGGGTACATTTGGGTCCAGTTCCTGGGTTCCTGGAGCTCCCGACCTCGGTAGTGAGTGGAGCCAGGCTGGGGGAGTGAAGGAAGATGGCAAAGAGGAGGAAAAAAGCCAAGAGACGATCACTTACTGTAAGCGGGATAGAGGGTGCATCAGTAGTATCATAAGACCTGGTTATATGTTAGTTATCAGTGACGATTAAGAACAAAACTGATATTAGTTGAATAACATAAATTAAATCTGTTTCTTAAAAGCCTTGAAAAAGACCATGGCAGGCGAGAGGGTTTAAGCGGTGGAGACAAAAACAGAAGCTTTGCTGGTAGTTTCGATGATTTGATGAAGATGATTTTTTGCATCACACACACACAATATTACTAAAGCGCACACACCCAAACACATATAAAACAAAAACAAATTCCAAACTACACACAAAGACCAACTACACAAGCCAAATATTGTATACAAACTACAAGCCAGTGGCATAACCACTTATGGCCTGATGAAGCAGCTTTAATGACGTGGGAGGCTTACTGTAAACTGAACATTTTAATTAGAGATTTTACTGTTACTGTCTCCCCAAATATATAGAGCTGTTGCTTCATTGTTGCCTCATCTCCTGAATACAATTATGCTCTGGTCAATTCTGCGGGCTTTGGGCTTCTTTAGTCAGTCACTGATCTCATTGAACTGGAGGCCAAGAGAATAAATGTCAATGTACCATTTGTTAGGTTTTACAGCAGCCCAGTTAGAGGGTCTTCTCGAAAATAAGTTTATAGTTTATAGTATAAGTTTATGCAGTTTATATCCATTCCAGTGTCTCTGCGTGAGCATGTGCATGATAGTGTTTGTGTCTGTAAATGTCTGGTATGTGTGTGTATACTGTATATGAATATGGAGGCTCCTCAGTGCACAGATTCACGCATGCAACAAAGTCTAAGTGTGTCAGTACAAGAGTGTTTGTGTGTGTAAGTGTGTAAGTGAGTGTGTGTTTGGCCTGTCAGTTTTGGGCCTGGTCCTAATGGTGTGGAAGGAGACAGTCAGTTCCAGGAGATGTGGTGGTGAGTCACACAGCCACTCTCACAGATCCTTCCCAGCAACGCCTGAGTCATGCCAGCTGCAGGCACGGCCGGCGTGCACATGTACGTGCAAACATGCACCAAGATTAAGATTCAAAGGTGAATAGTTTCTCCAACAAAGCTCAACTCTAAGCCAAATCTGTTATTTGCATAACAACCGTGCAAAACCCCACTACGAAATCATCAATATAGTTTCATAAAAATCTTTATTTTGAAATTATCAAACAAATTTCCACTTTTTTTCCCCTCTAATTACAACACTTCTTTGATAACAGACATTTAGACTTTCAGAAAGACAATGTATTTGAGCTCACAATTACCTACAGGTCTACAAATCCAAGCTTATAACCTGCAGAGTACAAATAATACATTGTGAAAGAAAAATAAAAAGCTTGTTTACTACAAAAAAGCAAACTGTTTAAGATGAGACATTTAGGCACAAGATGAAACTTTCAAACAGCACAAGAAGTTGAATTTCCTTCACCAACACTGAAACACTTACTTACGCCTTGTATCGTCTCCCCCTTGTAATGTTCACGACGAAGAATATTTTAAAGATAAACCTCTTAAATATCAGATATCAACAAATACAGTAGCTTTCTTTCAACATGAGTGAAGGATACCACTAACGCCATAAGCCTCTCCATAATAATAATCATAAAAATGATAATGAAGTCATAATTTATATGTAAAACAAATCTCTTTTTTGACTTTATTCCGTATCCACCTGATCTGATTCTCAACAC
The DNA here is from genome assembly GCF_960531495.2 of Zeus faber. NCBI lineage: Eukaryota > Metazoa > Chordata > Actinopteri > Zeiformes > Zeidae > Zeus > Zeus faber. Next base: position 27,282,434 of record NC_137195.1, on the reverse strand, counting down.
AGCATGAAAAAAAGGACGCAACAACCATTGTCGCAAGGTAACATGGCTTATAATAATGGCTCTGATTGCAGGTCTAAGGCAAATACGGAGCTGGGGAAAACACAGTGTCCCAACTATTCATCCGTAGATATCACATCGCAGAAATATCGACCTCTAGATATCGTATGGCCATGACTGCAAAACCTCATCTTGGACGGTTGCTCATAAATCACGCTGAAATCGATACGCCCTGGGTTAGCTCATCCGTCTTGATATATTGTAGTCCCCCTGACCAACATTCAGTGTCCCCATTCCAAACATTACAATGTCCCTCAAGCGCATTCTAGCCAGCAACACTGTTTATAAAAAGATCAACATGAGGGGAAGAAAATGGGAGATAAATGTCCATTTCCGTGATAAAATTTAAATTGCCGCACGATTATTTCCTTTCCCTCAATTCATTTTTTGTCCTAAATTTAACCGAAACGCAACCTTAGACGGGAGGAAGTGAAATGAGGCAAACGTGACATGAAGTGACAAACAAACGGTATAGTTTCTGACACGCCCAAAGAGCACAATGTGATGTCAACACTCTGAAACAAAACAAAAAAAAGTGGAACTGAGGCACGGTGAAGAGGAGGACGTTCGTTGGGAGGAAGGAGGGTCGAAGAAGAAGAAGAAGCAAAGGGAGCAGATTGGGAAGAAAATGGCTGATGGAAGAGACGAACGCAGGAGGATCAGCGAAGGCAGATCGAGGCCACAAGAGAGAGAGAGAGAGAGAGAGAGAGAGAGAGAGAGAGAGAGAGAAAGAGACAGAGAGAGGCTTCAGGAGCGCTTGGAGCGCAGACGGACTGGTCCACAGCAGTACACTATGTAGGGGAGGTAGGGGGAGAGAGAGGGAAAAAAACGAAGAACAGACACCGTTAGAGCGAAGTGAACATCACAGTGAAAACTTCATTGCGTGGGAAAAGGGATTAGGGGAGCGTCACAACGCTGCACTGATATGGAAATGAGCAACAGTGAAGTTCATCACGTTAAGCGATGCTAAGTAAAACCATGGCGTTTTTGACTCTGATAAGATGTGAGGGGGCTGGGGGGTACGTATAGATCCTCGCGCCTTACCGCCTACCAATAATGCACCTGAAGTGATGCGGGTTTAATCCAAGAGCCCCATGCGAGCGTCTTTGATGTCTGAGTTCTTCAGCTTGCGATTTCGGAGTAAAAATCCCTTTGCAGCGTTTCGGTTTGAGTGAATGGGGCCTCTCCTGTGAATAATGCTGCATCCATGACAGCTATATGGAGCCCATGAATACTGCAAGTTAACAAATTGTATACATTACTAACTATCTAAAAATAAAGAAATACTTCACTCAAATGGAACATGTACTAAAATGAAACCACTGCAACAGCAACAACATGAATTTCAGTCATACACAATGACAATAACGGTATCTTCCATAATGTATCAAATATCATGTTTATTGTGTGTAACTCTATATAATGCATATACCGGCTTCATAAAGGATTACTCCGTTTGATTATAGTTGCTCACAACCCTGACCCCTGCCACCCCAGTAGAGTAGACAGGCCACTGCAGATTGACATTTATAGATATGAAACACCTCACTCACACACACACACACACACACACACACACACACACACACACACGCACACACACACACACACACACACACACACACACACACACACACACACATACAGTACACATGGCTACCAGTTTGCTGATTGAAGATAGCCTTGTTACATAATGAAGGAAAATGGCCCTGCCCACAATAGGGAACAGCAACACACACACACACACACACACACACACACACACACACACACACACACACACACACACACACACACACACACACACACACACACACACACACACACACACACACACACACACACACACACACAAAAGCAGCCTCACAGGAATCGAAAAGCAAACGGAAGTTCATAAAAGGCCAACAGTTTGAGGGGGGGAAAATGGAGCTTGAGACTGAAGCTTCTGTGGAAAAAAGAGGTAACAGCTCAGAGGGAGTAACCGGGGAGGGAGGGAGGATAATCGGAATCTTTGATGATCAGTCAGTCGGATTGTCCGGAAAAAAAACGACAAAAAAAAAAACCTACACTGCGCCTCTCTCCCCTTCCTGTGGCCGTGCGGCGATCCAACTTGCGGGGATGGGGGAGGGGGAGGGGGAGGTGAGGGGGTGTGAGGGGGCGTGATGAGCTGTGGCGGAGGCTGCTCCCAGCCCGGGGAGAGGCAGCGGCGGGGCTTGGCAGGCGGGGGCCGATCAGATGACGTGCCTGGGAGGAAGAGACAGCATTGCAGAGGTGGGGGTGGGGTGGGCGCGGTCGGATCCACCCAAGGTTAAACAACGGAGGATGATACGTGTTGTCAAAAAAAAAATAATAATAATAAAATATGTGAAGGTGCCGGGTGGGGTGGTAGAGGGGGTGACCTTTACCTACTGTTCACACAAAGGGAAGGGCGTCGCTTAAATGCTGCACTGGCATAGTAGGGCAAATAGATAGCAGGATTAAATCGAGAGAAAAAAAAACAACAACAAAGATAACTCACTAGAAGTTTCCCCACTATTAACCCATCAGTCTTCATGTTTTTGAACGTTTGACACAAAGTACTACTAAATTATCATGAGACTCCACTAATTACTTTGTAGTAGACATTCTCACAAAACTTCTTGTATTTAGGTGTGAGGTTAAAAGTAAATCAAGTAATTAATTAATTCTGACCTCTAGTGCTACGACTATGGAGGGGTTGCAACTTTTGGGTCAGGCTACACTACGGTTACAATTGCACTGCAGGCCAAAGTGGTCCAAATCCGGTCTCCAGCGCCCACTACTCTCAGGTGCCCCCAAAGTCCCCCGACTCACTCCGATGCCGAGCCCATGCAACTCGGTCGCTCCCGGATCTCAGACCCAGTGTCCCGGACGGCCGCAATAAAGACCGGCACCTGTCTGTATTGCGGCCGTCCGGGACACCTCCGAGCCACCTGCCTGGTCCGGCCGGGAGAGGACGACTCCTCGGAAGGATTACGTTCCGGCCGCTCCAGCTCAACCCTCTCTCCCGTCCTCTGATTCCGGCTACCCTCTCATGGGGGGGTATAACACCCTCTTCCTCCACTATCATAGATTCCGGGGCGGATGAGAGTTTTCTTGACCTGGGACTAGCACTGTCAGCTAGGGCTGACACCCGTCCCTCTCCCCACACCGCTCGAGGTCAAGGGGCTGACCGGGTCACTTCTGACCCGGATTACCCACCAGGCAGCCCCCCTCGAGCTGCTACTCTCCGGCAACCACCGTGAGTCTTTGGGGTTCTTCCTCATCCATTCCCCCCAGAACCCCCTGGTTCTGGTGTACTCCTGGCTCGGACCCACAAACCCCAGATGGACATGCGCTCGGGTAGCGTGAGCGGCTGGAGCACGCACTGCCCCACGCCCACTGCCTCCGCTCCGCCTCTACCCCACTGCCAGACGGGCCGCCGGCGGTCCCAGAGAGCCCCGACCTGTCCTCTGTTCCATCGCAATATCTGGACCTGGCCCCTGTTTTCAGCAAGCAGGGCGCGCTGTCCCTACCACTTCATCGCCCCTACGACTGCGCAGCCAACCTCCTGCCAGGCACCCCCCTCCCCTGCAGTCGCCTGTATAACCTCTCCCGGCCCGAACAGGAGTCCATGGAAACCTAAATCCGCAACTCTCTCGCCGCCGGGATCAATGACCCCTCATCATCTCCGCTGGGTGCGGGTTTCTTCTTTGTCAAGACCCTCCTTCCCTGCATTGACTTCAGGGGACTCACACTCAAGAACAAGTATCCCTTGCCTCTGATGGACTCAGAGGTGCCACCCACTTCACCAAACTTGACCTCCGCAACGCCTACCACCTGGTCCGCATCCGCAAAGGGGACGAATGGAAGACTGCCTTCAACACCCCGCTCGGACACTTTGAATATCTGGTAATGCTTTTCGGTCTGTCAAATGCCCCAGCGGTCTTCCAGGCCCTGATTAACGATGTCCTCCGGGACATGCTCAATTTGTCTGTCTTTGTGTACCTTAACGACATCCTGATCTTTTCCCAATCCCTCTCCGACCACGTGAGACACGTACGCCTGGTGCTGCAGCGGCTCCTGGAGAACCGTCTGTTCGCCAAGGCCGAGAAGTGTGTCTTTCATGTTCCGTCCGTTTCCTTTCTAGAATTCATCATTGGCCGAGGGAGGCTGGGGATGGACCCCAAAAAGGTGTCCGCCATGACGGAGTGGCCAACCCCAAACAATAGGAAGCAACTTCAACGCTTCCTCTGTTTTGCAAACTTCTACTGGCGCTTCATCCGAAACTTCAGCCGTATCGCCGCTCCCCTCTCCGCCCTTACTGTACCTCCATCGCAGTAGGCTGCAATTGGACCCCCGCAGCCGAGGCTGCATTCCTCGACCTCAAAACCTCTTTTCGTCGGCCCCAGTCTTGGCCCAGCCCGATGGCAACCTCCAGTTCGTGGTAGAGGTGGACGCTTCGGACACGGGGGTAGGAGCAGTACTGTCTCAGCGCTCTCCAACTGACAGTAAGCTCCACCACTGTGCCTTCCTCTCCCGCAGGCTCACCCCACCCGAAAGCAACTATGACATGGGCAACCGGGAACTCCTGGCTGTCAAACTATCCCTGGAGGAGTGGCCCCACTGGCTTGAGGGAGCAAACCACCCTTCTTCGTCTGGACAGATCATAAGAACCTGGCCTATATCCGAAGCGGCTCAACTCCCGGCAGGCCAGGTGGGCGTTGTTCTTCGGCCAGTTTAACTTTTCTCTATCCTACTGCCCAGGCACCAGGAACACCAAGCCTGACGCCCTGTCCCGCGTGTTCACGGCAGAGGAGAATGCAGGGGATCCAGAACCCCTCCTTCCACCCCCTTGCCTTGCCGCTCACCTGGGAAATCGAGTCTCTGTCACCCAAGCGCAGGAACACCAGCCCGACCCCCTAACCACCTGGTCGTCCGCCAGCGCTTCTGGTCGCCGACCCTGCTCCCTGACACCTGGTCCTTCGTCTCCGCCTGTCCCACCTGAGCCCGGTCCAAGACCTCCACCCAACCCCACTCCGGCCTCCTCCGCCCCCTACCCATCCCGACTCATCCTTGGTCCCACATCGCCCTGGACTTTGTCACTGGTCTCCCACCATCCCGGGGCAACACTACCATCCTCAGGGTGGTGTACCGTTTTTTCTAAAGCGGCCCACTTCTTCGCCCTGCCCAAACTACCATCGGCAAGGGAGACCGCAGACCTGCTCGTGGCCGGGGTGTTCCGCCGCCACGGCATCACGGCAGACGAGGTGTCAGACAGAGGTCCCCAGTTCACCTCCCAGGGCACTGCTCGGCCCTGGGGGCAAAGGTCAGTCTCTCCTCCGGTTTCCACCTCCAGACCAACGGCCAGACGGAGTGGGCAAACCAGGAGGTGGAGGCCATGCTCCACCGCCTGACAACCACCAACTCCCCCTGGTCAACGCCTCTTCCGGCCGTTCGCCCTTCCACTGCTCTCTGGGCTACCAACCCGCGCTGTTCCCTGCCCAGGAGGCTGCGATTGCCGTACCCTCCACCCAGGCCCACATCCGTCACTGCCGGGGGACGTGGAAGAGGGCCCGCTCTGCCCTACTCCAGGCATCCGCCAGGTCCCAGCGACAGGCGAACCGGCACAGTGCGCCTACACCCACGTACGTCCCCGGACAGATAGTATGGCCCTCCACCAAGGACTTGCCACTCAAGGTGGACTCCCGAAAACTCGCTCCCCCGTATGTTGGCCCCTTCCCCATTGTATCCATCATCAACCCCTCTGCCGTACGTCTCCGCCCCCCTCCCTCCCTCCGTGTCCACCCGACCTTTCATGTGTCCCTGCTTAAGTCAGTGGTCTCCAGCCCCCTCTCCCTCCCCGCCAAGGCCCCACCACCCCCCGCGCCATCGACGATCACCCGGCGGCGCCTGCTGGACGTACGGCGCCGGGGGAGGGGCCTTCAGTACAGTCCGGAGGAATGCTCCCCCAGGAAACAGATCCCTGATGCCTCCCTCATCCCGGATTTCAACCGCACTCGCCCTTCTGGTTCCAGATGTCCGACAAGAGGCGTCCGTAGAGGGGGTGGTACTGTTAGGCCCACAGCCTCCCAGCACTACTAGAGGCCGCTCTTGACCCATCCGCGGCTCCTCCCTTAGGCCAATTTCACACACCTGGGATCAATTACCTTCTGAGGTAGTGATCTGGTGCGATTTGCACATGTTGTTGTAACAAGAGGCTGTAGGCACTTTGAGAGAGAATATGCTCCCCTCCCTCTGAAACAAACAGTAAGACAATGATCTTTGGAAGATCAAACCACTTTAACAGTTGGAACTGGCCAAGAGAGCAGACTCAGCCATCTCTTGTCTTTGTCTCCGGAACCCTTCCCCTGCTGTGACTGGCTGGATTAGCGAACAATGGCCATTTGGCCCAGGAGATTTACATGACCTGATCTCTCCTGAAAGGAGATCTGACTTAAAATGTATCTTAATCAATGTGTAACCACTTTAACATTTTTCCTTGGGTAATTGTGCAAAGAAGGATACCACTCCAACTTTGGGAGAAGTATCATCAAGAAATGATATGTTTCATATGTCATTCCATTTGCTGATCTTGAACACCCCCTAGCTGCCACCGTGTTGTTACCTCACACCATACTCTTCCTCAACTATTACTATGACTATTTATCTTTTATTTAAAAGATTCATTCTGTGCACAACTTTTATCCGTGCATTTAAAATAATTATTGCCGTGTATAATTTCCCCTCTTGAAGTTTCATTTTTCGTATGTGTTTATGCTCTTGCATTCCGAAGCTTCATTCACATGTATGTTATCAGATTCTGCATTCCAAAGATGTATTCACATGTGCAATTTCGTCTTATTTAATGTCAAGATGAATTTCACCATGAAACCACACGACTGTAATACGGAGATTGGAAGAGACCGGTTGTAGGATTCAGATTATAGAATACGGATTTGAACACCTCACTATGAAGAGAAACGCATGCCTCCACAGCGCACTTACAGAGAGCCTCGCGAGAAATTCCGACCAATTAGAAACCTCTCAGGAACCCCTCGACCAATGGCCACTGAAGGAGGTCACTTCCTCCCCTCGGACTCCGCACCCTCTCGCGACAATTTAGTTTACCTGAAAGACTTACTTTCCCTCTACCCGGTGCCAAAGCACCAGGAAATATAAGATATAAATATAAAAGACGTTTTCTTTGTTCTTTGAAACCACGTTTTCCGAAACGCGACGCAACCACATCGAAGAGACCCTCAGGTACGCATCGTACCTTGAAAGCCTGTCCTCCTTTCACCTCCGTTTAAACCTGGCTGAAGAACCACTGTTTAAAGATCCCTCCTTCCGACTGGAATAAATGATTCAAGATTCAAGATTCAAGAGGTTTATTCGTCACATACATATACATACTTTCATACATATATGCAGTGAAATGTAATGGAGCGCCGGCGCAGGCGACCCCAAGGGGCGGCACCACTATCGCCATGAATTGAATAACCGCTTTGGACCGAGCCACTTTCCCTGCGTTAAACGAAGGCACGCAACGATCCGCCGATGCCGCCGACATGTCGATAAACCACTATGTAAAAGAACCTGCTTCCCTGAGAGCTAAGGATCTTTGTCGCCGCCCGTGCGACCATAAACTAAATAAAACTTTTCCAGGTTTAAGCAAAAATCTGGTGGCGCCCAACTTAACTAAAATATAAATATTTATTATAGGTCCCTATCACGCTACATTGTGTTTTTATTTTATTTTTATTTATTTATTTTATTTCCTTATTAAACAAAACAAAAAGAGCACGGTGCCCCAGTTTGGATTTAATAATTTTATCCGCGAGCTTGAGCAGAGGTACATGGTCCCACGCTGCCCAACAACCCCGGGCAGGGTCGGGCCTCCGTGCACTTCCCTGCCTTACCTCTGTATGACAGTGTGCTGCGTTTGACGTCTGTTACTTCTGCGCATGCAGGTCAGTTCAGTGACAAGTACACACTGGAATCTGACATTGGCTAAAAAAAACTAAAAAAAAAACGATCCGAGCAATACATGCAAATTGAGCACCAAGGCTTAGAGTGTGAACGTAGACTAAGAGAAACGATCCAGGGATGCCAATACCTAAAATTCAAAGTTCACTGAGAAGAATGATAAGTTTGGTCAGCACTAGGAGTAGTTTGAGGAGCCAAAAATCGATGTGTTCCGCTCCAGACGGCCTATCTGTAGGTATCCTTGAACATGAAGCCTGACTCCTACCAGTACTAGTATGCTGACCTTCCCAATCAAAGAACATAAAAACTTTCCCCTAGAGAGTAACTCAGTGTTATTATTAGTAGAAGCATTATATATTTTAAGTTGGAACGACTCAATGCCAGAAAATAGGCAAGGTCACATATTGTAAGAACACTTTATTACAACACTGATGCAAACTACAGCTGGATGTAGCTTGTTAATTTCCCTTTGAGTGAAGCCTATTTATTGTTTCTATAATACATTTTGTTTGCTCTCATTAAATACGGCCAACAACGTAGCATTATTTACGTGTCTGTTAGACCGTCCCACTTTGCTAAAAATCTTGCCCACAAATTGGAATGCATTTCACGTTATTTTTGTGTTGCCATTTTGGAAGAACCCCTCCTTAACACTCACAACATCTTATTGTAAGCGGATACTGGAGAAGAAATTTGATTTAAGATTGTCAGAGGGAAAGAAATAAATGTTTCCATTTAGACTGGGGAAAACAAATTATTGTGCAGATTGCCATATTGACCTGAATATAAGAAGGCCCTGATAATAAAATGACCCCCCTTTTTGAGACTCATTTTTGGAAAAATATCTTTTGAAGACCAAATCTTATTTTTGTGAAGAAAATTGTATTTTTATTTCAAAATAATGATTACTCAGTATGCAGTCGTACGGAGTGTGTGAAGATTGATGAACGTAATGCGGAACAAAATTTCACAAGCGTGAGTTCCACCCGGAAACCTTAAGCTTAGTAATCAAATCTCACACGCTCATAAGCTTAGCTCAAGCTGATTGGCGTCTGACTGAGTCAGTCACACTAGGGCGAGTGTAAATGAGTCTGACACACAGAAGCTAGAAGACAGGCATGCTTGTTTTAAATCAGCCGTGTGGGAATATTTCCGGTTCCCAGTGAACTACAACAGCGATGGAGAGCGAGTGGTGGATCGGATAAGGTCAATGTGTCGGTGTTGTTCCACAGTTGTAGGGTACTGTATGTGTGCGGAAACAGATTGAAACACTCTACGCTCCTATCGCATGCCTTGCATAGAGTTAGGGGATGTCATTGTCCCCCTGCAGTTTTGTTTTTTATTGACTGATCGATTGATGATTTTATATTGACATTTAAATGTCTAGACCCCGAATAGAAGACAATACCACTTTTTCAGACGTATTTCCAGGAAAAAAAAACCCTGTATGTCAATACGGTTATTAAGCTTTTTTTAAAAGCAGAATCACTCAAGTAATTGACAACAATTATCAATAATTTAGACAAAATGAGCAGCATTGCTATAAAAATCTGTTTCTCAACACAAACAGCATATTTAAACACAAAGTCAGCGGCAGAAAACAGACTGAACGGCAACCGCAACCTTGTATGCTGAGAGGCGTGGCGAAAAAGGTAAGCAAAATTCAAGTAACCACGGGAGAAGTCCAGTAACCACTTGTGATCCGATCTAACTTCCCCGCTCTATGTGCAAATCTTAGAGAACGTTTTTTAAATTTCTCCTCCACACAGCGGTGCACCGTGCGCTGGTGCTCCCGTGCCTGTGATTTTATTTGAGACTATCTATTTTTGTTTGTTTCCTACATGTATCAAACAAAAAATTTAAACAAAATTGAGTTAAGGGACTTTCCCGACCCGTCCCATTCCAAAAGAAAACCTGCTTCAGCGATCACCGATTCGAATTTTGCATGATCGCCCAAGCCTACTTATAACGGGAACTTAATTGGATGATTTGCTCATTGTACTATGAGCAAAAAGAGACACAGTAAAGCACTGTTTCCTGTATCACTGTGGCACGTTTCCGTCATCCAAGGTCGGAGACTCAAAGAGCATCTTGTGCACTAAAGCTGATAAACCCTGCATTGTTATTGTCATGACCTCCGCTTTCATCTACCTTCCCCTCCCTCTCCTTACCTGCCTCATGAGCCCAACTCCATTCACCTGTGCACACGTCTGTTCCCGATCAGCAATCAAGCCACTATATATGCCTCTCTCACCAGTCACCCATTGCCAGATTGATTTCGATGCTTGCACCAGACTCTCCAGCGTTCTCCGGACTGATTCCCCGCTACCGACCCTGCCTCGCCCCGACCACGTATCCTGCCTGCCCCCCGCCTGTCTTCTGTCTGCCCTCCCCGTTATCGAACCTGCCTGTCTTCCGTCTGCTCTACAAATAAAAGACATTACCAAATATCCCTGCCTGTCTTTGTGCTGCAATTGGGTCCTAACCACACCCGTTACAGTTATGGTCATACTGTATAACCTTGACTGCTCCATAAGCTCAGAGCACGCACACGTACACACAACTAGAGAGGTGTATCCTAAAAGGTAAGACAAAGTAAGGCTAGTCTAAACTTTGAGCATCCTTGTCTAGACACACGGTTTGAGCTTGTCCAACCAAAATTTGATATTTTATTGTCTGGGAGATTGAACTTGAAACAGTTTTTTTTAACACATCAAAATATTCATTCATCGAACTTAGACGGTTATACATTTGGTCATTCTGAGGACATCGCCTGTGGTCCTCGTTGCTTACAGCGCAAGGGATATTATGTAGGCTATAAATGAATACATCAACATTTCCAAACTGGGAACTGCCTGGTCATGCCACACAGCTGTGGCTGGAGGTGTGATAAGCTGTGTTTATGGGAGCCAAGTGGCTGACTTCTAGGAAGTAGATGGATAATAAGCCAACTGGGCTATATATAAAAAGGTGTGTCTATCTGGAGTTCTTACCGTACAGCAGATTAAGATCAGTGATACCCTTTTGTCAGCTTGACACGGATAAAGCTCTCTCTCACACACAATCACACACACACACACAGACGGCAATTATTTCATTTGTTTAAATATTAAGATGAGAATAAGAGGAGATTGAAGTTTGAGACAAAGAATTACCTGACCTACAGAAATAAGAACATCCATGTCATGTGAGGAGAAGACTTAAAATAAAACATTAGGGTTTATTGTTCTACTTTTGTTACTAAGGCCAAAATAAAAAACAAGCAAAATAAAGAAAGATTTTACACCAATTTACAGTATATTCGAACCCTGAACCCTAACCCTGTTAATCTGAACCTCAGTTATCTGTACTTACCGCTCTGCCAGACCACCTGGTCGTTCATTTAGCAAGTGATTGTGGTTACAAAGCACAAAATATGTTTATTGTCAAATAAGCATTGCAAACTTGAATGCACCTGACAGTGTATATGCAAAGAGAGAGGTTCTTCTATATGTATGCAATATATTGTGCAGCAAAAGCATTGTATCTGTGCTAAAGTGAAGTAAGGCAATAAAGTAAAGTAAACCCTCTGTAAAAGTGCTTCTCTATTGACCTGCATCTGTTTCTGACCCATTCACCCATAACTGAAGCAGGGGGTTTAAACTATGTATATATCAAGCAACTGGTAAACTGGGATTCAAAACCCCTGCCATATTTTGCATAGAAGGAGTCCTTTGTGTGCTTAAATTCACACAAAAGCCTCATTCTACACTCATTTTATGGCTCTCATATGGTAACGTTTTCCCACACAAATAAAGAGTGGAAGAAGACAAAGAAGACAGAAGGCATAGGGGAAGGACAAGTTGTCTGCTGAAATGGGCAAATTTAGATACAAATGGAGGAGGGATCATATAGGGAGAAAGTCAGGGAAGAGGTGGGCAGTAGAAACCAATGTCTGCAGATGAATAAGTTACCCCACTGCTGACCGCTCATTCTGTCTCTTATCCACCAAAATCCCTCCTTGTCGCCTTCCTCATTTCCCTTCCTCTCTCTCTATGCTGTCGACTGAGATCTGCTGTGTTTGTTCAGACACTCCAGAGAGAGGCCTGGTGAAGGAGGCAGGGATCGATGCAGCTCTAACTAATCTTCAAATTGATAACTGTTACAACTGTGTGTGAGGTTGTGCATTGTGTATACATACTTAAACAGGACACACAATAATAGATTAGATGGCAAAATAGTGTCTTTTATGGGGTCCCCCAGGGGTCAGTGCTCGGTCCAATATTGTTCTGGAGCTACAAGCTACCTCTTGGCCATCTTTTCCATGGAAATTATAACAAATTCCACTTCTATGCAGATGGTTCTCATTTCTACCATTCCTGCAAACCTGCAGTGAAGCACTGACTCCCCGACATTCACAAATGGATGTCTCAAAACTTTCTTCAGCTAGCTGTGGATAGGACTGAAATTCTTATCATAGGTCCCAGGAATACAAACTCTGACAATGACTAACTAGTTCGATTCATTACTGCAGAATGTTGTCAGAAATTGCAGAATCCTTGCTGCAACTGATTGCAGTGTCAGCCTAGACCAGCGCCTCAAAACAGTTGTGTATTCATGTTTCTTTCAGCTGTAGAAAATAATGAATATTAAAGAATTTAAATGCTTAAATGCTCATATTTCTCTTCCTGTTATTTTATCCAATGTCTTTTAATTTGTATATTTATCATTTCTTGGTGTTTTATTTGTTTTCATCTTGTATTTTATTCCTCAAACAAACTTTGCAACTTGCAAAGTGTTACATAAATAAAGTTGGTATACATTATTAGAATGATATTTTGCAATAATAACAGGCAACTCGTTTGGCCTTGGTTCGAAAAAAAATTATTAATTTTTCACAGACTGACCCATCTATCCTTGAAGGAACTACATGAAACACGTTATTTTCTGCAACATACCTTTGCAAATGTTACTCTAAAAATGGATATAGTTTTGTCACAAAACTGCACTGGGAACTGCTGCTACTCCTGCAGTGCTCGCCTCATAATGTTCGAAAAGTATTTTGTGCTAATCAGTAAAGAAAATTTAATATTTACCTATGGCACTGTGTCTGTTATTCTCAACCTCCTCCATTTTCAGGTTGATGGCCGATTCTGTCTCCGACCTTGAGAAGCTGGCCGCCGCTCCCTCACGTTCGGATTGGTCGGCCCCACTGCTGGCCTGCCCTGATTCCTCCATCGTGCTGCTAGTCACAATGGGCTGGTGCCCTACAGGAGTGGACATGCTCATGGTGTCGCTGGTGTTGCTGCTGCTGGTGGTGATGGCGCTGCAGACGGAACTGGATGGATCCAGATCGGCGTCCGAGTCATCCATGCTGTGGCTGAGCTCAGAGCTGGAGTCCTGGACAGCCAGGCTGTCAACTGTGGTGCTACTGGGGGCCGGGGAGCTGGGGATGGAGGTCAAGGACAGCACAGGACTGGGCTGTACCGCTAGTTTTGGGGAGGCCTGGAAAGCTGCGGCGCTGGAGGCTACCTTGGTACGAGAAGCTGCGGTAGGCATTCGGGTAGCAGGGCTATCGGGGGTGGGTGTAGCTGAGGTGAAGGTGGTGTCCTCAGGGCCTGGGGTGACAGAGGAAGGGGTTGGAGGGGGAGCGGGAGCTTTTCTTTTCCTCTGTTGGCTCTCTAAGGCAAGACCCATCTAACAGAAAGGGAGAACGACAGCCAGATGAAGAAAGAAAGAGGAAGAGAAGAGACAATAGTTAATTCATCTGAGCTCTTAAATCATGTATGTGTGTGTGTGTGTGTGTGCGTGCGTGCGTGCGTGCGTGTGTGTGTGTGTATGTTTGTGTGTGTTTGCCTGTGGTGTAACCATAAATCAACCTGTAAATGACAGGACTGAAGCAGAGTGCATTACTAAGTAATTAAATCAAGTGAAGCTTTGGCAGCAGTCTGACTCCTCAAATCCATCAGGGTGCCAACAATGCCTTTAAATTAGCCTACGACAGACATGTAATATCTGGCACAAACGCAGTAAAATGTAAGCAGTGGAATTGTGGTAGATTACATGATTTGGGGTTAAGGGGATATCAATCAATCAATCTAATTCCATGCTGTCTGGCTCAATTACACAGGGCAATAGAGATAAGTGGCATTAAAGCAAAAAAATAAAATAAAATCCATGTCATAGCTTAAACATGACTAAATTAATGTTAAGAGCGGAGTGTGTAAACTAGAAGTAAACACTTTAGCAGGATGTTTGTTTGATTGATATTGTTTCAGCCTCGGTTTAAGTCACCCCTGTGCCATTAAATGTGGTTCCAATCTAATTTAATAACTTGACAAGAGTGAAACGATAATGACAATTGATATTTAACTGAAACTATTAAAAAGGTGGCATGTGTCTCGGTGTGAGCAAGCAGAAATGTCTGACCTCACTGGATGCTTGATAACAAGTCAAGTCAAGTTTATTTATACAGCCCTACAACCCTAATCCTAACCCTTAATCACAGAACAGTCTCAATGGCCGTCTCAACAGCCTTCAGTGAAAAGGAGGGCATCCCCTCGCTCTAACCCATGCCTGGGCGAGGTAAATAATGAACACGTGGTTGATTTATAGTATGCTTTGTAGTCGCTGCACCTGAATGTAGTTGTTTTTAGCTTTTTTTTTGCCCAGCGTTTTACAAGAGGCAGAGCAGACTGGTTGCTGGGCGAAAAAGAAGATATAGAACCTAAATGATAGATCGAAAAGAGTCAGAGAAAAAATGAAATATTGCTTGGGGGAAAAAGAGAGACAGAGTGGGAGACAGAGAGAGAGGGGAGGGTATGGGGGAGTGATCCACAAACTTTCTTGTTGTCCTACCACATCTAGGCATAACCAAATAGAACTGTGTGTCTTCCCAAAGGCTGGGTTTAAAAAGAAAATCGTTACCCTAATGCAGTTAATTTCCATCGTTAAATTGAGTCGATTTTAAACGTGAAATATTGATGATTTGTTTGGAAGTTATTCAACCATTTAAATGAAAAACTTAAATTAATGACCACCATAACCACAAATGAATTTAAATATAACATTTCTGCATTAAACTTAATTTGTTCTTGAATTTAAATTTAAATATAACAATTCTGCTTTAAACTTAATTTGTTCTGTGAAATATGTTGTAACGCACATCAGATGAAGTTGGTAGCAATCTTCATTATGTATAAAATATATAAAATCGTATCATGAGCCTCATCTCATCAATATCGGCTTTCATCAGAATCGCATCTAATTGTCAGATCACTCCCGAGTCTTTGCATGAAGTCCACATAGAAGATCATGCATATTAGAAGAAGTGGAAGAACTTCTGCAGGCGAGGCACCAGCATAGCCATCCACTGCACTTTCCTTGCAAATAGCATGGGCCACCGTGAAACAGTCCCGCCCCTGGACATACCTGCGAGTCGATGTAGTGTTGCCTCATGCGGAGGAACGAGAGCAGACCAGGCCCTCATGCCTTGCCAGGCAAACTGGGTTAACATGTATGAACCCGGTGAACCAAGTACATGGCATGCTATGTAAATGCAAATGGCCCTTATCCTCCCTGGTCTCCCTTCGCTGGCCCCGACGTTCATACATACATGAATACAGACATACCAGTGGATGTGGGCCAAAGTTGAAGCTGAAATGAATGACTGACTTGCCTACGAAGATGGATGTGTGTGTGTGCGTGTATGTGTGTGTTTGTGTGAGTGTGTGTTCCCTGCAGAGCACAAAGTGAAACATAAGCCTGCAGCTATGAAAGGAGGAGACCTATGGCCCTCCACAGACATGCGCGCACACACACACACACACGCGTACAGTGGTCTCTGTCACTGAATGAGCACATACGCAATGTTTTTAAACAAACTGCAATACACACACACACACACACACACACACACACACACACACACACACACACACACACACACACACACACACACTTTAAGGAAAAGTACAATTCATATCTCAAATGCTCTTGGGCTATAAAGATCAGGGGTAGACGGGGGGTGGGGTGGGGGTGGGGGGGTAGTTAGGGGTTGCAGGGTTAAGTGTGTGTTGCTCCCATGGGCTTAGTGGCGCCATGACTGGGAACACAGCATGTACTTAAGATGGCTACAGAGCCCAAGCCAAGACTATATTATACCACATCCAAGGTCACACTGTACATTAAGTCGAGCCGGCGGCGTCAAATACTGTGAGCATCACTTTAATAAGAACAAATGGCTGCAGTGAACTTTGCCTTTTACTTCTGTTACCTTAGTTTGTTTGGGATTCCAAGTTATCTGTTGGAGTTATGGCGGCTTTGTACTGCGTAGGCATGTTTCTGGGGATATTTCTTGCCGTGTAGGGACCAACAAACTGTTGCATTGGTGACAGCTCAGCCTCAAGTCTGGAGATGAGTCGGGCCAATCAGAGAGACATGGTTATGGCGTGGATTTTATAACACGAGCAAGGAAGCAAGCCCTTCCCACATGTGACCGCAGCCAATGGCAGAACCAGAGATGAGTGGTTAAAAGTGGGAGAACATTGAAGGGACACACAGGTCTTCTGTGCCATAGGACCAATGTCATTGCACAGTTACAGAAAAAACTTGGTGCTTTTCATACAAAACATTCAAAATTGACACTTAAAATCCATGCTTTTGACACGTGTGCAAATAATAGATACTTATGCATACGTCATGAACCATCTGCTACTTCAACACATCCCCTCGAGTCTTATCGGTATGAAATACGGCAACAAATGTTGAGAGGGCGGCATGGTGGTGCAGTGGTTAGCTCTGTGGCCTCACAACAAGAAGGTTCCCGGTGTGGCGTTTGCATTGTCTCCCTGTTCCTGCGTGGGTTTTCTCACTCCGGTGTCCGGTGTACTCCGGTGTCCTCCCACATTCCAAAGACATGCAGGTTAGGTTAATCAGTGACTCTAAAATTTACCGTAGGTGTGAATGTGAGCGTGCATGGTTGTTTGTCTCTGTATGTCAGCCATATGATAGACTGGCCACCTGTTCAGGGTGTACCCCGCCCTTCGCCCAATGATAGCTGGGATTGGCTCCAGCGACCACAAGAGGATAAGCGGTATAGATAATGGATGGAAGGATTTTGTTTAATTTCTTTGTTTTTTTTTCACTTCTCCGCTTCAAGCGTCCAAAAAAACACACCCAGAATCGCGACCCTGGGTTTTGCTTTCCATTACGCCCCCTGGAAGCTGTGAAATGTACGGGGCGGATCAGCGTGTCCATTAAATTTTCCAGTCCATGGTTTGAGAGGCGCAGGGCCCCATGTCGGAGCATGTTGATCAGATGGGGCAACCCATGGAGCCCCCTCCCCTCTATCCCCACTCCACCCTCTCTTGGACCTGGTGGTGTGAGCATTCATCAGTTTTTTATGAAGGAACCTCGATGCGTGAGGGGCTTTATAACGGGTGGGGGGCGACATCACATCGTTAATGTGGAATTTGAAATGGAGTTAGTGTGGGCATGGAGAGGAGGGTCGAGGGGGGTATGCCTGCGTTTGTGTGCGCGCATGCATACATGGATGAATGCATTCCATTACTTGACAAATATTTTTGTGTCAAATATCTGTGTTTTGTAAGTTTATGCACGTGTGTGTGTGTGCATAAGAGATAAATGTAGAGATAACTGTCTGAACGGTATATTTATGTCAGACATTGTGTGTGAGCACACACATGTGCTTGCATGTACGTCTCAGTTAGATAAGGAGAAGAGTTGTCGGAAGAAGACAAGTGGTTGACCCAGTTCCCCTCTCCCGAACAAACTTCCTACTAACCCACTCTCCAAGTAATCCAATATTTTCTTTACCTTCTGTCTGCAGCCATGTTCCATATGCACATAGGCCCGAGGGACGATACATGGGATAGAATTATGAATATAATGTGATTATATAAGTTAAAAAAAGAACTAAAAAGAGAACTGTAACCCCGAAATAGAAAGATAAAACACACCGTGACTGAGAACTGTGTTTTGGGGAAACGGGGAAGGGAATGACATCTTCCAGTAGCGGGAGATCAGTGTGTGCGCTTATGCCAATAATGAGAACATTTCTGCAATCGAGACAAGCATGTGCACATACGCATAACACACATGCATGCACGCAAACAGCTTTGGACTGACATAAGCTGCATGGCTGGTTTCATACAAAAGATGTTTTGACAAGTTCAAGTGCAAACACAGCTTACCACACAAGGGCACCTTACATTTGCAAAAAAAAGGAAAAAGGAAAATGGTGGGAGATGCGGGCCCCTAACCCTGGCCCCTAACTCACTCTCACATGTATTTGGGGTCAGCGCAGAAGAATAGGAAGCCTGGAGCGTCCCCTCTGCACCCTGAAATCGCGTCCCGCATGAATATGGACAATTGTACAATTTGACGATGAATGACAAGAGGGAAGACAGCTGAACCTTTACCCGCATTCAATGAAATAGCCGGGAAAACGCCTGCATTTTACACAGTAGCGCACTGCTGAGAGAGAGATCCATAGAGATGGTTTAGAGGAAAGCACCCTGGTCGCTTTGCCGGGTGGTGGCTTCCTCCGTTTTCTGTGCTGAGAACACAATGTTTTATTCCTTAAGAGGAGGAGGAGACGTGGGGATGTGGCTGACTTGCGGGAAACAGGCAACTTTCCATCCCTCCAGATCCTATCTACCTCTTCTCTCCTCCGCCTGCCTCAGAATACTTAATGAATTATAAGTCGGGGGATGCACTTCAAAAATCATGTTGTGTCATTTGAGCTTTATTGTTTACAGTTGCATCCCAACTTTAGAGAGATGATAAAACTGAACTGAACTGCAGTGAATGAAAGATAGAAATACAAAAAGAAAAACAGAAAGAATTCAGAAAGCAAGGCAGAAAGAAAGATAACAATCGTAAACTTAGGATCATTGATCATTTATAGTGTCTTATAGAAAGAAAGATAGAAAAAAAGAAAGAAAGAAAAACTAAATAAATAACAGATAAACAAATAAATAAACCATAAGATAAGATAAGAAACATTATTAAATTCGGGATCATTCAGGGGTTATTTTATGTTATAGAAATAAGGTCAGTTTAACACGGAGAAAAAAGAAAGACAGAAAGAAAAATGAAGAAAGAAAGCAAACAATTCAAGAAAAAAATCCCAAACCCTTTCTTTTGGAAAAAAAAAGAAAGAATGAAAGACAAGATAAGAAAATACATTTAGGTAAACTGAGGATCATTCAGGAGAAATCTTATCTTATAGAAAGAAAGAAAGAAAGAAAGAAAGGAGCAAACAAACAGATAAACAAAGATAAACAACCATAAGATCAAACACTTTATTAAAACACCAATTCAGGATCATTCAGGCGTTATCTTATCGAAAGAAAGAAAGAAAGAAAGAAATAAAGAAAGAGAGAAAGAAAGAAAAATAAATCATGGTAAAACCAACTTTCCATTAAACACTAGTGTTCAGATCCAAAGATCCAGTGGCAACCTGTGTGTTACCAGGCAGATTGAATCAGCACTGTGCATTAGAGCAGATTAGAGCTCACTACGGCTACAGATAATTAAGGCGCTGATGGATGGTGAAAGACAAGCCCTGCTCCAATGCCAACTCTATTTTTGCAGAGTGACATATAAACTGGTAGGAACGCCACCCAGAGCTATCAATCACGGCCCACCTGCCAAAGACAGGCTTTAGGCGCGCACAACATCTCGCACTATATACTTTTAAGTGCGTGTATATATATATATATATATATATATATATATATATATATATATATATATATACATATATACATACAGTATATATCGCTACAGCTGCACTGTTGCCAAACAGGAACAAGTATTCAAAACAAAAAAATATTATTATTATTTTTTTTTTTTTTATTGATTTTATTTTATTTTTAATTTTATAATTTGTTTAACTGCTTTTTTAATGGGAATTATCTGTAGAGCCAATCCACCAATCACTAATTTTCACCATGACGAATGTTGGACAAATGTATTTGGCGGAATAAACTAATTCTGATTCTGATTTTTCACGGAAAATATAGAGGGGTTTTTTTGGACCAAAAGTGGATATTAAAGCCACTTTTGCGTGACACAGAAAACATAACAGAATATTTTGATGCTATCCATAACTGAGGATTTTGGTTTGAAATAAATGTAAAGTACGGGAGCATGCTGTGATCTCGTGAGAAGACAGAAGTGAGCACAGATCATGAACATGGCGGCGTCCATGGACTAAAACAAGACAATCTCACAGATGTTCCAATCCCCAGCACTGTAGAGGTGTCTTGGATGATATTAACAAGAAGCTAGACATGCTTTGTCCACTTCTCCAAGACATTTCTGAGATCAAATCCAGCCTTGATTTCCTGCACTGCCAGGTCGGCGAGATGCAAAAAGACAACGCCGATCTAAAAACCTCTGCAAGGCGTAAAAACAAAAATCATCAATCATCAATCATGAAAGAGACTATCCTGGATATCCAATCCAGGAGTATGCGGGACAACCTCATATTTTCTGGGATCCCAGAGAACAACATTGAGCCACCAGAAAACATGGTGAAAGACTTCCCCTACACCGCCCTGAAACTCCCCATGGACACCGCTCACTATATGAATATCTAACTCTGCAATGTTCGATGTTTAGTTTTTTCTATTTGTCATTTGTTTGTGTAGATATATATCCCTACAAACTTCATGCAATACAAGGACAGTAGAAAGGAATGTAAAGGAGGAAAACTCATACTTATCTATGGGAAAACATGGGCACAGTAAGAAAGCTATTCCCTTGGACGCACTGTGATGCTGCATAGGAAAACTACAAATCCACACCCATCACCCCCTAACTAACCTCAATGACGCCCATTAGGTTTGTTAGTTGGAATGTGAGAAGCTTGGGCTCACCAGCTAAACGTAGCAAAAACCTAAGTCCCCTCACCAGGATAAACCCCCCTTCTGTCTATTGCAAGAAACTAACCTCACTGCATCCGAGCACCTAAACTCTAAGCTAAATGGGTTAATCAGATGTTTTCTGCATCATACAACTCAGAAAATGAGGTGTTTCTATATCAGACTAAAAACACAATATCAGACACAGAAGGGCGTTACATAATCATACACTGAATTTTACGTAACATCAAATAAATTTCTTTCTTTCACTATATTATTTTTATACTGCGAAGGGACTTCAACAAAGTACTTGATCCAAGTTTAGACCGTTCACAAACGAGAAAAAAATCACAAGCCCTGGTGTTCGTCGGACACTATATAACAATATATGAGTGATCTTGCTCTTGGCGATCAAATAATCCACATAATAGAGAATACACATATTATTCACCACCCCACCAAAGCTTCTCTAGAATTTCCTTTTTAGTGACAAGCAACTCTGTAATGTCAAAAATCACTAATCCTGAAATCTATCCTATTGTAATCTCCGCTAACGGGTCGATTAGTTTCAACCTCATAAATGAAACCAACCTGAGCCCAGGTGGTGGTTTAACACCTCACTTTTGACAGATAAAGAATTCTTCTGGGGAATTATTTTCCAGAAAATGGACTTCCTTCATTGAACTGAATGACTCTCCAGAAGTATCACCATCCTTACTCTGGGAAACGGCTAAGGCAGTTCTAAGATATTGTATTATTTCATTCTCCACTCACAAGAAAAAAGAAAGGACAAGAATGCCAAAATAAACTAGAACAACGATTAAAAGACTTGCACTCCCAACAAGCCCACTCACCCACTGAGCAAATCTGAAATTAGATCATGGCAATTTAAATCTCAACTTGATTATATCACCCATTAAAAAATTCCTCATGCAACGAACAAGAGCTAATTATTTTGAATTCAATGAAAAATCAGGTAAATTTGATAGAGAAAAAACACTTACTACAGCCATCAAAGATCCATAGGATAGGATAACATACACCCCAAGACAAGACAAGACAAGAATAAGACATCAATAAAATATTCAGAGACATTTATAATAAGATATATCTCTCAGAAAATGAATCAAATATATAAAACATTAACTCAATGATATCGATATCGACCTCCCTTTCCATAGAGCAGGCTACACATTAGATCAACCGACTCTAGAAGAACTCAGGAAAGCTCTCTTCTCTATGCCGGACAAAAAATCACCTGGATCAGATGGCTACCCAGTGGAATATTATGAACACTTCTGGCCACGTATCTCCCCATTATTCATCAGAATGGCTAGAGATTAAGTCAACCTCCACCATTCCTCTGCACATGAATACTGCTCTCATTTTGGTTTTGCTCAAACCCAATAAGGACCCAACCCTCACCTCCAGTTATAGACCCATAAGCCTTAATTGTGATTTAAAGATTATTTGTAAAACACTAACCAACAGAATTGAAAAAGTAATTTCATTCATAATCCACCCAGATCAAACAGGTTTTGTCAAGGGCAGACACTCATCCAGCAATATGCGTCATTTATTCAGTCTGATCAGCATATTTCAAAGGAATAACTCAAATACTGTTATTGGCTCTTTAGATGCAGAAAGCATCTGATATGAATTGGACATATCTCTTTTCAATCCTCAACAAATTTGGCTTTGGAGAGTCCCTCATTCAGTGGATAAGAATCCTGTACAACTCACCACCTGCTTCTGTTATCACCGATGGTTACACTTCACAGTGTTTCACATTACAACGCAGCACAAAGCCAGGATGTCTGCTCTCCCCTTTACTATTTATCATCTTTATTTAACCCCTCGCAGCGGCCATCCATCAAAACAGTAATATCGTTGGCATACAAACAGGAAACTCTGTTCACAAAATTTGTAAAACAGTTTGTATGCAGACAATATTTTGTTGGACTTACGGAACTCAATATCATCCCTATCGGAAGTGCTCAATCTTATATCTTAATACTCAGCTTGCTATCTAAGACTATTCAATAAACTGGACCAAAACCATGGTCTTACCACTGAGTGGGGAGGACTGCAATGCCGTAACCCAAAAATTTAGTTGAAGCTAACACCACAACATTACGTCACAGCTTCATACTCGCCAACTGCTCGCCTGTTCACCTGTGTGGCCAAAAGTTGATGTGCTTATTAGGCACTACCATAGAGTGTACAGAGAGTGGTGTTTAAATCTAACGTGTTAGAAAGGATGCAGAATATTCCATGATTCAGTGTAGTCCACAGATACCAGATTATTACTATGCATGGGATTTACACCAAAGCGATGCACATTCCATCAGTAATGAATTCGTAGGAAAAGCTAAGGAAGTATGAAAGCACAGCAGAGATTTTATGGACCCCATCAGAATTGCAGCGTACTTCCAGAATTAGTGATGAAGGACAGGACAGGATGTAGAGTTTGAGAAGAAATGTTTTGGAAAAGTCATCAATGTGAATGGTTATCAGGAAAGGGAATTCTCTGCGCGCCACAACACTGTCCGATCCTGTCCAATAGGGTATGTCTGCTATGACGTTTGTGATGTCCTTCCGCATGTGTCGTTGGCAAAATTACCAAATTTATCACGACAATCTATAGGCCCTTGGGTTGCCAAATGTGTTTAGCATAACGGATTGGCAGGTGCGTCCTGATGGGTGTGGTTTCCTTATCAATACACCTTTACTGGTGTGCAATCAATCCACCTACTCCCTGTTGTTAGAACAAAAGAAAACTGTGGGAGTCTCCCACACATACGGGTTTAGGTTCAGGAGGAAGGAAGAATCACGGTTCCTTAGCTCCTGGGTCGGCTGACAATCCCGCGCGCCAATCCCTCTATGCAAGACAGACAAACATTAAGAAAATTTCCTGCCCTGGATCCGACCAATCAGGGCACTGATTCTGCAGATTCGGGGCAGTTGTGCGGCTACAGGAAGGAAGCCATGCTGCCGTGGAAGCCCATTGGTCCGCCACAAAAACGCAAAAGGGATTTTTGTTAATTCTAATGTTGAGGAACCCCCCACGTTAAAGGGGGGGCCAGAGACGCTCTGGGTCACAAATAAATATGAGGGGGGACTTATGAAAGGGGCAACTCCACTCACAGTCACACCAAAATCCTCCTCCATCTACCATGTAAACCGCAATATCCGTTGCGACCAGATGCTGTGTTAGGAATTACCCCAGTAATTTAATCACTCTTAGAAGCAGGCATTGTTGTACTGTGTCCCTTCTCTCCAAGCAATACACTAATACTGCCTGTGAAGAAAGCTGATGGCGTCTCGTGGAGTTCTGTTCAGGATTTGAGTGCTGTGAGTGATGCCTTTCATTGCAGAATACCTGTTGTTCCTAATTCCACTACCATTTTGTCTCAAGTGGTACATAAAAATGTTTTACCGTTATTGACCTTTCAAATCCTTTCTTTAGCTGTAGACTAACCTGCATGTCACAGACCTATGCGGAATCAGTGTAGAAAATTTAGCTGGTTTTGAAGTTATGAATGGCAGCACATTAATCCAATATGTGGATGTGAATAGTCATGTGTCACCAATACACAGGATCTCCTAAAATATTTAGCTCTAAATGGTCACAAAGTGTCTAATACTAAACTCCAGCTGGTAAAAAAGAACGTTCATTATTTGGGTCATGACATTTCATCACATGGTCACTACCTGGGCAATTCTAGAGTTGCCGCCATTTTGGATATGATCAAACTACTAACCACAGACTAAAAAACAAGTGATGGCCTTTTTAGGCTTCTGTGGCTTCTGTCACTCTTCGATTGGTGATTATGCGATACTTGCTCAGCCATTATCAGCAATGGCTCATGGGAAGGGCTTATTGTCTTCAGATACTGTTGAGTTGCTTGGATGCCTGAGTCGGGGGAAAGTTTTGTAGCTCTTATACAAGCTCTTGTATCTGCCCCATTTTTGGGTTTTCCCAGATATATAGCGCCCTTTTACTTTAACTGTGGATCAGAAAGATGGTTTCATGTCAGCTGTGTTGTTGTAACCTCATGGAGATAAATGACAGCCTACTGCATACTATTCTCAGAAACTTGGTGCTGTGGCTAGTGGATTGTCTGCTTGTATGCGTGCGGAAGATGCAGCAGTAGCTGCATCTGCCTCTCTTGTAGGCTACCGTCCACTCACTGTTTTTTAGTAGTAGCCTCCATCTTGCTAAAGAGTAAAATGGCACATTTCCCTCCAGTAACCGCTCTTCATTATATATATATATAATATGTACTACTTTCACTTCCTCATCTCACTTTGAAGCAATGTTACATTCTTAATGCAGCCACTCTTCTGCCCACCACTGACGATGGAGATCCACATGACTGCTTAGCAGCGATAGTCGTTATGGCTTCACCTCGCCCAGATCTTGCTGCTGAATCTCTTGTGAATTATGATATGGAACTCTTTTGAGACTCTGGAATCTGCCAGATTCCCTGAGCACCTTTTCCGCCCAGGCTTCTTAATTGTCTGTGTTAATCCATACTTGCATTCTCACTGAGGGGTTCATTTATTATGTAGTAACAGGATGGAAAAATTCTCCGGCCTCTCCCTGCAGTAATCCAGATGTTTCACTGTCAACAGGAATTCCTAGGAATTCAGGGAAATTCTCTCTGTACCAAATTACTGAAGACCCGCCTCATGGAGGACCTGGGGGGAGTGACTGAGAACAATGCTATCCTAACGAACCAAGTGAACATTTTCAACTACGATTTAAACAAATTAGTACAACTATTAGGGGGTATTCGCTTGGTCTGTTTGTTCGTCATCCGTCTTTGTTTTGTGTTTTGTGTCTCTATGTGTTCTAACTCGTTTTGTTTATTTTAATTGCAGGAATAGGAAGGAGCTAATGTGATCTGACTAATAGGATATACAGAATATTCATTTAAGGTTACAATGCCATAACCAAATCTCCAATTGCTATTTGTAAATGTGCTGTTCAAACAAATGCCTCTGACCCAATCCTTGAAGGGAACGCCGGAGCTGATGCAGCCACCAAAGCCACCGCCGTATCTGATATTGTTCATGTCATGGTCAATTGCTGTCTCCCTCACACAGATTTCCTCACTAAACCTTGCTTCCATCTAAAGACAGGCATCCCACACGGGACGGTCATTGTGGAAAGCCAAAGGTTATTGTGAAAGACATTAAGTACAGTCCACAGGGAAACCATATCTCCCCGCCGACATTTTCATTTCTTTGCTCGTTTTGACTCGTGGCCAGGACCATGGGTCAAAAGGGAGGATGGTTAGAGAATTCAGTAAACACTACGAAAGTTCCGACTTCAGTTTTTGCTGAAAATCTTTGTACCTCGTGAAGGACTTTGTCGAGCTGACACCGTATGGTGGTAAAAATATTGTTAAGTGATAATTCAACTATTGTTAACTGATAATTTGCATGTTTTCCAAATAGGATCCCAGTGAAGGTAGGTAGTGAAGTGCTGACAGGGAGGACAATGCAATTAGGCCTGTCTCCATCCGTCAAAGCCAAGGATGAATTACATCACATAAACCAGTGGAAACCAGATTGTCCAGTTAGTATTTATCACTTTTTGATTTTTTCTTATCTTTCAACATTATTATTGGATTGTGTAGGCGGGATTACAGTAGGTTCAGGCAACATTCGAAAAAAAATGTAACGACCCTGTAGGATTTACACACAGTTATTTTGTAGCCCAATTAATATACTATCATCATTATCCATTACACAACCCTAACCCAGAAATTGTGATATTTTTCTGTTGTTACACCAGAGTGCATGCATAATTTTTGGTAATGAGATTGCAGTCGGCAATTCAACGTAACTGTTTGTAAATCACAGATTTTTTTTTTGTGTACCCCCTAAATCGATCCACGTACCCAATTTTGAAAATAGTGGAGGCAGACCAAGCAATGTTTTCATAATGTGTGCCTCTCACCTCAGTGTTTCAGTCTGTATGTGCCAAAAGGTCAAAGCAAACCCTATTCGCCCCACTTGAAAGACCACTGCACTACCTCCGACCAGGTGGCTGGGTGGTGGTCCGGGACTTCCAGGGAGGAGTGCTGGAACTCGGCTCGTTTCCTGGGCCTGTTCCAAATCCTCTTCACCATCGCAACAGCAGTTAAGTTGGCAGAACAACCAACATGGGTGCAAGAAAGTGCCCGACCCTCCAGAAGACCGACAAGTAGACAGTGACAACAGAGAACTACTAGTCTAGAGACTAACCCTCGACATTATGGCAGAAAAAACCCAAGGGTTCAGTCTGGGAATTTATGTTGTATACCCTCGTTTCCCGCGAAGAGGGAAAGGGTATAGGATTTGTCACTAGTTTCAAAGACCTGTAGTTGAAAAGGATGATGCCACCGACCTCCAAGATTAAGACTCTTTCCATAGCTAGAGACACATGCATGGCACTGAAAATCCTGTACTGGGTATACAGGGCCCCCTCAAGCTCATGGTCAAGTGTTTTTTTGCTAGAAGCTACTCCCACCATTTGCTTAGTAGAAATTGTCTCCATAGTCCAGTATTATACTTCTGCATATGTTCCTTAACCTGTATGCATACCCCGATGTCCCGTTAGATTGATGGTGTGATGGTGTAGGTGATATATGAATATATCCACATTCTCCTTCCTCCGAAAACCGATACCTTTGACCCTTTTCCCACCCCCGATTGGATTCCAGGATCCCCTTATGATGATGGCGAAGATGTTTGTGACTTATTACAACGTGTTAGTCATTGTGATACATTTTTGTAGTTGTCATTTAAGTGATAACCATTCCTTAATCTCATTATTTCTGCATAGCATTATGGATTTGTGATATCTCTCCATGTATTTGTTTATTCCACAATCTGATTCATGACGATTTTTTTTGTTTTCTAGTTAGAATTGTGCAATGGCTTCACACAGGACTTTTTCCCTGAGCGAAACTTGTGTTTTCTCAGTAGTGCGTTGTCATAGGATAGTGTAGAGAACCTTGTTTGGTCTTTTACTTTTCCCTAGTCAAGTGTGGGAGGGATTTGGCCAATCTGAGGTGATGATGTTCTAAGACCTCTGTCTGGGTTTGTTTTTTCATGGCAGGAGGATTGACTTCGTATTTAATTTATATTTATAATTTATATTCATATTTTCTGATTTTGAGTGTCATAGAAAATACAATAATTTACACTTTATATGTTTTATATTACAAATAGATCATAGTTTAAATGTATTTAGCGCCATAGCCGGTGTCAGCTTGTGTGACATCACAAAACTGATAATCTGGGCGTACGTGCAGGTGTCCAAGATGTTCCTCGGAATTTCATGAACATAAGAAGAAGTCAGTCTGAGAGAGACGGCTATGCTGCTTTGAAGTGTATGCGGTATTGTTTTATTCTTCTATTTTGCAAAATAGATTTTCTTAATAAAGATCTCACTCTGTTTCTGATAGCAAAGATTTATCTCATGGACCACGCATCGAAAGTTTGGACGGCCGACCTTTATCTCTTCATCATCCTACTTCCTCTCCTTTAGTCTTCTCCCAATCCTCCCTCTGCCCTCCTATGCTGAAACTTGATTTGGATCCTTCATTAATTTTAGCCATCCCTTTCTAAACTCCCCTCCTCAGACACATACACACACACACACACACACGTCTTCATGTCTTATGCTGAACTCTGTCCTGTTTCATCGCCGTCCTATGATGTGAGGTTGACACTAAGAGCCTGCCGGCCTCATTTTCATGCCCATTTGCCTGAGAGCAATATGACCGCCCAAGCTTCTGCATAGTTAATGTTGCACAACACACACACACACGCCTGACCTCCTTATGTAAGACTAAATGTTACTCTCTATCCCTTTCTCCGACTATTCAAGTCTTTCTCTCCTTTCTCAGACCCTGTGTTTCTCCCACTGTCTTTCGCATATATGTATGACCATATGTATATGTATGTGACAAATATTGTCTTGAACTTGAACTTGAACATCCTCTGTGTCACTGTCCTTCGACCATAGGCAGACAGACGGACACACACACACACACATACACACACACACACACACACACACACACACACACACACACACACACACAATACCCATAAATGCAGCGAAACAGGAAGATCTGAATTTCTCTGAATTTCGTTCGTTTCGAGCTGAGCTGCAAGAGCCATGGAGACCTGGCTCTTTCCTTCCAAACCACAATTACCTATCGTTTCAGGAAAAAATTTATAAATAAAATAAAAGGATTAAGTTTCACAGAACTCAGTGTTCCCGGACATAATCTACTACAAGGCTGTTCTAACGAGAGCAGTTGTTTGTAAAAGACACAAAAACTAGAAAGTAACTGATGCCAATTCTACGGCAAGTTCTCCTGAAATTAATCACTGGACATAAAAAAACAAACCCTCTTCATTGTATTCTGCGATGGCAGCTCAGTCACAATGATTTTCAACTTGCAAAAAAAGAAAAAGGGTTTTTTCTATATGAAAGAAGAAGAAACAGTCTTTATTTGTCACACAACACACCACACTATAACACATGCTTGCACACACACACACATGCTTTGATGGTGGCCAGTGAAATGGATCCTCTGCATTTAACCCATCCTGGCTCGTCCTTCCTCCGGGGGCACAGCCAGGAGCAGTGGGCAGCATACGTGGACGCGCCCGGGGACCAGGTGATAAGTGTCCATCGCTGGTCAGACAATGATGGGTGCATGTTTTTGGTGGGGGTCCTTACTGACGTGAGGTGGAGGAAACCCCATGTGAGCACGGAGAGACCATGGAAACTCCACACAGAAAGGCTCCTATTTGGGAGATAACCCACCGTAGCATGGTGCCAACAGCGCCCCAGGCGGGAATCGAACCCAGGACCTTCTTGGTGTGAGGCAGCAGTGCAATGCACTGCACTGAGCCACCGTGATAATAATAACGTAAACATAATTAGACTATTAATACAAATACTATTATTACTAATACTAGTGAAAATAACAATGGGTAATTGGGTTCTTGATCACTGGTTTGCAGTAGCATTGTAAACAAAGCCTGGCACAAAACTCAGAAACAAACAAACACACTAAGATCACATGTTTCTTAAGAGGGCAACTTCCAAGTTATTCAGAGAATTGGTTCAATTGAAATCCAGCCCATTTAGGCATGGATGTCAGTGAAAATACAACTTTACTTTGTTTCGCTTGTAGAGAGTAAGCTCCTTAAATCCATTCCTAAATCAGTCAACCTAGGATGAAGAGGCATGTTGCTTTGGAGGTTGATATCATTAAAAAACCCTGTCATCATGAGATTTCACCTCCATTTGTGTTGGACAATTTCTATCTTTGAAAATAATGAAGCGAAAGATATTTTAATTAATTTGGTGGGAAGTTTTGTTTTTATAAATACGTAGGTTGCTGAGGTTGAACAGAGATAGGCAGGATGGACTTCAGCTGGAATCCTCATTGCACTCAGCGCAATAATGGACGAAAATATGTCCGACACAACAATAACAAAAAATGGCCCATAATAATTAAACTTTTCTTAACCGAGTCAAAAATGCCTGCTCGCAGCCTAAAAGTAGTGATAGAGAGATTTTAGAGATCGCTGTGCAAAGCCCCAGATCGGAGGAAAAACTATAGCACACACAGTGGTGTGAACTGCTTACAACACGATCCGACTGCTCGCCGAGCGCTCGCTGGTGGTTCGCAGATAGCGCTGAGATATCAAGCATGTTTAACATTTGGTCATGTCGAGCTCAACTCAGGAGTGACGCAATGAGCTGCAGCCAATGAGCAGACACGGAGTGAGGGGAAAGGGAGGATTCGAGAAGGAAAGATGGGAGTGCAGCGGCGCAACAGCCAAAAACACACAACATACCTATTTGACTTTCCTTCTCAAGGTTTAAATATATTTTTCATTTAAATCCTGGTTTTATTCGTTTTTTTACAGTGATCAAGAATCGAATAAAAAATAAATAATCCTGTTCCGCGCACGGTATCGCGTCATTTCCAGTGTCACTTCTCAATGTGTTTTTGTGACAAAACGTGCTTTGGAGACCCGACAGATTTATCTGTCTTCCCGATCACAAGACAGAAAGTTGTGTAGTGTGAAGAGTACAGGGAGCTGACGACTTTGAAGGTTCCTCTGTATTCCTCTATACGACGCGCCGCCTTCCACTCCAGTGCGACTCGCCTTGACGCCTTATAACGTTTGATAGATAGATAGATAGATAGATAGATAGGTAGATAGATAGATAGATAGATAGATAGATAGATAGATAGATAGATAGATAGATAGATAGATAGATAGATAGATAGATAGATAGATAGATAGATAGATAGATAGATAGATAGATAGATAGATAGATAGATAGATAGATAGATAGATAGATAGATAGGTAGATAGATAGATAGATAGATAGATAGATAGATAGATAGATAGATAGATAGATAGATAGATAGATAGATAGATAGATAGATAGATAGATAAACAAATGAATGAATAAATAAATAAATAAATAAATAAATAAATAAATAAATAAATAAATACGAATAATATAAAGAATATTCATCTGTCATTCCGATCATGCATTGAATCCCCTTGAAAATATTATGATATCGTTGATCAAAAACACAAGTACATTTTGGGTCCTCTGTGTGAGCGATCGGGGCCCAATTTGGGCTGCTGTCTCCCTCTCCATGTGTAATGGAGACATTGGAGAGGGAGCAATCGTGTGTCCAGTCGCTCTAAATGAAGCAGATAAAAACATTGTGTTTTTATTTTAGATGTATTTTATTTTACTCAATTTCCTTACTGAACGAAACAAAAAAGCACTGTGTGTAACGGGGACACTCTCTACGTCCCTCTCTTACGTCCCCGGTCAGTTACCACCACAAACTGATTCTAATTCTGTGGGAAACACTGTACTCCCAAGGAATATTGTGTTAAAGGGCCTTTCTTATAACATTGCGACTAATGCAACCCGGCACACTGGTTGGACCTCCGCATTGGTGATAAGCAGTCTTCATCAGGGCCCTCCCCGGCCCTCCCTAGTGCCTGTGATACAATATAGGCCTTTTAAAAATCATCCCCCATGAGTGCCTCGGAGAAACAGAACTATCTCATAGATTTCTATTCCATTTTCCAAGGAGCACCACACTCAGTTTCTCTTTTCGTTTACAGTTGCACTTTTTATATTGTTTTTCTTCCAAATACAGTCCAGAGCTCATGTGGCTGTTTTGATTAAATTCCAGATGCACTCCTATTCTATACTCAGTTATATTTTTAAAATTCTAACATTTTAGTATGGTGCACATCTGTTACAGCATTTGTCTCTTGGCCATTGGGGATATACAGATATGCTACAGGTACGAAATATTATGTCGTACCTGCAGCAACAAAAACCACAATGTTCCATTGCAGTGCTGCGTTGCATCTACAGGCAAGATGCATTCACAGAGTAACAGGGATTGTAACTGTAATCCCATTTAAACAACAGTCCTCCAACACCCGTTCCCTCTGCCGCTATGACAGCCTTTTTATACTGTCATGCACCTAAAGACATGAGCCAGCATACCGTTGACCTTTGAACCTCCGATGAACCTGTCTAATCGCACTGCAGCTCTTCATGCCACTAATCTCTGTGTCATGCATCTATACCTGCTCCACCCCACGGAGCAGCCCGTGGTCAGATAATGCAACAGGGCTGGCATGCGGGCCACCTGATGTGCTTACTGCTGCATATTTGGCTGTCACAGAAACCCGAGCTGCCGCTTTGACACCGTAGAGGAATTGAAAAAGAAAGAAAATCTACCGCCCAACTGCCGTGCTAGTTATTTGGATGGAATTGTTGACCAAACATGCATACACTGTGCAACGACCTTAGAAGACTTTAAATTGTCAGTCTTGGAAAACTGTCAGTCTTGCCGCCCTCTGGTGTGCAGGTATCGACATAAGTTTGAAAAGAGGACAGTAAATATCCTGTGATGACCTGATGTATATGTTTGCGTATGTGAGTGCATTGAGAGTGTGTCCTAGGCAGAGGGAGAAAGAGAAGCGGTCTAAACAGTCTATTATTAGGGCAGTCATCCTGTCCTCGCATAACCCTCTGCCTGTCTCAACTCTGTCTGCCATCCTGCTGACTACCGCTGGTATGCAACTAATTTGTGTCTGTGTCATTCTTCTGTAACTCCGCAACTCCAACACACTGCGGGTTTAATAGTATTACTGCCAACATAATAATATTTGGATAATAGCATGTGCATTAAGGATAATAAGTAGTCTAATAATGCAAGCTGTTCCTGCCTTAATGGGTCCACTGAATAAAATAATTAACTTGTAAGCACATGATTGGCTATTCGCAATTTATCGCCGTTTTTAAGACCCAATGCTTCTAAGCTCATTAAAGTCCAAGGTGCTAAATTCATACTCTCTACCCAGGTCCTGGGAAGAGAATTTCCCACTGATAAAGCCTGGCGTAAACACACGCGCTCCTCCTCCAAACAAGCAAGAGGGAAAGGGAGGTTAGAAAAAGTAGTAAAAATAGTCGTTAAAAAGAAACAAAAAAAAAAAAAAAAAAACGCGTTTCCCAGAATAGCGCCAAAACACCATAATGAGGCTCCGGGGAAGCGGCGCTCTGGCGTGGAGCGTACCGGTCACCGTGACCCAGCAGTGTTTAAATCTCAGGCAAAAACAAAGAAGAAGAAAATAGACGCTCTGCTGTGTTCGGACTTCTTATTTTAAGTTGACCCCGAAAGCTCGAAGCATTCAGGATCGACTGGATGCTGTAAAATGTTGGTGTTGAATGGAAACACGAATGTGTGGAGCGTCACTAACCTTGATGGACATAACGTGTATATGTATGAATTCACAGGATGCCTAGATAGCTTCAGAACACATTGCTCCGCCTACCTGATAGCCGTCCAAGCTGCCGTGTCGCTGGGTGGCTCCCGGGGGCACGGGTGCCCTCCTCTTCTTGGGCTCCATCTTGGGGGACATCCTGGAGATGTTCATGGCGGACTGGGATTGACCTAATGTGCTGGGCCGGACCTCCACACAGGGGCCGATGGACGCCACGGAAGGACCCTGCAGGTAAAAAGAAATAGGTACATCCAGATATGGATTTACAGCTTAGATACTTTGGCGTGTATGTTAGAGCACGTCTCTTGTCATGTCTTTAGAGGGTATAATTATTGTTAATAATGTTCTCAGACATTTAAGAAAACGTGGAGCCCCAAAAACGGGGCTGCGCTGTAGTTGCTCCAGAACTCAGAGGGGGAGAGGGTTGCGGATGAAAGTTTTCTTTTTAAACTGATCAAAGAACGCCCAAAGTGCTCCTGAAAATATCAGCCTCCCCGAAGCTGGGCTTGGTACACCCCGCCGGACCTCGCTGCCACAAGCCTAACCCAGCACCACCGCTCCCCCCGGCCCCCACATCCCCTCTGCCCCGACACCCTCAACCAACCACTGTGATCTAAGATGAAAAATGTGTTTTTAAAAAGCAGAATAATTGATGGGTTCAGACAATGCCTGGATACAGCATAAAAGCAGCGCGCGCACACACACACACACACACACACACACACACACACACACACACACACACACACACACGCACACACACGCACACACACAAAAAGGAAGGAACATAAAGTTCAACCCATTAGAATTAATTGGAACTGGGGGCTGGAACATCTCACAGTGGGGAGGGTTGGGAAAGAACAGGTCTTGTGGAAAAGCCCTCGGTGCACCAGGCTGCAGACGGCGGGAATTTGTCTGAGAGAAGATACGACTTTGGTCAAAGAAAGCAAAGATATTTATTCGGTTTTTACCGGAAGTTGTTCTGAATTGTTCTGGCATTCTATTTTTCTGATTGCTATCATTAGGTTTGGTTCTGTTGTTGTCACTGTGCTTCGCTGCGTTCATGTGTATCACTGTATTTAGGAGTGTATTACAGCGTTACAGTATTACAGTACTACAGAGCCTCATACTTGAAAACAAGATAAAACGTACGTTGCACCAAACCCGGTGGCGAAATTTCTCTCTCCGTACAGAAGTCGCCCCCCCCCCCCCCCCCCCTTTCCCAAAAACCCCCTGGAACAAAATGACCCAAATGTGAACCCCAAAACATGCTCTTCCCCATGAAAGTGGGCTGGATTGAGTCAACTCCAACATTGTTCCTTGTGTTGGTCGTGCCGCGTTGTGTCGGGGAGGCTAAACCAACATGCAGAGAAGGGTGGAGGACAGACAGACATCTGAAAGCTGAGTCACAGAAGGGCCCTTATCCAGGAGCACACTGCCTTAAGCTGGGAACCGTGTGTGTGTGTGTGTGTGTGTGTGTGTGTGTGTGTGCGCGTGCGTGTGTGTGTGTGTGTGTGTGTGAATGTACGCATATTTGTGCGAGTGTGCTTTAATGTCTTTTTGTGTGGGTGTGTGCAAATGCAGGCGCGCATGCACGCCTGTGTATCTCTGTGTGTGCGGGCAGCAGCTCTTGGCCCAAGGCCCGGCTCTTCCTGATGAACTTTTCACACCGCACAGACCTTGTGTGTTTGTGGCCCAACACTCATGGGAGAAGTTAGCGAGAGCAAACAGTTGCCAGTGACGTGTCTCTGCTCCCTGACTTTCTTCTTATTCATCTGCTGCGCTTTTTACGAGCTGCTGGCCTCCCCGGTTCCAAGCCGGAAGCGGGGAGGGAGAGACGAGGGGAGGACGTTGAGGGGGAGTCGAGAAAGGGTTAATTTCTCTCGCCCTAAAAGTCCCAATGAGAACATTTCCTCGCACTGACGCCGTGTCAAAGTGAGCCTTGACTGAAAAGGTTTCCTGGGTTTTCCTGCCTCGGACGGGGAAAAAAAAAAATATATATATATCCCTCTGCTTTTTCATTTCAAGAAATGTTACTGTTGCATACCTCAACTGCCGTCTGACATCCTCTAATTTTCTTTACTTCAATAAAAGCCGTCTCGGTGTGAAAATCACAAAATATTCACTTCCTGGAACACGTCATTTGTTTTTCTTACGCCAGTGAGTATTAAGAGGCTTGAAGAAAAGGATTCCATTTGCTTTACATTATAAAAGGATGGTCTCTGGCCATGTGTGTCGTGATAAGACCCCACACATACACACACACACACACACACACAGTAATTTAGCCCCTAATGGCCAGTGATAAGAGGTTAGGCTCTTACTGCTAATGTAGGCAAGGTAGGTAATCTGATATCTCTGGACTGATAACACTGTGTGTGTGTGTATTAGTGTGTGTGTCTATGTGTGTGTGTCTGCGTGCATGCTCGTGAGTGCCCTGTGCATGTGTGTGGTCCGATAGCATTCAGCGGCTTCGAGGCAATCAGGCTGGAGAGAAAGAATCGGTCATATGAAAGGCCACTATGACGGCAGATTAACGTGGCAAAAAAACATCCAATGTGAATAATGCGTTTGACGGAGCGGAGCTGCCCCCATATCCCTCCGAGTTTTATTTCTGGTTGAACTCGGATTCGAGAGCAGGGGTTATGCCATATACTCGTATATGCCATGCTTCGACGATCTATCAACACGGTGATGGAGTCAAATTTTTGAATAAATATGATATGTTCACCCGAGCGTCCTGGTGGCTTAACCGGATAAGCATGCGTACCATATAGGCAAAATGCCTGCGCCGACCCGGCTTTGAATCCAGCCTGCAGTCATTTGCTGCGAGTCTCTCTACAAAAACTAAAAATCTATTTCCCCATCACACAGCTGAAAATGAGCAGATGCTAACGCTTGATAAGAAGATGACGATTAGCATTGGAATACATTGTTTGCTACAATGCCTTGTTTTCATCCAGTCACGATGAGCTTTTCTACTTAATAAAATGAGAAGGTTATGACAAGCCTGCTAGGTAACCATTTACAGAAAATGCAAGCGTTTGTATCTGTTGCGTTCATCATTTTGCCTCTTGCATTGCCTTATTTTACTGCGCTGCTGGGTGGCCCGAATTCATCGCACTGACGAATCAAACACTCCAAAAAGATGGACGGACAGAGATAAAGAGTCAGAGACGAAGACAGGCGGACAGACAGAGAGAAACAGACAGGGACAAAGAGAGCGACGGACAGAGACGGAGAATGACAGAGACTTACAGCCAGTGAGAGAGGCGGAGACAAACAGACCAAGAGAAAGAGACGAGAGAGAGAGAGAGAGAGAGAGAGATGGAGAGAGAGTCATAGAGACAGAGGAGAGGGGATGTGTGTGTGGGAAGCACTGATGTGGAGCTGAGGAGCCTGGCGGGGCCTCATTCCTCCGGCTAACACAATCAAACGGCGTATTGATCGGAGCCAAGCCACAGATGCCCCCCCCCCCCCCTGCAGTGGAGAGGGGTCCGGGGCAAAATGTAATAAAAGTGATTGAGTTATGGACTTAACAGCCAGAGCTCTCCTTAATGCGGCCTCTAATAGCACGACCCCTCCACCCACCCACCCACCTAGACACACCGTTTAAAACCAAGGGGAGTATTGGCTTTACACAGCTTTAAAAGACGCTATCATATTGTGATACACAGAAATATGCCTGCGTTAAAGCGAACGGTCTGTAGGTTCCATGTGCTCCCCTTCCCTATTCTGAACCTACACGCTCATATACAAGCCCCGCCCCTTTTCTGTTTAAGCTACACATGTGCAAAAAAGTTACATCTAATGCATCACTCCACCAATTTCACTTGTTGTCATTGAAGGCTTGAATGGTCATTTGACTACCACAGTCAAATCTACTTAGTGTAAGTGGTTTGGTATAAAAGCGTCCACTAAATGACTTGATTCAATAACTGCAGCTGTTTCCGTGGCTTGGAACACAACTTGTCCATTGATGAAGGGATTGCCTGAACCAGCGGGGAATCACCCAAAGGTGGTTTTTTTTTTACTTATTTAAGTTTGATATTTAGAATTTTAAGTTTGGTAGTCATTGGGAGTCAGTCTCTTTCAAGATGTAGTTGGTTCTTCAAAACACGTTCAGGGATGGGATTTAATATATATTAGATTAGGATTGTATGTATTTTACATTGGTAAACAAGGGTGCTGCTAGTAATTGTAAGTATGTGCATGCAGGTGTTAATTTGGACCATTTAAAGACTTAATATGTAACTCCACTTCGTGAGACACTTCGGCTTAGAATTCCATGCAGCCAAGCTGTCCTTACGTCCGCTCAGTTTACAATAACATTTGGTCCTTTGCTGCACCCTGGAGGAGCACATGGGGAACATCCACAAAGCAACATTCCAAACCACCCCTTTTTACGTGGAGATAATTTAGAGACGATGAATTGAAAATGGTTAAGGCCATCAAATTAATTGTGAACTTCACGCTAAATTTCAGGAAGGCGCTTGGATGGAATGCTTCAGAATGAACATTTTAAAGTGGTTATCCGTAAGATTGTTTTGTTCAAGAAATATTTGACACTTTCTTTGTTTTTTAAGATGGACACTTTAAAGAAAAAAAAAAAATCATTTATTTTGCATAATTTGCATTACTCTCCTCCATATGCTGTTCCCAGTGTTTGTGGCGGGGTACGCCTTTCCCGGCAAGAATGCAAAGACTGGGTGAGTGCAAGAAGTGAAAGGCAGCCATGGTGAACGTGATAAAACTGCCATAGATAGTTGTGGTCAGTGAAGCGTCGATATGTATGAACATTGACAAAAAATTACAGTCCTGTTGGATTAAAAAAGATATCCCCTCCACTTCAAGTGACCGAGAAAGATATCTCAATCAATCAGAAGAAAATGAAATGAAAGATCAGAAAAAGTGAGAAAAGTGAAAAAGTGTCTGAGAACAAAGACAAGGGGAGACCCAGATGTCAAAATATTTTAAGAAATGTATGAATGAAGTGTAATTCATCCAACACAATGTATGGATCTCCACTTTAAGAAGTACTGCCCTAAGCAAAGGAATTATCCTTTGCTATAATCCTATTTTCCCTAGTGTGAGTGCACTAAGTTCAGCTGGTTTTAATGGATATGACATGGTATTTGCTGTAGCTAGAGACCAAATCTCCCGCAGTGCAGCTTTAACCGCCGGCCAGCAGGGCGTGTTAGTAGTACTTACGTCGGAGTGCGCTGCCGTATTTTGTGTTAACTGATCCTCGGGGCCGATCGCGTCCATTTTCGTCTCCTCAGTCTGCGAAGGGAAGGCAAAGCTAACATGCAGCATTCGACTGTTGAGCCATGCAGCTGGCCTGCTTGAGCTTTCACACTGAACAAAAAGGGTATGAATCCCACGCATCAACCCAAGGTAAGTTTGCTAGTTTGAGTCACCATGCAATACATTTAACACACCCATCTACAGTATAAGATCAGAATATCTCAACTGACTAAATCAATTATTTCAATGTGAACATTTTTTATATGTTTTTTTTTGAGTGATTTTCCTATATCCCAGTTAAAAAACGATATAATTACAGAAAAAAAGGGAAATATAGCTTGTGCATGATGAACAAGATGAGGTACTTACTTTAGATTTCCTTCTGTTGAAACTGAAGATTCCCAGCACGCCTTTCTTCTCTGCCCCCGCCACACTGAGCGTACTGGAGCGGACGGACTCTGAGATGACAAAAGAAACAAAAAAACGTACTCTTGAATCAGAGGAAACTCAGTTCAGGGGAAGGGTTTGGAAAGGAAGGAGTGGAAATGACCACCGACGAGTGGGATCGTGTTATCTTCAACACATGCATTCATTAATGTTGAGGATGAATTCCATGAGTCCAAAAAGATAAACCAATCCAGATAATCTAATCTCACACCTTCTTCACAGACTCACAGAGTCACTTAAAACACCAATCACTATGGTCTTGATGTATCACGACAGTGGTTCTCAACCAGTACCGCCTCAGGATTTATTTACCATTTGAACCACCAGCATTTCAATAAATGAGCGGGGATATCCCCGATGCTCCTGCGCATGTTAAAAAACACAAAACGATCAAAACATGTAATATGGGCTGAAAACCCAATTGAGAAATAAGCCTCCGGCACCTAATTTCCTGAACTTCCAAAATAGTGTTTCATCTCAGGAATAAATCAGGAAAATAACAGTTAAACCACTGAAGTGGACGTGAACGCCCGCAGTCCACTCTAAGTTAATCAGTTTTGGATCGGGACCCAGCAGTTGAGAACCACTGGACTTAACATGGACTATACAAACAGACACTCTGGTGAGAAAGGCGAGGCAGCGTCTCTACCACCTCAGGCAGCTGAGGAAATTCCGGGTCTCGGTGAGGATCCTCAAGTCCTTCTACTCTGGAGCAGTGGAGAGCATCCTGACAGGCAACATCACTGCCTGGTTTGGGAGCTGTACTGCCCAGGACAGGCGGGCCCTGCAGAGGGTGGTGCGTTCAGCTGAACGTACCACTGGAACTACCCTCCCCCCCTTGCAGGAGTTATACACCAGGAGGTGTAGTAGCAGAGCCGCAGGATCATGAAGGATCCTCATCACCCCAACAATGGACTGTTTCAGCTGCTGCGGTCAGGCAAGCGCCTCCGCAGTCACACAGCGAGAACAGAGAGACTGAGACGGAGTTTCTTCCCTCAAGCCATTAGAACTGTCAATGCTGACCTCACCAGGGGTCCTAACTGAGCCATGCACTAGGCTCCACTACCTACTGTACTGTATGTAGCATACTGTACCACATACTGTGTCACTGTTCAGGGTTGTTCGTGATGCCGTATTGCTGTGCCGTACTGTTGTATACTGTGCTGTATTATCCCAAACACTACCTCACTTTATTCACATTCACATGCAACTTTAATTCACATTAATTCACATGGCACTTTAAATGCACATATCTGTATATACATAGGCATATTCCTTCTATCTATTCCATTTTATTTCAATTTATTTTTATTGTATTTTATTCTATATATTTTTATCTTATTCTATAAGTATTCAACTTACTGTATTACGTTTTAGGAGTCAGTTAGTCGGTCTATGAAAGGAATTTTCTACTTTTTATTTTATTTTTAATTTTTTCCTAGGACATATTGTGTGCTACCACCGGGTGCGTTGCATTACATTTCACTGCATATATGTATGACAGTATGTATATGTATGTGACAAATAAAAAATCTTGAATCTTGAATCTTGAATCTTGGTACTGTGCGTAGCCTGGCATTCTGAGGTGAACCGTTATATGGTGCGACCAGTAGAGGGCAGTATATCCTTACTTTCCCAAACAGTCCGCCCCTCAACGCCTACAGAGCAGTATCTGAGTCTAGGAACTTGGAACCACGGTGGGCTGAGATATGGCTTCAAGTTGACTTTACAAAAATGATGCTCTCCTTTTGGAAGACTTTTATTGACACCAATACGACCGACGCAAAAGACGCGTCACGAACAAATCAACAGGCGGCACAAAGATCAAATGGACGTTGAGTTGAGTTGGTTGGTCAAGTTGGGGTTAATGAGCAAGCGGCAGCGGTTTGGGTGGTTCAAGCGGGACCATACAGTGGACGTGCAGTCGTCCTGCGTAATACCTGAGTAGTTGAGAGCAGGGGCGGAAGCCATTTTAGGCTGGAGAACTGGAAAACATCACAGGATGTCAAAACAATCAATAAACAAAAACAAATAAGGTCAACAGCCGTTTCTCAATTGGCTAAAAAAAAAAAAGGCAAATTGCGATAATTTTTGTATTACAGTGTATACAGCAGTTAACCAGAAAAAGGAATCTATGTTGATGGGCATACCCACATAATTCCTTAAATAGTCACTGGGGCTTTTATTTCCCTCAACTGCAGCGGGAACCAGGCCTTTATGGAAAGCAGGCTTATATTATAGGCTGGCTTTTATATCTAAAAACAGAACAACCAAACCAAAACTCTCTCTTTGAATTTTGAATCAAACATTCCGTCTGAGTGCCATGCTCGTCAAAATGAAGACATCTAAAATAAAAAACCCTTTTTTATTTTAAGAGATTTCTTTATTTGTCATTCCTCAGCATTGGCATTGTTTTTTTTTGTTCTGAGACAGGAATGGCCACGGACCGGAGATCCAAGGTGAAACGTCCCTTAGTTGGGTATAAAATGTTCAATTCATACATGAAGAAAATAATGAAAACAAATAGATCTGAAATGAAATCTGAGGAAAACCGACAATATATATATATATACATATATATATATATATATATATATATATATATATATATATAAAATGTAGCACTT
Source organism: Zeus faber (assembly GCF_960531495.2). Taxonomy (NCBI): domain Eukaryota; kingdom Metazoa; phylum Chordata; class Actinopteri; order Zeiformes; family Zeidae; genus Zeus; species Zeus faber. Next base: position 27,240,334 of record NC_137195.1, on the reverse strand, counting down.
TAAAGTGGTGGAAATGTACATTATGCTTAATACACTTGGATTTTCCTGTCTGAATTTGAGGGAGGCCTTTATTTGTTGGTGTTGACCACGCCCCGGCATTTATTAGAGGCTTGGTTTTGATATGAGTACCAGTTTATATTTGAGGAAATAGGGTAAGAAGATCATCTAAGTAAATTAGATGATATGAACTCGGAAAAGTTGTATATCAAAACAATTTAACACCATGTTATTTAAGGAGACCGCTCTGTCCATAACTCTTTGGTCAACATGAGACACGATCTAAAATTACACTTCCTGGCAATGACGTTACTGCTAGATATGAATGGGTGTGTACTCCCGGCGCGTCTCCATGGTAATGCATCATAACATCTGATCTTGAACCGTCCAAATGGCCGATGGGCCATGCCCGGTCTCGCGGCTCCACCCTGAGAGAGTATGTGATCATTTCGGTATGGATCATAACTGCTATGACCATCGCCTCATTAAAATCAGCGTTGTAAACACTGACGTGATTTATATCCACAGCAAGTGGAAGCACAGATAATTGAACTTTGTTGGTGGATTACACTTTGAACCAATGCTGTGTATTGTATTTATTCCCTGTAAATGTAAAAAAAAAAAAATGTTTTTGTTGTTGCAGAAACTGTATAAAAAAAACTGTATAGTTTGGCAACCACCCACATATATTTGACAATATATTTATATTTGACAATTTAAAAAATTGATATTTTTACTTCATTTTTTATTCGATTCGATTTGATTATTATTATTATTATTATAATAATTATTATTATTATTCATGTTTTAGGACTGTTATTATTATTTTTTTTAATGCTAGTCGTATATGGTCAAACACACCAAACCTCACCATGTCAAATTCCTACTACATGTAAATTTACCTGGCAGAATAGACTGGTTCTGATTCATATTTTTACTCTTTATCATCTTGAGGTGATAAAGTGGGCCAGTGGGCTAACAGTGGGCTCGCAGTTCGGAATGTACCATTGTTTTGGGGCTACGGTAAAGGCACAGTTTCAGCATCTTTATATTTAATACATTTCTTTTTCTTTAATTTTCTAAAAATGTGCATACAATTTTCCATATCCAAACAATGGGGGAATTCTTACTACATCATTATCAATGTCAATGTAGGTGCAACTTTTAATATCTATTAAAAATACATCAATCAAGAGAACTGTTTGTTTGTTTATCTGTAATATCTTCTTTACCTAGGCTCTGGTCGTGCACGTACAGCTCCTTGATCCCCAGCTGGGCGAGCGATTTGTCCAGCGGCAGCTCATGGTGGGTGACGCCGTCCTTCAGGAGCAGAACGTGCACCGGGTCGAACTCGCACTTGTTGCAGATGGCCGCCACCAGGGATCGGAGCGGCAGGAGGGGGTTGACCCGCAAAACCGCCTTCTGGCTGCGGTGGTAGTTCACCACTAAACGCACTGTTTTCTGATAGTGAATAAATGGAACAGAAAATAAAAAGGAATGAGATCATTAGTCAGATGGTCCTCCCCCCAATAATGCAGAAAATAAATGTGTAGAAGAGATGAGACGGACAGAGAATAATTGAAAATACACTTTCTGCTTGCTAGTAATTGCGGTGCGAGATTCAATGCAAGATAGGGCTGTGCGACGTGACGTTATGCATCGTGAGACGATCGAGAAATGACAAAATGATGATGTTTATATTCTTGATACCGTTTCTATCGCTTTGTCACAAATCAGCGCCAGAACTGCTTCACGGTAATATTTTATGTATTTTATGTTTACGCTTTACGTTATCTGCACATGGGAGCGAGTGTAGATAAACATGGAGGAACGTGACACTTAGGGAAATTACTTGTTGGATGGAATATTACAACAATGGCTATTCTATTACGGCGCCATAGGTGAGGTGAGGGTGACGAGTGAGCAGAACCCAAACAGCTTGTTGTTTGGTTGCCGATTTTGTGTTTTAGTTCAAGGTTTCAGTGAATTAAAGTCACATCTTCAATTTTGCAAATAAGTCTGATTTTGATATATATCTCTCTTATTTTGCCTCTTCTGTCAATTTGAGAGCCCTATGGCTATACCATGTGTTTTTGTTTTTTAATATAAACTATTTATTAATTGAATATAAAGAAAACATGCTATATCGAAAAATATTCACGTTCATGATACGTTTCATATCATCCAGAAATGAAATGACCTATATTGGGATAGAAGATTTTGGCCATATTGCACAGCCCTAATGCAAGATATAAAAAAAGGAAAGTACGTCAAGTAAAACAAAAGATTAGACATTTGAAGAACTCCTTGATAAACAGCATGACAACACAACAAAGCATAAATAAAGAAAATATGTATATACATTTCAAACTAAATGGAAAATGGCAATGAATTAATTATTTTACTGTAGAAGGAAAGAAGAATAAATATAGAGCAAGGATCGGTGAAATAGTTAACCACTATTTCCATGATGATAAAATGATAAAAACTATGGTATGTTGTCTACCAAAAAACATTAGTGAACAAAAAGCTTTTGCGAAGAAAAATAGTCCACAACAACAGCAAATTCTACTGTCTAAGACCAAAATGACCCCCACCTGTTTCCTGGTATTAATGCAAAATTGAAAATGTTTTTTTGGTGACTGCAAAGCGTAAACTTGGCACATAGGCACGTATACATCCTGATACTCCAGGATTGTATCTTGGATTCCACTCCAGGATCCAATCCGTGCATGCACTCCAACAACACCCCACACCCCCTCCCTTCCCCCACAAGCGTGTCATGACTCACAAATAAAAATCTAGTGATCCACACCTGCGAGGGAGATTTTAACAGTACTACTACTCCTAGTGATACTGCTTATCGATCCGGCACTTCAACAGTACACTTATCGGTTCTTTTTTTTATTTTTCAAGAATAAAAAACGAAAACAAATTAAGAACAGAATTAACACTGCTTTATTTCCCTCATATATATTAATTTTCTCGAGCAGCAATCACAACAGCATTGTTTTGAACATAACGCGGTGATGCAGAGGGAGAAGGAGAAGCAGAGATTCTCCGCCCCGCTGTGTGTCACCGTGCCCCCCGGCACCCACCAAACATGAATTGCCGCCCATGGTAATCCCCACGCGTAGTTTTTTTTGTTTGTTTCCTGATTGGATGTGACGTTTAATTAAACAACATTTAATGTAACGTTATGGGATAGAACGTCATTAAGGGCTGTATGACTGCTTGCATACAACGTACTTGAGGTGGAAGGGGCCACGAGAGATGCACTAGTAGCTCAGCAGTTGAAAACGGTGCATTTCTTCATGTGTACGTGATGCACTTTTGCTAAATGTTTCCGAAAGATTGCTCGTGTTTCCTCCTTTACATGCAAAAGACTGGTTGCACTTGTGGCAACGAGCATGGTCGGCATCGACGATAGTGAAATTTAGCCAGACCTTTGAGCATTTCATTCATCCTGCTATTGTCACTCACTTGGTAGAGCAGGGTCTCCTCATGTGAGTGTCTTGTGTGTGTGAGGCAGGCAGAGGGAGCCGGCCCCGCCCCCCTCATGCATATCTCTTCTGATAATTAGAATACCAAAAATGCTTCTTAGTTGAATAAATTAAACTTATCGCAAGTTAGAAATGGGTTGGAGGGATAAAATGTGCAAGATAATGTTTATATAGCCTAAATAAATGAAAGATCTATTTGCTTAATTTCTCTAATACATTTAACAGAACCGGGAAAGTCAGAGATTATCAATACTACGGTCTTTAATAAATTTAGCTGCGGGTCCCATTTCACATCGGGTCTCGGTACCCATCCCTTCCTTTGATAAACACGTATGAAAATATATTTAATTACATGTAAAAGATGCTACATTTATTTGTAATCTTGAGTTGAGTTGAACGTTCTCCTTTTGCACGTAGTGTAAAAGGAGAACGCCAAGGGATTTGGTGTACAGGTAGAAGGGCAGGTGCCACAGAACGGAACCCGGAGGGACACCGGATGTTTTGAGCGCAGGGTCCGGATGAACATGATTGGTCGGTAGCCTTTGACTGCAGAGGCCCTGGGGCAGGGTCCTAAGGGACACAGGAAGGGTGGTTCACTCAGGTAGGGAAGTTATTTATATATAGCTTGAAGGTTTATATATAGGTTTCAGTAAACTAGCGCTATACCATATTGTGAGTGTATTGTCCAGCGAACCCCATATCTTGTGTCATTCATAACTTTCAGTGAGTATCATAGTAAGATCATAGTGATCTCATAGTGAGATCATCCTACTGCAGACAGACAAATACAAGCAAAAGGCCATGGGGTATACCAGAGATGGAGCAAGGGACATTTGCATGCGTTTGCGTGTGTGTGAGAGTGTCTGTAAGGTTGAGGGACAAAATGACTTGTATCTTGTTCGAGAGAACAGCGAGAGCCTCCAGTCTGTGGCGGCCTTTTATCGCTGAGTGGCCCGGGTCAGACAAAGCACACAGTGTGTTCCGCTTCAAGTTCACCTCTATGAAAACAAGCGCAACACTCAAAGGTCAAGAGCCTGTTGGAATCACACACAGCTCTTACAGTGGGAGGCTCTCCGGGGTGAATCTACTTAGAACGTGGTGTATTGTGAAGCAGGACAAGCTTCCTGATGTCAAGTCTACCAGACGGTTTGTATGCTTAGCGGATTAGCCTGTCTTTGCTTTATGTATAGATTTATTGATGTATACATAGATATTTCTTTTGACAAATAGAGGAGAGACCCGTAGTGAAACTTTCCTTTCGGAATCTGATTTCTACAAAACCTAATGCCGGTCATCCAGCCATCCATCTATCTATCTTTCATCCATACATGAATACCGTAATACAGTAGATAAACACATACACATATAACTACCTACATACCCATTCCTATCAATGGCCCTAATTGTAATAAAATTGTATTTGTACCATCTTGTAAATATTTTGGCTGGATTGACTTCATACTTAACATCTTGCCCAAATACTAAAATTAAAAAATATATTTTCTCTGCTGGGATAAAGCATCTTCCTCCTTTAAGCCACATTTAAGCCACTCAACACAGTTCATGAAGGTGCCATTCGATTTCATTTTCATAACAAAAATTTGGGCGGACGTTATTAACCTCGAGAAGGCGTCTGCATATCTCTGATTCATACACAAGTGTCTGGATATTATCTGAATCATATCTTTAATTGAGAATGCAATGATAGCAGCTCCTGAAACACTGTCAGCCTAGGGCCTGGGGCCAGGCAATGGTCAAAGGAAGAGAGAGCGAGAGAGAGAGAGAGAGAGAGAGAGAGAGAGAGAGAGAGAGGGAGAGAGAGAAAGAGAGAGGAGCCAGTGAGCCCTGAGAGGAGCACAGAAATAATGCATGGTAACTAAAGGTAAGGCGCTCATTAAATATTCACACTGTAGGAGGCGAGAGGAGAGCCAAAAGAGAAAGAGAGAGAGAGAGAGAGAGAAATAGAATGATAGAGGAATCAGTAATAAAGGGTAAAGACAAATATTGCAAGGGATAAAGCACAGACCGAGTGAAAGAAAATAATAAAAAGAGAGGGAGAGAGACAAATTAGCAAAAGATGCCAGAAAGGAGGGACAACTGTTTCACAGTTATTGTGAGGGTAATAGAATAGCATTTGGGCATTTGACTCGACTCTGTGCCAGCTAGCTCATTAACAAATGTCATGCCATGGTAACGGACACAGGCCTTATTTCTACAGCAGTTCACACACACACACGCGCGAGCGCGCACACACACACACACACACACACACACACACACACACACACACACACACACACACAATGGAAAAGGCTGGCGTCAAGCAGCTCCTACCTTTGTATGGGCCCTTAGTGGTTTCTCTGGCCGTGCTTTCTGCCAGCCGACAGCAGTGAAACACATAGGGGGGTATTACATAGGAGTAAAATGGTGTTGCAGGCAAAAGTTATGGTGGATGCAAGCAGGGAACGTGCAGAGCAATTTGAGGTATTAAGCACCATGAGCAGCAAGACTTTCCTATGAATGCTCAAAGCATGTTCCAACAGACAAACGACTGTAACAGCAAACAAACTGTAACAGCAAACTTAGACGGACATAGGCTTTGGGAATCCACACCACACTACTCCGCGTTTGCATCAAATCCCCAAAGACTAACGTGTCACCATTTAAAGCTGCCACGTTTCTTTACGTCGAGAGCTCGAAAAGTTAAAAAATAAATAAATAAAATAAAATAAAGCAATTGCTAGACGTCCACACACAAACAAACACAGACATACTCACACATAACAATATTAAATTCTTACCGAGAACATGCACATGAACAAAAAGAGCAAAATAAAAATAAAAATGAACAGCTCCCAGACTCACCTCTGGCACTTTGGGCGCCGGCCTGCGCAGCACTTTGTCCTCCCAGACCTTCTCCCTGATGATGACACGCTCCACATCCAGGGAGCCCAGCGGCGCATTGGGCTTGAAGCCCAGCTGGTGGCCCTCGGGGGAAAGCAGCTCCAGGGTGTGCATGGCCGGGTTCAGGTGGTGGCGACTGCACAGCTCCACCAGCAGGTCCATCAGCGCCTTACTGGAGACAGAGAATGGGGCGGAGGCTGCTAATTGGTACAGGCACTGGGTTAAAAGGCTGCCTCCACTAGTTTGATGGACTTGTTAGCTTTTCTATGGAACTCCCATGGTAACTGCCACAGAATGTAAGCAGCAGATTAAGTTAAAACGGTACCCAGCAAAAAGTGAGTAATCTGATCTCATCCAATCGTGTCTTTTTTCTGCCTCTTTGTCCTGCAACTGAGTAACTATTTATCTCCTACATACGTATATCTAGGAGTCAGAAATCTGTACAGTATAAAACCTCCATGCACCTTAAAACTTCCGTTATGTTTATTTTCGCTCTCCGTCACTGACAATTGCCAGTAGTGTTGGTGAGAATCTGCTTAACGCTGCTAATGCGTGACGTTAAAATTGTAATTGCCCGCATTATTTTCCATTCGGGGGAAAATGAGGTGAAAAGCAGAAAGCCAAGTAGGCTGGCTGCTTGATTTACATATGTTTATGGTACGATGCCAAACGCTAGATTGTCTGGCATTCTTTGTTAGGTTTCCTAACATATCAAAGTTTTGCTGGGATGTCTGTTTTTGTTCACTGTGACAAAAGCAGCAATAAAGGACTAGGAGAAACAAAGCAAAGAAAGATGCCACATCAAACCACAGAAAGATAGATAAGCCCTCATAAAATATCCCCTTTAAAGCAGTCCATCAGCACACCGAGGAAAGACAGTACAGTATATTATAGGAGAGCAAAGAGGATTTAGGGGGAAAACATGAGTAAGTAGCCTAACACCTAGTAGTCACAACACAATGAAGTAAGGAGGGATCCGATGTCCATTATCTCATGGTTCCAATTACGGGAGGGATTGGGGGGGTTCTGACCCCCCTAATTAAGACTTGGACCCCCAAAAAGAGGTAAAAAGAACAGGTCGGGGGGATCGAAACATTTATATATCCTTCTTACCTGTAATGGCAAACATTACAACATATTTCCCATAATCATGCCTGGAAGAATCCTGTAATATGATTTCAGACATCCTTAAAGAGGGCCATACCATTTCGCTGAGCGATCAGAGTGATCTTTTTTCTCCAAACAAAGCAATTAAAACTTTGTCTTTATTGTAGATTTATTTATTTTCCTCTGTTTTCTTATTAAATGAAACAAAACAAGCTCCGTGCGTAACTGTCCATCATGGGCACACGTTCTCAGTCTCAGCCCCCACCAGAGAAAAAAAGTTGACCCCCCCCAATTGTCATTGTATAATTCACATGCCGAATCCATTCATACAACAAATGACTTGGGTCCACTAGTTCTGCTTTCTGTATACTTGTGTGTTTGTGTGTGAGTGTGAAGTGAGAGCAATACTGATGGGCAGCAGACAGTGCTGTAGACCTTTAGTGCTATCTGTCAATCATAAGATAAAGAAACCCATGGACAGCCTGCAATGCTTCCTGGGAACGGCCAGATCATATGACAGTGAGAGGGGCAGAGAGAGAAAGAGAGAGGGAGAGAGAGAGAGAGAGAGCGTCACAAAGGGCACTGCTGACGATCACTGAAACATGGACCAAGTCCATATAATGCCCATGCAGGTCCTTCATATATATACGTATATATATATATATATATATATATATATATATATATATATATATATATATATATATATATATATAATATATATATATGTGACAAAAGCAGCAATAAAGGACTAGGAGAAACAAAGCAAAGAAAGATGCCACATCAAACCACAGAAAGATAGATAAGCCCTCATAAAATATCCCCTTTAAAGCAGTCCGAGGTACCGAGGTACCACCAAGCAGTCCGAGGTACCACTGTATGTACATATATATAGAAATATATATATATATGTACATACGAGGTATATATATATATATATATATATATATATATATGTACATACAGTGGTACCTCGACTTACGACTGCATCTACTTTACGACTAATCCAAGATACAAGTAGCGATAAGTCGCAAAAATTTGTATCGACTTGCAACCGACTGCTCCAAAATACGACCATGGAAATTTGCAGTTGGCGCATCGGCGGCCAGTCAGCAGTCAGTCAGCAGTCAGTTAGCAGTCAGTCAGCAGTCAGTCAGCAGTCATTCAGCAGTCAGTCAGCAGTCAGCCAGCAGTCAGTCAGCGGGCGACCTACATCATGTGTGCACGTAGTTCGTGGCTTATCGATATTGTTTTCATATTTACTGTGTTGGTGCTGTGTATTTTGTTTATTTTCACCCTTCATGATGACTCCTCAGAAGAAGGATGATGGGAAAAAGAAAAAGGCAATGATTTTACGCAGGACATTACGCAGACTTTTTACTACAGTGCTTGCTGGGTAAAATCCGTTTAATGTCCGATCCAACTGATTCGGACATTTGCGTTCACACATACAGTACAGCTGCTCCGGGTAATGTCCAGATAATTTCAGGGTTGCAGTGCGTGTGTGAAAACAGCTTTGGTTATACAGTTTTCCGATTCCCTCATTTTCTATGTACAGTGTTTACATTGCACTTTCTCTTCAATTTACTTTGCTGTTCACTTACCTCCATATTTTCAAATTCTATCTACTCCTAATTTCTTCAAAAATGTTCTTGTTTTTGTAAATATTTCTTAAATTTGTATATTTTATTTTACTTTACACTTTCACTTGCTTAGCTTGTTTTGCTACAGATATTGCCGCACTATTGACTATTGTCACTATAAACACGCATTTTAATGCATGTATATTGTCACAATTGTTGCTTGCAGTAACGTTATACACAATATATCACAATAAATTAGATTTGCAGATAGAACGGGGTGGGGGGGATAGTTTGTTACCGTGAAAATCTCGCATGGTGGCAAATATCATGATATTCTATATCATCGAATATCGGCCCAAGCCGTGGTTAAACGTTGCTTTTCACCAGGGAAAGAAAAATATTCACACTGTCACAGCAGTATTGTCCACTTGTCCAGGTGTTACATTCCACATTTGTAGTTGATTCAGACAACACACTTCATAAGAATACGAACACATAAAGTCACAACTACGACAGGGAAAACATCACAGTCATCTTTTTTACATGCAGTACATTAACACTTCGAAAATTTATACAAATAATATTACAATAATATTATAATAAATCCAAAACAGCTCTGAGCAGAGCAGAGAGGACGGGAGGGAGAGAGCGCCTCTGCCCCCAAGGGATCCATTTCAGAACACGGTAAACTGCACTTACACCGTTTCAATGCTTGGATTTTTCCAAGCGGATAAGAAAAATAATCGTTGATTAATCATCAGTCAGCCCAAGCCTAGTGCACATAGGTGCATAAAATTTATTTAGATCATGTTTACAAATAAATTAATTTTTCAGTGGCAAGGTTATTTTATTTTATTTTTTATATATCTTGGTTTATAAAATATAATATAACATATGTAGCGGACAGAGCCAGGACTGTCTCCCCTAGAATCCCTTCCCCAGAGATTCACAGGAGGGGGTATCACTGAGATCACAGGATCTCCAACACTTTTCTGGTTGGGGGCTTGAAGTTTTCTTTACTTGCGCTTTGTGTGCAGTTAAACCTGGTTGAGCTGTAATTTTTATATATAAAAAAATAAATTGTCAAAGTGTGATGCATCAAAGTCTGGTGCTGATAGCATCTGAGTTGCTCCCGGCACCACTGAGAGCCTAATACGACTTTCTTCTTCCACACGACTATTTAGCCTAACAGAAATAAGCAAAGGTCGGTACGCTTTTGATGACCGTGACATGCGTTACTTGGCACACACTGGTGCAATTCCTCATCCCTTTTGCCCAGTGTTTATGCTAAAGAGCATAAAATAGTCTACTTTGGGGGTGATGAAGTCCCCCTTGCCAAGGTTAGAGTGCCAGCTAACCTAGATTGCGCTGGCGCTGACAGTGGCACCCTTGTTGTTCTGGTTCCCTGATTTTCTGCTCCAGAGGAGAGAAGCTCATTAAGGGCGCAAAAAAGAAAAGAAAATACAGACACAGATTCGTCTCTCAGGCGCCCACTCACCAGGTCAACCCTGGCAGGGTGACCGCAGGAATGGGCCCCAAAATAACACCCCAAAAAGCAGTTTGTCGATTGCACAATAAATGAAAATGGGTTTGAGATACTATATGTGGGATATAAAATATCATGTGAATATATACAGTATGTATTATATGTATTTAACATCTCTCTCTTTCTCTCTGCTCACCTGCCATCCACGGTGATGTTAGTCCGCTGTCCCTGCGGCAGGGTGAGCTGCACGTCCGCGGAGGGTCTCAGAAGGTTCTCCTTGGCGTCCGAGCACCCCGTCCCGCCCCCGTCGGGCACAGCGTTTCTGAAGATGCGTCGCGGGGCGGGCTCGGGGACCTGAGGTGGAGGGGGAGCCCGGGCCTTCATTCTTCTCCTGGGAGGCAGGGGATAAGGTATTCTTAATAAGGGTAAAGAGAGCTTGGTCTTTCTGTGAAGTGAATAGGGATGTCACGATTCCGATTCAAAACTGGAAATCGATCTAAACGAGTGTTCGGTTTTGAACTTCGAAATCACACGCAGGTTCGCGATTCTTCCCGTAATTTTGAGGGAATTGTCCGACATGGTCGCCATATTGGGGTGGTCAGGATGTGCCGGTAAACAAATGCAGTCTGCCCTGGACGGTATGCGCTGCAGGAGTTTTGCTTTCTCACTTGCTTCAAAATGGCATGAGTTAACTGAAATATTAAATTTGTGTATGAAACTGAGTTTGTTCTGTGAAATATTTGTGTAATGCAGTCAGATGGTACACTGAAACATTGATAGCAATTCTCATTATGTATAAAATGTCAAAAAAAGAGACATTGATTAAATTTATACATGGCTGTAGCCTGATTGGGAAGTATTATTGTCAGGAAGTATTCAGCAGCAGCTTGAACATGTGTCTTGGCTGCACTTTTTCTGCGATAAGAGCATGATGACACTAAGCGCATCCAATGTGAAGATCATTGACAAAGCCTTCCACCCTCATAACTCAGAAAACAGGCCTTATCTTATCTCAATCTCTGTGTAAAGCTGAATTAAAACTCTTGACATACGGGTAATAAATCGTTGAGTAAATAAATGATCAAACTGATCGACCGCACAATGACTTCTGAGGCCCTTTCATAGTTCCCCTGACTAAAAAGGAAAAGAGGCAAGCTCAGGATTCTGTTATTAAATCCCCAAGCTGAGAGGACACTGTTCTTCCAAGACTGAAGCTAAAGTTGTCACCCATGGACATTAGAGTGGCTTTAAAAAGGCCTTCTCTTTGACATGGAGAACCGCAAGGCAAAGAGAGTCCTTGTACTCTATATATGTTTATAACTGTCACGGATATCAACGACTGGCCACCTCTGCTGCCATCTGTGTACCTGGCTTCAGCTGGACAAACTCTCTACTTTGCCCGACACACAGACTTCACATAAACACCCACCTTCAGCAAGACTCTTGCTCACTATCCCGGCTTCGATAATAATAACGAAAAGAATAAAATAATATCCAACTCACGTCAAAAACAGTCCTGGCTGAGATGAAGTGCTCCCCAATAAGTCTACAGTGTTATTGGCGTGTTTATAGATCCCTTTTCCGGGGATGTGGGCACACTTGCCGTGCGCATCTGTATTCTGGAAATTCCCTCGTCCCCTGTGTAGTCCGATATTGTTTGAATCGGTGTCAGTCAGAGCACTTTCTGCAGAGTGTAGAGGAGAGCGAGCGAGCGGGGACGGGAGGGAGGGAGGAATGTTCGTGAACATACCAGAGTGAGCGGACTCTAACCTGGCCACAGTTAACCATTAACAAGGACCGGCCGGATATCTACTGTCCTCACCTACGTGGTTGACCCGGTGTCACCCGCCCGTTATGCAATGGGAGAAAGTGATATGTAGCGGCTCTAAGGGATTCTGACGCTGCAAAGAAAAAAACTTCCTTTCTCCTCGCTTCCCATCAGAACACAACAAACATTTCCACACAACGTGATCGTGAATTGCTTTGTTCATTTGAAGTTGTTGACACCCTTCACCGCTACCTCCGTGGTCTGAAAGGTTGAAAATGTCTCTCTCCCTTTCCTTTGGGGAAAATTCTTCAAGTGGTTCTTACGTTTTTCTTTGACGTCATTCTCTTTACCTTACCGTGTCAATTTAGTGTTGTCTCTCCCTCTCTCTATCATTCTGCCTCCCTCCCTCTCTCACACACATACACAGATATACAAAGAGTTCTTTTGGAAAAGGCCAGTCTCCCACAGAGTCTGAGAGAGAGGGTGAGAGTAAACAGTGCAAAGAGTGCGAGAGTGTGAGAAGGAGAGCGACAGTGAGAGGGAGAGAAAGAGAGAGAGAGGAAGAAAGAGAGAAGCAGGAAACTCAGTTTCTCTCCTGGCACTAGGGAGGGCAGCAAGATCTGAGCTTCTGCAGTGACTGGGTTACAAATGGGATCACACACACGCACACACACACACGCACGCACGCGCGGTTACAAACGGACCTTTCAGAACCACGCTGTTCTTTCCAGTTGACTGGGGTAACCAGTAACCAGGAGATATGATGTCCGTTCACAACGCTCTATGACGACCATTAGCTATCCTAGAGGAAGCTCTGTGCTGATTTGGGCAACCGATCGCAAACTATAGTTTCTCAGGTGGACCTAATTCCTTTTAGTGCAAAAAGAAGAGAATCATCATAGAGGGATCCAGCTCATAAAACACTAAATTTATCCAGATATTGAAGCAAAACAAAGAGGTGTGTTTTAAGCCCATGATTATCATTGTCTCGATGTAGGGTTGGATGAAATGCACACAAACAGGATGGCGCTGAGGCAGAGTTGCGATAGCAAGTAAGCAGTCAGTAAAGCAGTCAGACAGACAGACAGGCAAAGGGTCGGGTGAACTGTCATTGTGCCTGCGTGCATAATGATTGATAAGATGTTAAGAAGATTAGAAATTTGGTGCCCCCGCCACACATCACCAAATTCACCGCATCTCACCAAATATGTTCTAAACCTTTGTTTCGTGTCGGTTTGAGGGGCCGTTACTGCTGTTACTGTGACAAACAAACAGCGCTAGAAACCAGCGAGAGCGGTTCTGATTAAATTTTGCAGAGGTGGCAAATCATGGCAGTGATGCTGGGCGCACTGTGTCTGTAATCTAAATCCACCGTGGAGCTGGTGATAGTCACAGCACTGCTGGTAATTACTGGTTGGAGATTACACACGCATGCAAATACAAACAGTGCGGCAGATGGACCGACTAAAGCAGCCGGCACGTCGGACTAACAGGCAGACAGATGGCCTGGCAGGCAGGTAGACACTAAGGCTACAGACAGGTACACCGAGAGGAAAACATTGTGAGGATGGCTGCCCTTAATAAGAGATTAGTCTGTGAGTAAGCATGCACACATGTTTTCTTTCGATTGTCTGTGTCATGTACCTCCAATCTCAGGTTCAAAAATGCCATTACATCCAATTTAATCAAATACATTTCGCTAATACTCACAACTAATATGGGTACGATTAGGGGGACGATGGCTGTACCTTCTAAGGCAGTGGTTTTCAACATGGGGTCCTCCACGCAGTTCCAGGGGAGTTCCCAGCAAATTGATTATTAGCTAAACCTCACCATTGTCTCCCTTACCATAATATAGGCAGGTATGGAAATTTGGACTAAATCATATCTAACAATAAAAAGTCTTCATGAGATTGGAGTTCCAGAGACTAAATGTTATCAAATGGGGTCCGTGGCCTAATGCGTATTAAAGTCAGGTTCCTTGATATGAAAAAAGGTTAGAATCACTGCTCTACAGTACGCTCATTGTACCCTTGACAAGGGTACTTGTTTGTATTTTTTTACCTCTGGTACAACTTTGGCCTTTACAGGGCACTGTTGCCTTTTGTATCCCATAAAGGTATGATGCTGTACTGTATTTTCTGAGAGTGAAGACATTGTAAAATTAGAATTAATAAGTTCAACCAAAATTACAGCAGACAAGGGATAATCATAGTAATCATAGGCTTTCATTTTCCTCGTCACTGTGGCAACACATAAATCAGCATCCAGTCATTGGATCGTTTCAAAAGTCAAGACGCATCTCACTGTTGCTGCAGCTTTCCCCCAACTGTGAAGAGAAACAATGACCGACTGTAAGACCGCGTCCACCCCAGCCGTGGCAACGCAATCTGAAACGTTCCTACCCTGAAAGGCCTTATGAAAATAATGGAATATGTTAGTTGTGTTTTCTGGAGTGCGCTCCTTTCAAGGGAAGGGGAACTGAGCTAGACGAGGAGTCAGGGAGTTTAGGGGAGTGGTGGAAATGTGTTGTAAAGCAGCAGCTATTTCTGCAGTGTTCCAGTGACGCTGGTACCCTGACAATGACTGATCCTTCAATGCTGAAAAGCAAACTGAATATATAAAGCTACCAGGAGAATGGTGAATTCACACTACTTTCTTCACTCGCTTTTGAAATATGATGTGATGTATGTGTGTAATATGATAAAACGGGACTTGTGCACAGGGAAGTGAATCGACGTGTCACAGTTAAGTTACTTAAAACCTTTATATAAACCTTAATAAAGGGTGTGATTTGCATTTGGCAGCTAAAAGTAATAGGACCTGAAAGATGTAGAATGAAATGTATGAAATAAATAATACTGGGTCTTTTAACAACGCATTAGGATATAACTTCACATTTTGTAATAAATAGGACCCTTATTAAGTAATAACCAGCCCCATTTTGTAATAACATTGTGAACACAAGACGTTATAAGTTGTGCCACATTTTATAATAACCTATTACATACATCTTATGTACTGTATAGTGGGAGTTATGACAAAGTGACATTTTATCAAATACTAAAGTGTGACATAAATGAAGATACGTGTTGTTTCATATGTTGAGTTATCACATATTGATCATAAAAAAGAGGCCCATTGAGACTCGACCATGGAGAGATACACTGTTAGGGCTGGATAAAACAAAAGCAATACTCCGAAGCAATTAAATTCTATTGTTATTCCAATTCCGTCTTAATACAAGGGGTATTAAGATGGAATTCCACTGCACCAAAAGACACCCCCTTACATCTGGCATTTGTCATTGGTGGGAAAGGTTACACCCGGGTTTCAGCCCCAGGACAAATAACCATGCAGTAGTCATGGGTATTTATCAGCTCTGATCGGCTCTGATGGAAACATGATACCCAGGTCGACACGCAAATTTTCGCCCCTTTACCGGCGCGATGTGACGCACACTGACATTCCAGACGTTGGCGTGTAAATAAACAGGAATATCCGTGTATCATTAGATCATGTCATATCCGATTTTGGATCGAAAATGAAAATCAGGAGTTAATTACTTTTTTTCCCACATGGGGGACCATGAAATGTTCTGAGTGCCGGTGCGGCTCCGTGGGGACCACAGCGGAGAACCCTCACGCTCCCCGCCGGGCTCCAAGCCACTCCAGCACCGCCCAAAGGTGAGCTCTGAAGCAGAGGAGCGTCTCTGCTCCCTGCCGCCGAAGAACAGGCATTGGGCGCTGCCGGTGCAACCATTAATACTCCATGCTGCTTCTACTGTAGCGTTGGGTCCTTCACGAATGAACTGATTCTTTTTAACGGCTTTTTTGTAGGAACGAAGAGAACCGCGTCTGGCTGGGTGATGAGACTTTTTTTTTGGCCAAGTTCTACAGTTTTATGTCGTTGCTGTCTCCTCTCCTGTTTTTTTTCACACTCTAACCATGACACGGCCATTTTCCTAAAGGCAAGATAAGGTTAGCAGGATACAGATTCTATTATTCGTTTGCAGACTCAAAGACCAGACAGACGACCCAGTAACGACGGAGGTTAGAGAGAGAGGAAGCGCCAGTGTTGTCTGTTCTGGGCTACTGTAGAAACATGGTGGTGCAACATGGCAGCCTCCATGGAAGGGACCCACTCCCTAAGTAGATATAAAGGGCTCAATCTAGGGTGACAAAAACACAACGATTCTTATTTTCATGGGATTATTTTATTGTTATTTTATTTTTTTGTCATTATACACTAGTTAAAACATGCTTATGAAAATTGTATCAGTAAATTGTACACACTGCACCTTTACGTCAGTAAAACAAGTGTCAGAGAGACTATCAGTCAGAAAATACAGGCAGCCAGCCAGTCACTATACAAGCAGCAGTAAGAGCAGCTGAGGACACCTGTCAGAGTCTTTTCAGCAAGAGACAAAAGGGCCAACTGAGACAATGGTCCACTATCTGCTAATGAAGGCTGCTCACTGGGAACAGAGCGGCTGGATTGTCCCACAGCGCTGACCTGACCGACATACATTCACCGTGACACACTTATTTCATTCAGTGGACATGTAAACAACGGATTTCAAACAACAAAAGTCATGAACTATTAAATGGTCTAAACACCGTAGACGGTGACGATCGTTGGGATTATTCACCATACGGTACTTAGAAATGGAGTGATCAATAATGTACTGCAACTTTTCTTACGTACTGTAGGAATTGGCACCTGTCACGTTTGACTGTTAAAAAGCACTGATTTTACGATGTATATTATGAATAAAATACTATCAACAATGTATTATATAACATTATATATTATATTTATATATTTTACAACGTATCTTATATTCTGTTCTACATTTCATAACTACATTGTAGCTTCTAGGGCAGTTTATGACTTGTTTTAATTTTGAATGTATATATATATATATTTGTGAATTAAATGTATATACTACTACTTCATGTTCCAAAGTGAGCTGCTGCAATGGTTGCATTTCCACTACGGGAAATGAATAAAGTACTATCGTTTCTTATCTTATCTTATCTTATAATTACAGTATTTATAGAGGAGAATAGATCAGAAGGGCGCTCTGATACCTTCTTAATTCAGTCATACTGCTAATTCAAGATTATTTGTCACATACATACACATACGGTCGTACATATATGCAGTGAAATGTCATGACACCCGGTGATTACGCACAAGCTCTATAAGCTAGATTCTGGGTTCTATAATTATATAATAGGATTAATTGTCTGTGTTGTATTAAATATACATCTAAATCCTCCTAAATGAAACTTTACCATAACTTAATTGAGAACAAAAGGGAGCTTCATTCATAAACATGAAGCATAAGACCAAAGTAAATAAAATGACCAACACATGCGCATGCATCGCCTGTCAGAACCAAAGCCACGCTGTGCTTTCCCCCCCCATTGTGCCTGAATAGCAAACATCCTGGTCCGTCAGCAACTGTACACACACACGCACACGCACACACACACACACACACACACACACACACACACACACACACACACACACACACACACACACAGACACACACACACACACACACACACACACACACACACACACAGCTGCCACCAGCAGCAGCTACCTAGCTAACATGCCTCTTGGGTGTCATCGCTCCCCCATGGCAACGTAGAATTACCAAATTTGACTGTGGAAGAGCATCTACAATTATTTAGTAACGGCTAGAGATTTTAACACTTTGGCCTTACGCACCCCTGGGGTTAAATATTATGCAACTGTGTGTGTGTGTGTGTGTGTGTGTGTGTGTGTGTGTGTGTGTGTGTGCGTGTGTGTGTGTGGGCAGGGGATTGCAGAGAGCCATTCAAGGGCATTTCTTTTGGGTTGCTAGGAAAGCGGCCTCCTTAATTCCGCATACGCCCTGACGCTCATATTACCACTCAGCCATAAGAGGTTCAAACCTCCACCCTGCTCCTCACTGCTGTCACTTTGACCCACTGCACAGATACAGGTTTGACCAAAAATACTTAAATATTATATAACTGCAGTGAGAATGGCTTTGTTTTGTATCTCAGCTACATGCACAGCACATTTTCACAACTCCCTCAATTTCTTCACTTTCATGAAACGACCTGATGTTAGAGTCTAAACTGTGTTAAATAGGAATCAGGCGGAATCAGACGGATGTCTGTTGGGGAACTGTTTCACAGTTATTGCCAGGGTAATAGAATAGCATTTGGGCATTTGATTTGACTCGCCAGCTAGCTCTTCAACAAATGTCATGCCATGGTAACGGACACAGGCCTTATGTCTGCAGCAGTTCACACACACACACACACACACACACACACACACACGCACACACACACACACACACACACACACCACACCACACCCATCTTGACACACACACAATCCATGCTTGGAATACTCTGGATTAAACTCTGCTCAGATGCAGTAAAGCCCACAGAAAGTTTTCCATGGGGTGGTCTGGTTAAGGGCTGCAGCACCTAAAAAAAAAAATATATATATATATATATATATATATATACATACACACACACAGTATAAAGCTGGGTGGGCAATAAAATAATATTGTACTTTTTTGTGAAGCAAATAACATGATAACATTGGTAACATTGATGATTTTCAGAAGTTCTTGGAAGACTTCTTCTGGAAGTTTCACTGGGAAACTGGGCACCACTAACCCAAATAGCATACCGTCATTACATTAGCATTAGCATTCAAGCTCTATTTCTAAAATACTACTCTCAAAACTTGAAAACATTTAGTTAAAAAAAACAATGTGTGTATTCCCCTTTATTAATCTCCCTGGATCCATGACATCAACAGTATAAAGAGCAGAGATGGCCAACAGAGTGTACATCTCCTGCCATCCCAGCAGACATTTAGTCATCAGATCATGTGATAAACTGCTGACCAGTGACACAGAGATAGCTGTTACAGTCCCGGGGTTGGGTTTCCCAAAATAAAAGTACAAAGGAAAAACAGAAATCACCAAGTACAACCAATGCTGAGACTAGAATAGGGTATCGGTATTTCAGAATACCACAAAAAAAAATGGCATTCCAAGAGCCAATTTTTAAAACAAATGCATGCCCTTCGCCAAGAAAGATTCATTTTGTGCCAATAACATTCTATGTTCCAATGACCCCAACTAGCAGACACTCGCTATCAGACACTTAAGCAAGTGCTGTTTTACTGTGGATCAGTACAGCTGTGAAGTGCTGAAGATATGCAAACTTGCGCTGGTATAATTGCTTTCATACAACAAGGCTATTTATCGCGTCGACTGTAATTTCAGACAACAGAACTGTCTCATATTTGGCTCCAACCACAACAGACAGTTCTTGTTCTTCACAGGACTCCATCAATACATAAGCAGTTTCGTGACAGCAAATTTTAGGAACAGGGAATAGGAATTTGTACGTTAAAAATGGCATCGGCTCCATCACCAGTCATCACTCCTCCTTTAATACAAAGCATCCCTAACTTGGCTGAAGTTTTAAATACACTACAGACCCACTTTTTGTTTCCCATGTCTATTAGCCTTGACACACTGAGCTGCGAGGCAGATTGATCCTCAGCTGTCCAAACAGGGTTCAGAGTGTGGCAGTTCTGCCTACCACACGCCACCCAAGGGCGTGGGTCATAGGGTCAAGACCCTCCGGCACAGAGACACAGAAAAGAATGGGTTGTAGACACCAGTTTATTGTAGAGAGGAGGCTAGGTGGAATTAGCCAGGAGCAGATAGAACATGTCATGACAGAGCTCCTATCCTGAGTGTGTGTGAGGATGGGGGTTTTAACCTGATGCTCGTTAGCCCAACCAACGAGCAACAGGTATGCAGGTATCCCCACACCACACCGAGAAACAACAAAAAAACTTTTTTGGTATAATATCAACTTTGTGACAATAACTAAGTCTATAAAATCTATAAGATATCTCATCTGAGGTCAGAACTGCTGAATCCATTTAAGTCCCAGAAGATGGAAATTCCAGAAGCACAAAGTAAAAAAGGCAATTGTAGCTCAAGCACCCATGGGTGTGTGTTGGGTGTGTGTTGGGGGTGGGTGGCAAGGTGTGATTAGAAGAATCGGGGAAGGGATGATTAAAGGATAGAAGAGGAGAGAAGGAAGAAGAGAGGAGTGCTTAAGTGAGACTCAAAGGAACAAGGTACAAAGGAAAGCGGAGGCTGGAGAATGAGAACAAAGTAAGGTGGAGGAGAAGAATGAAGGATGGTCGAGTCTAAGGGTGGGTGGAGGGGGATGGGGAGAGGCAGCCTAACAACCGGAAATAACAATTAGTGGGTTTCTATTCCCCAAGTTACTCCGTCAATTAGAGAGTTCCTGCAGGAAAACGCCAGTGGAAAAACGGTTACTGAATCAGACAAAGCAAATCAAGGCAACCACTGTATCAAGTGACTTATTTTGCATGCCCAATGTTGAGAACGAAGATTGCAATGGTTTAGATGAAAATAAAGGCACATAGTGTATGTATATATACACAGCTTAATTAATAAGCAGAAATGGAAAATGTACACCCAAAAAAAACCCAATACATTAACTCTCCAAGAAAATTTTTGTTTCCTTAGGATAGGTTTTGTGGTGACTGTTACAGGACTTTTTCTTCCACAGATCTATGTTTGGGTTCCTTCTTCCCTCTTTGTCGATTTCACAAGCATTTGAAAATGATAAGTGTGGCAGACAAGGGGGTGTGGTTAAGCCACAGTCAGCAGGTGATGGTGCTCCCCGTGGCGGCGCAGTTGTACTGGGTCTGCCTGATCAGCCTCTTTAGCGCTGATATGTCTGCCCCGGCTGGGAAAGTGTGGCAGTTTCAGGGACCTCCAGCACAGAGACACAGAAGATGGGGGGTTGTAAACACCAGTTTATTGTAAAGAGAAGGCTAGGTGGAATTAGCCCAGGAGCTGATAGACATGTGTCATGACAGGGCTCCTATCCTGAGTGTGTGTGGGGATGGCGGTTTTACCTGCTGCTCGTTAGAACAACCAACGAACAACAGGTATGTAGCCACTCTGAACCCAATCACCTAGATCCAAGTCAGTTGTGGCTGGTCAAACCAGACCATCCCCACATCACAGAGAGTTTTCTTATATGTTGTTTTGTCTTTCAGTCGGGATCACGTGGTGCAGGTCGCTGCAACACCTGTGGACCGGACCACGACCGAGGAAACAAACACGGACATTAATTATTATCTTTATTTAATGCTCCCGGTTTTGGCCAGCAACCCCTTTTGTTTGTGAACTGTAATAGACTCTCGCCATCTTGGTGCCCCACTGCCAGAACGACTCCGTCTCCCTCCCTTAACCTGTTCATGTGGGCAGAGACTCCCACAAGAAGTTTTAGTAGAATGAGCATGTTAGTATTGTTTTAAAGATATACCATATATAACCAGATATACCAACTGAACATTGAAAAGGTTGAACCAAATATCCATGCTCTAATTAGATCTTAATGATAATGTGCTTTCAGATGGTACACCGTGGCTGTTCAATAGTATTCTGGAAGGTGTTCATTGTTAGACTACGAACAAGTAGGGCTGGGCGATAATCGTTATAATATAAATATTGTGCTATGAGACTACAGTAGATATCGTATGGGACTTTGGTCATTGTATTATTGTGATATAGTTAAATGTTGTCTTTCAGTCTGTATTACAATAGAGTAATGCAATTTTCTGACTATTCTGGCAGTTCTAATTTGTTGGTTATAATATCCCCATTACTAATGATTATTTCTCAAGTAAATATCTTATGAAAGCACCAATAGTCATCCCCAAAATATCGTCAAAGTATCAATATTGAGGTATTGGTCAAAAAATATCATGATATTTGATTTTGTCAATATTGCACAGCCCAACAAAGTGGTATGCATGAGTCATTGATTTTCTAAACCTAAGTCAATATAAGATATGCTATTAACATGATTTTTGGGACTACATGTAGGTCCTACTGCTATATTGAATTTTATTTGGAGAGGACCCTGTTCACTAAGCACCCACACATACACGTGTGTCCGTGTTCCTCTGCCACAAACCCACATACCACAGCAACCACCATCTGACAGCGGGTTTCCAGAAATAGGTTCTGGCTGCTCAGAAGGGCTACAAAACAAGTGGCCAGACAGATACAGTGTACAGTGGATGACTGGTCGGCAATGATTATTACAAATGTCATCAAGCCCACAGAAAGTGGCAAGAATAGCTGTTGGTGATGCAATGTAAGGATTGTTCGACTTGGTCTGTACATTATGTTCAAAGCCCTTGAACAGCGCCTTTAACCACACAGGAGCAAAGTTTAATAGCCCTTAGTTCTATAAACATATCCTGTGTTTACAGTATGTGCCTTGTGCCGTACAATCATTTTTTTGTCATCAAAAATAACAAAGGTTGAAGGGCCAGGCTATACACTTTGTGCATACTTTGTCCCAATAGGGGAGAACACTTGTTGGGTTGTCTATGTTTTCAGGGAGAGCTCTTGGATGTATTTCATGCTCAGCCTCTAAGTTACTCTATTTAAAGCGGAGGGTCAGTACTAAAAAACGTAGGGATTGTGAAGTGGATATGGCAACCGACATGTCTCCCACCACTTCCAAGAAATGCAAATGCAGACTCCTGATTCTCCTTCATATTTCATAGCACTGAATATCGGATCAAATGTCGAACTTAGGGTCAAACATCCAGATGGGAGCATGTAGAAAATATCCTATAATGCTAACTTTCTTCCTGGCGTAGCAGAGGATGCCACTGATAGATAACATTTTGCTACATTGCCAAGGCTAGTTCTCAAACTAGACATAGTTTTATGACACTGTACGAACACGCAGACAGACATTCAATACTATATAGTGACTGATTAACTGAGTATTTCAAATCAGTTCCTACAGAATAGAATACCAGCCTGCGGACAGTGCTCATCTCCGACTGTATACACTACGAGGTACTCGTACAGGGAGAGACACAAACGTATATTAAAATAGACGGGGACGTTTAGTACCCGGCGATTATCTATGGGCGTGTTTTGAGAAACTTTGCTTTGCTGTGACCACCGGGCTGTTATTCGTCCTTGCAGACCAGACTGTATTTATGTGGATTACTCTTAGACCTTGGCCTTCATCCGAATTTGTTGTCAAATGCCACTTCTGTAACAAGACACAGAGGTAACAGACACCTGCGCACCTTTTATTTTATTTTCCACAGGAAAAGTCTTTCACGTTGGCAGGCTGGAGACATATCGGACAAATTTTTAGGGCAAGATTGCTGCATGGATTGCAAGATTATGGTCAAAAGCCAAGACCACTTAAGTTAGATACTGCCACCACACACACTTTGGTAAAATCACTGATAAGCATGGATTGCCTCAAAACACGTTTGTTTGGACAATGCTTTTCAGTATTGTTTCCCAGTCTATGTGTTCCTCAGCCCTGCTCATATCACTAGAGGTCCCATTGGTTTCTGTTGATGAGGCCCTAGCAAAAATAAAATTCAAGCGGAATGCAGTACAATTTCAGACTTTTGGCAACGTGGAATAAAAAAGGTCCAAACAATCATCCAATCGATAGACAATTCTATCGGGAAGGGTTTAGGGTGTGCAAACATAGAATGTAATGTAATGCGGCAAAGTCGTTGTCGACAACGTTGTCTGTGGTCGTAGTTGATTCACACAATACACTTCACAATGAGAGTTAGAAGTCACATATACTACAAGGGGGAAAACATCACAGTATTTGTTTTAATGCAATACAAGAACACTTTTACACAATGAACATTACATTTAATCAATAATAAATCCAAAACATTTTTTGCAGTGCACGCTGGGTAACAGTACCCAGAGTGTTGCCAAGGGTAGCACCCATTGGCATCACTTGTCATAGGCTAACGTTACGTCCTAAAAATCTATATTTAGGCCTAAAGTTATTGGTTATTTTAGAGTCTCTGATGTTCTTGCTATTTATCAGACTCTTTTGTGTACGCATACCGATATTGCTGTTGTCCTTGGTCTGACTACTGCTTACAGTAACCTATGTTGAGTTAATAATAAACCGTGGATTTGTGAAACAGTCCTCCGTGTCCGTGTGCGTTGAAACATTACATTGTGCGTTACATTACACCTACGCTTTTGAACGACGGTATGATGGACAATGCGTTTCATAGGGTAAAACACCCAACCCGGAACTCATTTGAGCTGCAAAGTATTCTAATTACACCCGTTTATGGATTTTTTATTTTTTGGATGAAAAAACCTGTAGAATGTTAATTCAAAATATACCACATTAAACAGAGGATTCATTGGACAACATCTCGTTGCGTTTGTCTCTCTGTCTCTGTCTCTCTCTCTCTCTGTCCAGACACAGACAGACATAGACACAGACACACACACACACACACACACAAGCACACACACACACACACACACACACACATACACATACACACACACACACACACACACACATGGAGACCAGGCCCAGACATGCACCAAATAGAAGCCGGGGTGCTAATTAAGACCGTTGTGTTTATAGCAGACATTGTACACAGCAGACTGTGGACTGAAACTGATAATCAACAAAACCCTCCATGATAACATGTGACGGAAAAACCAAACAGGGTCAACTCTACGTCCAACAGTGCATAGGAAAAAAACAGAGCTTACAGGGAAAAAAAAATTCTATGTGGGACCGTAAACCTTTTCCACTAACATTTTTCGAATTTAGAAAAACTAACATGGGAGGGCTTTCTCGAACTAGCACGAAGCTGAATCATTATTTTATTACCTCAATTACCTGGCAGGCAAAATGGATGTTGTCATATTTATCAATAATTTTGAGATAGCCAGCGCCAGCACAGCAAACAGGCAGCATTTTTATTTAGTCTACTTCATCGCTCTGAAAGGGCGCTGCACCTGCATGCCACTTTTCCATCCCAAACACACTGTGGAAAGCCAGTGTGTGCTTTTTAAGGTTTATTTAACTACAGCTGGGCGAAGCGGTAAAGGGGCTCCCCAAGCAAGATGACGAAAGCCCATGAATCCCACACAAAGGCAGTTGCCATGGTGATTTATGCAGAGCGAAATGTCACACAGTGACCGGATGAAAAGGTTACTTTGGCTCCATTGCCAACGGACACCGTGGCCGGTCTACATTAGCCATTAAGCCACAAAGGCCTTGGTTGTGTGAAATACAACCAGCACCTGGTTCGGGAAGGACCTGTCCTTGCCATCGTTTTACTTCCATGTGTGTCTACTTTCCATGTAGGGAAAAGCTCAGCGGGGAGAGGCCTTCCAACAATTTCTGCATTTCTTTACTGTATGTAGACAACATTCAAGTATGTCACAATATTAAGATAACCAAAATTCGAGAGGAAATCCAGTGTCGTAACACAATATCCCAATTATAATAATATATGTGTCAACCCGCCCTAGTCTGATGGAAAATGAACTTGCTTAATTTGATCGTGCTAAAATCCTGCTCGGTGGAAAGTTCGGGCAAAATATCCCAGGTCCTTGCAGCTTACCTCCAGGTCCTTTTTTTTGCGTGAATGGGCATCAATCGTTGGAAACAGTACTATACTGTATCGACTAAAAGAGGGGTCCTCAACCCGACCCAGTTGAGGCCAAATTGGTCTTCATTGGTGGAATTGGTGTATGAATTTGCCATAAATATAAGTTCGCTCATGTATATATATATATATATATATATATATATATATATATATACACACACACACATACAGTTTATACATATGTACATAGGAACCTGAATATTTATAACAAGTGCATTTGTCCCCCCCAATAAAAACACTGGTGCCTAATTGTTGTGTATTCCTTCACATAAATGAAGACAGCTCCACCATAAATTCATGAGGCACAAATTGGTGCATACAAATTGACAGGAATGCAGGAAATAAAGATTCCTTCCGGGAGGACCCCCAGACCCCCCACTTAATGTGGCCCCCACTTAACGAAACCTACACCACTGTATATACATGTATATGGGTTACTCAATTTCTACAGGCTATGCTGGAAATGGCATTTTTAAAATCTTGTTCCATGTGCTCTTTTTTTTATTTTGAGCACCTGCCCCTCCGAAGGTCTCTGCACAGGCCTGTGAGAGCCTTGCTGGAAGCCAGAGTACGTATAAAACTATACCGCCTTGAGATAAACGCACAATGAACTAATAATAACACTTGCGTGTCATAATTGGGCGATATGCCTTTAGGCAGCACACATTGCAATACACAGTTTTTTGGTGTAAATAAATAGTGCAATTAATAGAACAGATACGACAGATAAAGTTTCTTACAATATTAGAGAGTTTAGTATCATTCATACCACATTTCTCTATGTGAAATTTGAACGTGTAAGTCCTTTATCCTGAGGTAATACCACATTATAACATGATTGGAAGTTATTCGTTTATTATTTTGGACCAGTGTTCTTCAAAGAACAATGAAGAGCACATACTTTATTTACACTCGGGAATTATTTCTCTATTTTCTAACATTTTGCTTAAACTGCTTGCAATTGACTCAACTGACTAATAACTTCAATCGTGTCAATTCCAGCATTAGGTATCACAATTCACCTTATAGCCCCTCTGGCCTTCAGATATGTAGAATGCAATGCTCTTACTGTATATCAATGAGAAATTTGAAGAAACAAAACAAAACACAAAACATCGGGAACCACTCCCCTACACTATAAAGGGACGTTTCTGGCGCCTGTTGTGATTGTTCTTGAACTGAGAGAAATGTGCAGGTGCTGAAAGGAGCGGAGTGCCGGTTCCCCGCACAGGCTGCTCAGAATCAACCAACACATTCGAATGCCACATGAGTATGGGATGTACGGGGAAAGGGTTCCGTTACAGCGGTGTTATTTGTCAGCCCATAGAGGCCAGTTCACCCTGCCTATGCTGGAAGGCTCCCTTTGATTTTGGTGTTGAATGGCTTTCACACGCCCTCTGTGCGGACTAGCATATTGTTGAATGTAAATCCAACGTACTTAAATCACACCTTCGTCCAAGGATGTTATCAGGAATCAGGGAAGAATATATGGACAATAAAAAAATAAATAAAAAAGTAATGGCAGCAAAAACATAACAAATCCAAATCGAACATTGGATAAAATTATTAATGAATAACAAATCAAATACATTGGAATAAAAATGTCTAAATCCATCCAACTTACCCATGTGGCGGTTTGGAAGCGGCGTCCGGGTCTCTGCAGTCCATCGCGTCACAGGACACTTGGATTATCCCAATTAGTTTGCGTCTTCCCCATGTATCTCTACTGCTCTTTTATTCTCACCTCCCCACACGGCGTGCAGGGACGACGCTGCAAAACAACTACACACAATTCAACGGCTGACGAGTCGGGTGGCACTCAAGGTTTCAAGCCGGTTCGGAGCGAAATAACCACTTACTTGCACGGAACTACTTCTACCCACCCACCCCCCTCCCCTCTCCGCCGACTCCCCCGGCGTCCCCGCGGCTGAGCGGCTCCCGGCTGTCCCGCCCCCTGCAGCCAGCAAGCCCGGACGTCGATCACCCGCACCGGGAACCCGCTGAGCTCACCGGTGGGCCGAGCCGTAACACAGAACGTATTCAAACACGAATGTAAAACTCAAAGGTGCTTATTCATTTCAAATGGTATTGCGACGTCAGTGAGAAGCACGAAAGAGCAAATCTGTGTCAACAACTGTGGTAGAGCTTGAGATACTGAAATTAGTTCCCGTCATGTACCAAGTTCGTGCATCATGTTCCGTACTTTTTTTTATTTGCAAATAGACGTTTCCCTTCAGAGGAAAAAACAAAAGCAAAACACAAAACACAAAACGTGTTTCAGTGCCCACGGAAAATGAAACGAAATAGGAACGAAAAGATGAAGAACGACAATCGTGCGAACGTCAGGGACGAGACGGCGGCGGCGGCGGCGGCGGCGTGACGTCAGCTCGTCGACGCACCAAAGTAAGTGCACGTTCTCCCAGCATGCACTGCGAGAACGTAGTCACTGTCAACTCCTCCCCCAGCCAGCTGGAGCATGCGCACCACACGAGGGCGCCCAACGGCTGAGCAGTGGCGTCAATAATGTTAATATTAGAATATATCATATTAATATCAACCAGAACAAGAAACGAAATGTATATATTGTACCGAATCATATAATAAAATAAAATAATATCATGTATATTTGATTATTTTCAACAAAAACCAGAATTTGTTTGCTGCATTTTGTTGGTATTGGAAATGTATGAAATGGATCCTTTGTGTTTTTATTGCCAGTTGCCCACTCATAAAAGCAGGAGCATGTTCTTAAATTGTAAGTAAATTGAAAAATAAATGTCATGTTTATATTCTGTTCATGATTTGTGTTTCACAAACAAACCAATTTTAAATGTGTACCGTTCGTCTGTCCTGTTGACTTCTGGTTTTCTTTTTTCGGACTTCTTTGTTTCTCTTCCTCCTTTCCGTTTCTGATGCAGTATGACCCCCGCATAAATACAACCCTTGAGAACAATGGTATCAAATAATAATCGAACAGTAAAAAAAGAAAAATCACTCAAAGGAAGCAACCTTGACACTGCTGTCTCTGCGGCCTTGGTGGGTTGTACGAGAGGCAGCTGCTTCAGCACTGTAGATCTTGAGAATGATAAAGCCTCAGCACTGTGCATCCAGAGAGAGTGATACAGCCTCATTACTGTAGACCCAGAGCAGAAGGACAGAGCTCCAGCGCTCCAGGCCCGGAGCAGAAGGACAGAGCTCCAGCTCTGTAGATCCAGGGAAGGATAGAGCTTCAGCACCCTGTAGATCCTGAGCAGTAGGATAGAGCTCCAGCACTCTAGATTCAGAGGTGTTGATTACTTGACAGGAAACAGTGAAACATTATGCATTCCAATAGTTCAGGTGAGTCTGCTTTCAACAATTGAATTATACAATTGTTTGAATATGGTTTTACTGAGCTGATTGCATGGGCTCGGTCTGGTCTTCATCTCCAGGTTATTCTCTTTTTTTTTTTTTTTTTTTTTTTTAACAATTCTGTTAAAAATGTTCTTACAGAAAATACAGGGGTGGAAGGTGACTATAAGTTAATATGACTCCCCTTGCGGCTGCCTGCGCGAGCACCTTGTGTCGATTACGCACATTTTGGTATTTTTTAGTGTTTTTCGAGCTTATAGACCTTATTGTGCGTAATCACCGGGTGTCATGGCATTTCACTGCATATATGTATGACCGTATGTATATGTATGTGACAAATAATCTCTTGAACTTGAACTTGAACTCGATTGTATTTATTTATTTATAAAAAATAATAAAAAATTGAATGTGGTATGTGTTTGTACTGTATATACTGTACGTGTAGTATGTCTAATTTAGCATGTGTTAATTACACGTGAACCAGAAGATGGCAGAGGAGGCCTTATTAACAGTATAGAACTAGTCACGCATTCAATTCCAACATAGCCACAAATTATCATAATATTATTATTGTTATAATATTATCATCATTATTATTATACCTTGTTTTGTTTTTTCTTCAGGTGCTGAGCCAACCCCTGCTTTATACGACTATTCAGATTATTATAATAACTTCGATGAATTCAGTCAGCCATGCAACAACAGCAGTGAGAGAGCCTTTGGCAGGGTGTTCCTGCCCACTCTCTACAGTCTGATCTTCATCCTTGGTTTCATAGGTCAGTTTCTGTTTGTGTCGGCATGTGTTTAGGCCTCCACTGAAATATATACCTCGACAGAATATATATTTTCTACACAGATATAACAGTGCATAGAAATTGATGTGCAAGTATGCTTTCAATTCAAATGAAAAGTTCAAGGATTTGTTTTGCTTTCAAGGCAATGGCCTGGTGGTCTGTGTCCTGGTGAAACACCACAACAAGACCAACCTGACAGACATCTGCCTTCTCAACCTGGCTGTATCTGACCTCTTCTTCGTCCTGGCCCTGCCCTTTATCTCCTATTCCATTGTTGTCGAATGGATCTTCGGAGCCTTCATGTGCCGTCTTGTCTCCGGCCTGTTGGTCACGGGATACTACAGCAGCGTCTTCTCCATGGTGGTCATGACCATAGATCGCTACGTGGTCATTATGCACGCTCACACGCTGGCGAGACATCGTACAATCAGGGTGGGCATTGCTCTCACTTCTGTGGTTTGGCTGGTGAGTTTGTGTGTGTCCCTGCCGACCCTGGTCTTCACACGATTGGTAAACGAGGACTCCGTCTGGAAGTGCGATTACTTGCCTGACAACCGTGTCTGGGTTGAGGTCAGACGCTTGTCAAGCAACATCTTTGGCCTTCTAATACCTCTGTTGGTCATGGTAATTTGCTACACCAGGATGCTACCAACCCTTGTGGCAATGAAAAGCGCTAAGAAACACAACGTCATCAGGCTGATTGTCACCGTAGTCGCGGTCTTCTTCCTCTTCTGGACTCCACTTAACATTATGCTCTTCATATTTATCCTGAAGTCGTGGGACATGTTAAAGTTAGATTGCCACATGAACACACGCATGAACTTGTCAATGCAAGTAACAGAGACAATTGCTTTCATTCACTGCTGTCTGAATCCCATCATCTATGCCTTTGTGGGACAGAAGTTCATGCGTCGTCTGTTAAAGCTGCTGGGGAACTGGCTGCCTTGCCTTTCCTCTTATATTTCCAGGAAAAGATTTGAGAGCTCAGCCAGGAAAAGCTCTGCTATGTCCAGGTCCTCTGAAGACACTATTGCCATGTAGGTTAACAGTATCCAGGTATTTCATTGAGCTGTGCTTTTTGTTAACCTTTTTTTTTTTTCAGTGGTTTTTCAATTACTAGTCACCATGCAGCCCATGACAATTTTGCAGTGATTCATATGTTAAGGAATTCCAGTCCACCTTGAACCACACAACCTACTGTCTGAGTTTCAAAATATCCCTTGTCAAACTACTGGATTTTAATGACTCTTTACTGATTCATCATTTATTTGAAAAATGGAACATTTACAGTTTCTTTTGAAAAGCACATTTAGTTAGAGGTCAAACCTAGGTCCAAACATTTTCTCATTATATATGCTCCCCCTGACCACATGGTCACCGATAGTATCTCCTACCATTGTCATACAGTTGACACAGAGCTGTATCCGTCAGTTAAGCGCAATGACAACAGAATATTAGCTCTGCAAGAGCATTTGAGGATATTCAGCTTCTTACAGATGGACATTGAAAAAACAAAGGTTGTACTTATTGGTTTTGATCATTTAACTAAGCCAGCTCAAAATGATTTTTGCCTGCTAGTTTTGAATGTCAGTACATGCACCATCATTTAGAATTGTACGCATTTCCTCAATCACATGAGAAACATTGCCAGATTAACTGAGTTCTCACAGAAGCACCAGGACCATCTTCTGGACCTCAGAGCAGCCCCCTTGGTTAAATATTTAAATCAATGGAGATGTGAGATGTGGGAATGTGCTCCACCCGAGCTTTGCTGGCATTTAAGTAAGACTGATCACTGCAGTGATTTAATCCTCATTTCATTTTTTTTTTATTGTTATGTTTTATTGGTATTATATCTGTATTTCCTTATTTTAATGCTTGCCAAAGAACTTTGCAACCTTGTTTTGAAAGGATCCATATGAATAAAGCTTTACTCGTGTACAAACTCACTTATTTGAGTCCCACTGTTAAATTAATAAGGCAAGCGGTATCACCCTTGCAATCTCACACATGCACATCTGACAAATGACAAATCTACACTTAAACCCACACACACAGGAATTGTTACGGCAGTGAGGGTTTTTCACTGAACCACCACCATTAGGCATCCACACACCAGCTGAAATAAAAGCCATCTATCTTTAAGTGTCAAAAACAAAAGTTAACACATATCAGGATTTTACATACTAAAATAGTAAATATACAAGGATACCAAAGCTTTGACTACTAACATCAGCCAAGAAATGTGACTACAATGCAAATCCTTGCTCTCATCACACATTGTTTTAAGTCATGTACATGTATGGTTTGGCCACGTTGGAACTTATAATGAGTCTGTTTATATAGAGATGAGTCACATTTTGTAACCAATACTCTTAGGCACATTTAGGACATTTGGATAGTGTTGCCTTTAGATAACTTTTTAGCATTATAAACAAATTTTCACAACTGAAGACAAATTCCATGTTTTGATCATAGACTGGAACCACAACGTCAGTCTACATATTGTTCATACATCCCTTTGTATTGTAAAAAAGTAATATATACAGTGTATGTGTACTACGTCAGTCCTCTTAAACCAAATCAATGACGAAAAATAAGTAAATAGTGTTCATCATATAAAAAGTTAAACACACATTGTTCTGCATTCTCTTTTCAAAATATACTAATTTACCACATAATGCCAAGCCCTTGTATGTAAGAGGTATTTATCACGTTTTTATTTTTTTTATTTAACCTTTTTCTTTACCTTTCTGTTTGTCATTGCTGTCTTTCTATTATGCTAATTATTCTGTCTTCGACAAACAGAACACATTACTCAATTCAGCAATTGAGTGTTCAAGTTTGTTGAACTCCCAGATTCCTTTGCAAAATGTTAAATTAGTCAAGGTAATTTCTCTCAGGGTTTATGGTAAAGTATGTAAATTCTACACACTGAACAGGAAACCACATTATTCACACCTTTGTCACCCTTACTAGAAAAGAATGCATTTGATAAAAAGCAATGCAGGCGATGCGTGGCGCAAGACAACTGGTGAACATTAACAGGTAAATACATTTGATGTTTGCTCAATAGCGACTATTAATCAGACCTGTGTGTGTGTCTCGTGGCTAAGGATGCTCAGGAGAGGAACAGGAAACAGGGGTCGTCAAATGTGTTGTTGCAGATTGTCGGTGTGAACTGTGTCATAGAGAAGTGAATGTGAGAGAGATGTGGTCGAGGCTATTCACAGATACTGGATTGTAACCAAACTGATTAGATCTATATTTGGTTACAGTTAACAACTCAAAATCCTTCTAAGAGGTTATTATTATTCTGTTGCTCATTTTTCATTATATAATAATTTAATTTGCACGAAAGGAATTTCTAAGTGCCGTCAAGAAATAAAATGAGAAAAAATCTTTACAAAAGCAATGTTTGGATCTTGAGGATGCAGTTATTGTCTTGATGATTATTTCAATGTTAATAAGAAAACGTAGGGATTGTTTTGAACCGAACCGTGGTGGTCTCGATGTGGGCTTAAATGTCAGTTGTTTTTATTTAACTCTGTCCCCTTTGATGTACATGCACTCCGGAGGAAGCAAAAAAGGTCCAGATTGTACATTTTAAGTGAATGCTGTATTGTTAAAGAACAGGACTTAGGCTCGCCAGCAAATGCAAGGCAAGACTTTCTCAGCTTCACAGTCAAACTGAACTGAAGAGACAAAGCCTTATATATACACACCCCTTATAAAACTTATATATATATATATATATATATATATATATATATATATATATATATACACAGTATATAATATTTATTTTCATACTTAAACATTCTTATCCATTCTCTTTGCTTTTCCACCTTGAATCAGCACTATGATTGCGGGAGACGAGCCTCTGAACGCCACTGCAGAGGCAGCCTATGACGACAGCTTCCCCAGCTCATGTGAACCCAGCTCCCCTCTGGCAGACGGCACCGTTGTCTTGCCGGTTCTATTCTACCTGGTGTTTTCTCTCGGTCTGCTAGGTACGTCTGGCATGAGTCAAATATTTGCGGCGGGTTTTAAGCCAGCGCAGAGTTAACCGCGCAGATATTTTTGTGCCTCCCACCCCAAATAAAACAGGCACACTGTCATGAAAACTGAATGTGAACATGTAAATCTTTGGGATGGATAGGTAACTCGGCTGTGCTTGGCGTTCTCCTGCACCACGTGAAGCTGAAGACCATGACGGACGTCTTCCTCTTGAACTTGTCGCTCTCTGACCTCTTGATTGTTCTATCACTGCCACTCTGGGCCAGCAACTTCCAAAACAGCCTGCTGTTTGCGGGAGACACTCCGTGTAAACTGATGACTGGCATTTATCAGGTGCGGTCCATTTTTACATATTTACACAACACAATTAATGTCATGGTTTATGTTTTTACCAGAAAGAAGAGGGAATGGTTGTGGATCTGCACTTAAGGCATCTGGTTTTTAGAGCCTCTTTGAGGCTGAGGAGGCATTAAGGTTGATCAAATGTCCTCCCATCTTGTCACCCTTCCTCTCTTTGCCTCTCTCATCTCGCCGAACCAGTTGGGGTTCTACAGCGGGACTCTGTTCGTGACCCTGATGAGCATAGACCGCTACCTGGCCATCGTTCACGCCGTGGCAGCCAGGCAGGCCCGTACGCTTCGCTACGGAGTTGCAGTGAGCATTGCTATCTGGGTGGTGTCGATTGCCCTGGTGACGCCACAGGTGGTGTTCGCTGAGATGGTGGTGGAAGAAGACCTCGATAGCGAGAGCGGTGTCCCGATGTGCCAGGTGAGGTATCCAGACGCCCAGGTGGAAGAGTGGAAGCTGTTTCATAATGTCGGAGAGATCACCGTGGGGCTCTTGGTAGGCTTTCCAGTCATGACCTTCTGTTATGCCAGAATCTTCGCTGTCCTGCGGCGGTCCAGGATCTCCAAAAAAGGCAGAGCCATGAAGATGACCTTTGCCATAGTCTGCGTGTTTGTCGTCTGCTGGGTGCCTTATAACATCACAGTTTTACTCCAGACACTGCAGCTATTTGACATCCTGAACACCTGCGACGATGACAGTGCGATCGGCTCTGCCTTAGATGTGACTCAGATCATAGCACTAACTCACTGCTGTGTGAATCCAGTCATCTATGCATTTGTGGTTGAAAAGTTCCGGAGGTCCCTCATACCTGTGTTGTCTCGAGTCCCATACCTAGGCAGGCTGAATACCAGCCGGGCATCAGAGAATGACACCACCAACACGCTTGTGTGACCAGAATGAAGGATTTAATTGCAGCTATGTAATGGGTTTGTAGATGTTAAGATGCATGTACAGTGATGAATACTGAAAATAGATTTTAAAGGAAAGGCTTTCCGCTCTGCTGCAGCTGCTCCCTGAGGTTGAATACAGTTAAACGGGGCAAAATTTTAAGCCTTACAATTATTTTTATGGTTGCAAACAGTGAAGTTCGGGGGCAGGAGCTCAGGAGTTAGGGCAGGTCGTCTAGTAATAGGAAGATTGCTGGTTTGATCCCCAGCTACTCCTGGTAGCTCGCTGAGGTGTCCTTGGGCAAGATGCTTAACCGCTCCCCGGGCACCGCTATATGGCAGCCCACTGCTCCAAGATACATGGGTTACAAGGATGGGCAAAATGCAGAGGCAGGAATTTTGTTGCCACAGTACGTGTACTCTGTGCAATGACAGTTATAGTTGAATCAAATTTTTTCAGGGTTTTATTTTCACTCTTGCACTTTCGCAAATTAGCTGTTTTGGTGACATGCACCCCAGCATATGAGACTAGAAACGGGAAGTTGCGCGGATTCCTATTGGCAACATATTGTAGCCAACATAACATTGGTACCGGCAATTGAAAAAAGCAGTTCAAAATAATATGTGATTACTGTGATGTGAAAAATACACTAAGACACATGTGATACCCGTATGTTGCAATGTTGTAAGAGTTAATTCACAAACTGAACAATTTTAGAATAAGAAAATGATTCTGAAATGTACTTTAAAAAAAAAGAAAAGTGAAATAAAAAAAAAACGTGAGGTTAGTAACTTGGCATGTTACTAACCATGTTGATCTACAACCTTCTTGTTGTTTTTTTTGTCTCCGGGTAGGGGGGTGGCTGGGTTTGTCATGGAGACCTGGCAACCTTGCCTGTGTTGAGTTTAGTTTCTGCGGCATGGCTTCTGAACCAGCACAGGCGTGTCCCGAGAGCCACAGCTAGAGCGGCGCGTTGTAGAGCCACGCCCACAGCAACGGCCTCCTCCAGCGGTGATGCTGGCAACCACAATAAACTTAGAGCAAAACAAAAGCATTCAAAATTCATTTCTGCCTTTATTTTCCTCCACAGCATTTAATTTTACTTTTGATACTTAAGTGTATTTTATACACCTTAATATTTATAATTACTTTGATTAAGTAATTTTAATTAAGTACTTTTATTATCAGCTACTTTAAGACTCAAGTAGTGACTTTCACTTTTACCAGAGTAGTTTTTTAGTAAGATATCTCTACTTTTTTTGCATGCTGGGCATACAACACAGAGTATTTGTATGCCATTGCATTCAGGACAGAGTTAGTCTGCAAGTGGAGTTCAAGTTCTCAACCTGCAATGCAACTCTTTATTAATTCTTAAATCATCAAGAACTGCTGCAATAACTCTGTCCTGTGGATGCCCTGTAGAATGACAACAGCACAGTATTTTGTTATACAGAACCACCACCAATCCCCCTCTTTGGAGAACTATTTATCATGTTTGGGTCTATAAACAACTGATCACTACTGCAAGAGGAGCAGTTTATACAAAAACATGAACATGTATTGAAAAACAGTGAATTAGGTCCAGGAAATCTGGAACTACAACTGGTCAAGTGGCCTCTTCCTGTCATAGTTATGGCAGCAAATGAGGGAGGAAAGGAGAGGAATGCAACCAGGAGGGTGCTGGGGTGCACTTGAAGCAGGTGTGGTGGTGTGTGATGGTGTGTGTGTGTGTGTGTGTGTGTGTGTAAGATGTCCACCGGTGAGTGTACATGACTTATCCCCATTGGTACTGGTGTAGAAGGTCAGTAATATGTTGCGGCGCCTCCAAGCAGCGGAAGGGGCCTGAACCCCCCGAACTCCGCAGCCCCGTTGACACCCTACGGCCGCAGGAAAGCGGCACGCCCAGCCCCGAGGAGCATGACCCAGTCCCAGGGAGCACGAGGAGACCCCGCACCCCAGGGGCGCACACATACAACCAACCCCCAGGGGCAGGCACAAGACGCAGCCGCTGGCACAGAACCCAGACCACGGGCGCAAGGCACAGAGCGTGGGCCCGGATCCCGGCCCCACGGTGACAGACCGACACCCTGCCCGAGCCGCCCGCCGGCAGGACCCCCATGCCCACCCACACCCCGCACAAGGGGGAGGCCCGCCCCACCACAGCCGACCAGACGCCCTGCCCAGCGTGAGTGGCAAGTGCCCATACACGTAGCAGCGTGTGCCCAGCGCGGGGCACCTCGATACAGGCCCTCCGCCCACTACCCGACCGCGCCCCCACACCGACCTGCAAGCGACCGCCCACCCCGGAAATAACCCCAGTGCTCAATGTGTGCTGTTGGTAATGCAGTTCAAATTGTGGGGTTGGGGGTGCGAGTACTTCAGGCAAGTCGAACCCGAATCACTCGCACCCCTCCTGCCCTGCAACCCTGGTCCGATGGAGTGTTGTTCGGAGTAGGATTGGTGTGTGAGTGTATGTGTTCTAAGCTAATGTGGGTCGGATTACAATTTTTGGGACGGACGAGAAGCACGCTTGGGCAGGAGGATGACAGGCAAGATATCTCTACTTTTACTAAAGTGCGGCTTTCAACTAATATTTTTCCCACCGCTGCCTGCCGCATAACTTGGTAAAGAAGTAAAGATGTCACAGGCTGAACTGCTGCACTGCAGGCCCCTTGCACAGGCCACCACCACTATCATGACTTTAAAACAGCAGAAGTTAGCAGCAGTTAGCAGAAATGTCACAGAAAAACCACAAGTTGCAATGCACTGAATCATAGTCCCTAGAAGACAAAAACAACTTCAACAAGGAAGTCATTAACTGAGTTCAGTAACTTTCCACTCTGCTACATGGATGCAATAAAAAAAAAACCAATAAGGACAGAATGTGTCGAACCTTTTGACATGTTCTACCTGGGTGCACTGTTAATTGAGTGATTGCCAAAGTGGTACAGGTTAAAGATCTCTCTATACATGTCTTGCAAGCAGAGCTTCTTCCTGTCCTCAAACGATGTGTTTGCATGGTGCACCTGCAGCCCTGGTCAGAGAAGGCTTGTGTTTGCAGCTTGCAGGGCGTCGCAGTCTGCAGCTGTGGACCGTGCAGTAACCACATGTCAGCAGACATAGTTTCTGACACAAAATGTGGTCAGGGTATAAGTCAGGAAATATTGTGCATATGCAGCCCCTCAATTCTCAATCTGGCCACAGACCACCGAAGAGTGTAGTTAGTCTTGAACATAAAGGGTTGGTGTGTTAAAAGGCTTTATAACACGAGAGCTTCACTAACTTTCTGACTTGACGCTCCTTGACATTACGAGCAGCAAAACAGGCTGGACATTAGCTACATAGAATAAATGCTTGAGTTGGCTTTCAACACAACAATAATCAGGATGAACACGACCACTATCAGGTAACTCAAAATAATATATATATTATTATTTTTTTATTATTGGCAATTGTCCTCATTTTTTTTGTACATATTGAGGTTTATGGCATATTTCCAATTTCTGTCTACTTTTCTATTACTTCACTGTTATTTCCCATTGTTCTGTTGTGAGCTCCTGTAACACTGCAAATAATTTTTCATTTGCACTCAATTGAAAATCAATATCTGTAAGGGATGGAAATAAATGCTTTTTTGTTATACACAACAAAGAATTCACATGACTATTAATATTCTATTTACTAAACACTATATAACACTGCTGAAGTCTGTTTTTTATTATTAATCCAATGTACAATTTACAAATGTATAGTATATATATATATATATATCTTTTTAACTAATTGAGATAAACTCCTCAAGAATGGGTTCCATATGGACACTAACATAAGAAAATGCAGGTGCTTTCTGTTCTGTCATCAATAATGAAATGAAAAGATATTGGGTATTTGGCTACCATTTTTTAGGTTTTGCTAAAAATACTTGCACAAAAAATCGAAGAAGTGGAATTTCATCCTAATGATCCAGCTTTAACTCCTGTGTCTCTGTCTGGCCGTCACTGAATCTATTAGTGGAGACCTTTCTGCTGGCACAACTGAAGACGACTTTGAACCCGAGGAAGACTATGGGCAATGCATTTACAAGCGTCACGGCGCCTATTTCCTGCCAGTTCTTTACGCCCTCGTCTTCATGCTGGGCATCCTGGGAAACACTCTGGTCATCTGGGTGATGGTCGCCGGGGTGCGGCTCCGCAGCATGACCGACGTCTGCCTCCTCAACCTGGCTGTGGCTGACCTCCTCCTGGCCAGTTCACTTCCTTTTCTAGCCCACCAAGCCAGGGACCAGTGGGTTTTTGGATCAATCATGTGCAAGGCGGTCCTGGGCATCTACCATGTTGGCTTTTACACTGGGATTTTTTTCATCACCCTGATGAGCATTGACCGATACCTGGCTATAGTGCACGCCATTTTGGCTATGAGGGCGCGGACGCGATCCTTTGGAATAGCTGCTGCCGTGGTTACGTGGTTAGCTGGAATTCTGGCTTCTTTCCCTGAAATTGGCTTTCTTCAAGTGCAGGAGTCTCCAAAGCTCGACAGTAACATCATTATGTACTGTGCCCCTGTGTATGTCATTGTGGATGGCACCACGGCAAGGCACTGGTGGAGTATCTTCGCCCTTTATAAAATGAGCATTCTTGGTTTATTGATCCCAATTGCCATCATGGCTTTCTGCTACAGCCAAATCATTTGGAGGCTGCTTTCCAGCCAGTTCTCCAAGAAACCAGCCATCCGCTTGGTCATTGTCGTCATGCTGGTGTTCTTCTGCTGCTGGGTGCCTTACAACGTTGCCGCCTTGTTCAAAGCCTTGGAGCTTACGCAAGGCATGGTTGGCGATGCAGCCTGTGAGAGGAGCAAGGCGATCAGAACGGCTCTACAGGCCACTGCGGCCATTGCCTACTGTCACACCTGCCTCAATCCCATCCTGTATGTGTTTGTTGGGGAGAAATTCAGGGTGCATTTGGTGCGGCTGATCCACAGGTCTCCATGCAAACTGTGTCCGGTTTCCCCTCTGGACAGACTCAGGGGATCAGTCTACTCACAAACTACCATCCTGGATGAGAGGGCCAGTGCTATGTGAATTTAGTATAGTATTCTTGTGTATATTTGAATGTACTGTATGTCTATGTGCCTTAACCAGACCCCAAATAAAACTAAACAGACCCCAAAATATTGTACAGTAGTTATGTAAATGGGGAGTCATATAGCCTATAAAGAGAGTAAAAAGCCATATAATTGTAGGCTACCAGTTCGTGCCTACAGTACATACATTTTTTTCCTAGAACACTCCATGTTGATTCTTCTGTATCACTATTCTAATGTGGTAGTCAGTTTGACTGTATCATTACTTTAATACAATGTCCAAATTTAAGCAAGCAAACTTATTCTGTTAGGTTGCTGGGCTTTGTGAGTAAAATATGGACATAACTGAATAAATACTTAAATAAACAAAATAGCAGAGAATATACAAATTAATTTAGGAATCAAATTAAGTACATTTTCAAATAAATACATTCAATGAAAATCATCAATAAAATCAATAATAGTCAATCACTAGTTAAATAATTAAATACATAAATTATGTGTTGTATTAGCAAGTGTATGGAGGACCCAGAGTAACTTATTAATACATCATTTTTAAGACTTACTATTTCAAATCCCCCAGGAAATACTACAATATATCCTTCAATAAATACAGAAATAAACACATAAAAAATTAGTTCAATATAGTCATCAATAAAAAGATAAAATACATCCATCAATAAATCAAAAAATGTATACTGTAATAAATACATGATTTACTGAATACGTTATTTTACATTCTATTTAACAATTTATTGATTCATTTATTGAAGGATTTCATAATGGATTCATTGATGTATTGAACGAAAGGTCTCTTTATTAATTAGTCACTCAAATGTACTCAAAGAAATAAATATATATACACATAGTGTAGCTTTTAACTTGTCATGAAAATATATCGTCTTTTTTCTACTTTGTTGTGGTGTGAGACAGGAGAATGTTTTGTCGTCTAAATG
Source organism: Zeus faber (assembly GCF_960531495.2). Lineage (NCBI taxonomy): Eukaryota > Metazoa > Chordata > Actinopteri > Zeiformes > Zeidae > Zeus > Zeus faber. The sequence goes on along the minus strand of NC_137195.1, from coordinate 27,198,960 downwards.
TGACAGTGAGTGCAAAAAACAGTAGTGTTTAAGTTTGAGTGACGCTGTCCAAAGCTACTATCAAGCAGCAGTGGCACACATTGGACATTTGGACGTAACCTTTTTATTTTTCTGGTCTTTATCTTTTTTTTCTGTTATCTTTGGTTACATACATTATGTTGTTTATCTTGAGGTTTAGTGTATATATATTGGCAGCTTTTTATTTTTTATTGGGCAAAGTTAACTTATTGTATATTTTCCAAATATTGAAAACTTTTTATATTTTTATTGTATTGACTTATTATTGTGTTGATGTGAGGTGATAGGACATTGCAATTTCCACAGATGAATGAAGAATCTATATATCTGTCTGTCTGTCTGTCTGTCTGTCTATCTGTCTGTCTGTCTGTCTGTCTGTCTGTCTATTGATCTATCTATCTATCTATCTATCTATCTATCTATCTATCTATCTATCTATCTATCTATCTATCTGTCTATCTATCTATCTATCTATCTATCTATCTATCTATCTATCTATCTATCTATCTATCTATCTATCTATCTATCTATCTATCTATCTATCTATCTATCTGTCTATCTATCTATCTATCTATCTATCTATCTATCTATCTATCTATCTATCTATCTATCTATCTATCTATCTATCTATCTGTCTATCTGTCTGTCTATCTGTCTATCTATCTGTCTATCTATCTATCTATCTATCTATCTATCTATCTATCTATCTATCTATCTATCTATCTATCTATCTATCTATCTATCTATCTATCTATCTATCTATCTATCTATCTATCTATCTATCTATCTATCTATCTATCTATCTGTCTGTCTGACATAAAATATTACACCACAACTGAGAAAGTCATCAAACCAAATCTCCAGCATCCACCGTACAGAGCTGATCAGGAACATCAAAAGACAGAGGGTAAATAGAAGGACGTGTAAAGATTTTAATGTTTTATTTTATTTTATTTTACAATTAATTTTTATTTTAATGTCGTTTGTTTTTAATGTTGATTTGTTTCTGTGCCTGTATGACCGCCGAGGAACTACAGTATATGCGAAAAGTAAAAACATGGCCCAAAAGAACTCTCTTTTTTGCCCTGCAATCTATTAAAGGCGCATGAAAATCGATCAACAGGTCAGCAAACTTGCAAACAATTCATGTAGAAAAGGAAAAAAACTTCATTGGTACATTTATTTAGTGACGTGTTGCGTGGCGAACAGTGAATTTGCAGCTGGCATGCTGCTGATGCATGAGAGAAAGGAAATGCTGCATATTCTCGGAAATGTGTGGCCTAACATCAGACTTACTAACCAGATTAGAAAAAACAAACATATACTGGGAACGAAAAAAAACACCCGAAAAGACGACAATAATAATTCTGAAAGGCGTAGTATAACAAACAACTAATAGGTAATGCTTAGGGAGACCAGGGTTGATTGGCACACTTTTCTCTCTCTGCCGAATTTTTATAAGTTTGAATATTCTAACCAGCAGCAAATGAAAGGTTAAGGTCTCATATGTTAAAATATGTATAAATATGTTTTAATGCACAAAAATGTTTTCTAAAATCAGGTGATTCGTGATTAAAATCATGTTGGGTATTCGTGCCAAGCAGCCCCATCACAGGGTTGGTTGACACAATGTTAAAATGCTATACTTACAAAACATGAAGTAACCAGTCGAAACAATTTAAATCATTTTAATTTTAATTTGATCCAAACCAGAATCCCTAACCACAAAATAGTTGTGTGCCAACCAGCCCTGGTCTCCCGGTTAGATAGGTAACCTCTGCATTTTTATGAGGAGGTCTGTACCGAAAGTTATTCATGTGTGCAACAAAGGCTGGATTATTTTAATACAACATCATTTCTTAGTCAAAATTTAGCTTGCGTTTAAAATGGGAAACAAGCATTCAAATGTGTATACCAAATTAGTGTGTGAAATTTTTTTTAGGATGGTTGAAAACATAGCACGTATATGTGAAAAGTTGACATTCTTCTTGATATTCTTCCTTTTCTTCTTGATATTTTTATAATGTACAACATAGAGTGCTGCATGAATGAGTCCTAAAACCCAGAAATGAGCATTTCTGGACTTCCGGTTCCGTCATCTCGAAGTCAATGGGTTTTTTGAATGGGTTTTTGGTTCGATGCCTGAAATAAGGTCGGTGGTTTACACAAGCTTGAGAGGTTTTCACGTTTGGTTCCATGACATAAAATACGTCAGTAAATACCCCATTTGTGAATGTTGAAGCTTTTGCGTGTCTTAAAAGAGGCGGTTGCTAACAAGAGGCTAAATGAGACCACAGAGGCTGTCGGGGACATTAAACATCATCACGCATACATCACGAATACAAAAAGTCATCTCCTCACTAGTCCGCCTTAAAGCCTCTACTTGTGTTCATACTCACGCTCTTGCAAATGATTCTAACTCAAACTTTCCAGGCTTTTGTAGACGAGGTAAAAATCGAATTACAAGTTGGAAGCCTAGTGGTGGTGACGTCACGTTGAAGTCATGCGAATAATCCAAAACCCCAAAATTCCATTGGCTTTTTGTCGAGGGAACCAGGTGGACGCAAACTTCCGGGTTTGCTGACGGTGATATATCATCCATGCACCACTCTATTGTTAATAGTTTCTATTTGTATTATATCTTGTCAATTAGGCTCTTGATATAATACTTGTTTTTGCACTGCAAAATAAAAGTTTTTATTTTATTGTATTTTCTTGTTGATATTGTTTTTATTTGCACTGAAATTTATATTCCCTACTTTTATTATTTCTTGTTGTCATTTCAGTGTAATAAAAATATTTAACAACCCGACATTTAGCTGCATACACCTTGTTTACTTGCCAGGGAAAATACACATTACATGTATTGCACCAGTTATTTCCATCTGTAGTGTCTTGGTGGGGGTCGTAGGCACGGGCAATTTGGAGCAGTAAGAGATAAACATAGTAAAATTACAGTAGAAAAATAAATAAAAGGCCTACGTAGAACTCTAATGAGCGCTGTAGCAGACGAGGGGGCGTGGTTAAGCCAGGTCTGCAAGTGACGGGGCCAGCTTGGCCCCGTAGCGGCGCAGCTGCACCGGGTCTTCATCCGCCTCTTTAGCGCTGATGGGTCGTACCCAGCTGGGAGAGTTTTATTGCGGTCTTTCAGTGGGGATTCAGTTAGAACGCCTGTGGACCAGAGCGGTATCTCGGGTACCACTTTGGTGGAGGACTGGTCCGGCCACAGATAGATAAAACGGTGGCGGTTGAGAACAGTCCGAAGCCCAAGACCAAAATGGAGGTAAAGCAGTTCTAAGGGTTGGCAGGTTACTACCGAAGGTGTCGTAGCTAAACAAAGCTCCAGACATGGGGCCGGTAAAAAACTGGGTCTCGGCTCGGCCCTCGTATCTCATAAGGTCATCGTTAAAATACTTAGGCCGAAGCCTGTGAATTATCGTGGTCAAACAGATTCAGGTCGATGCCTGTGAATTATTGCAGTCGATAAAGATTCACGGCTGAGTCCTGTGAAGGAGGAAGCCTGGATCTTGGGGGTGGTAGCTCAGGCGGTAGAGCTGGTGGTCTAGTGATATAAAGTTTGCTGGTTTGATCCCAGGCTCCTCCTGCTAGCATGCTGTAGTGTCCTTGAGCAAGACACTTAACCCCTCCTTGCTCCTGATGGCTGCGTCCGCCGGTGATTGAACAATTGTAAGTCGCTTTGGATAAAAGCGTCTGCTAAATGTAATGTAATGTAATCTTGGCCCGGCACTCTTATCTTATTCTGACCTTCAAAAACTTGGAAAAAAAAAATCACTGGAACAAAACAGAATCCGATGCGTACACGTTTTATTGCCTCTCGGAAAACAGACACAACAGCAAAACTTGGAGGAGGCCTCGCGAAACCTGACTGCTTAACTTCTCTTCTTCTGCTATCTTTATAGTCTCGGCGAGGTGTTTGCTCCTTAACATATCTCAGTTCTTCAAGAAGAAGGATGGTGGCCAGTGAAATGTGGCCTCTGCATTTAACCCATCGTGTCGACGAATGCTGCCCACTGCTCCTGGCTGCCCCCCGGAGGAAGGACAAGCCAGGAGCAGTGGGCAGCATTCGTCGACACGCCCGTAGTTACAACCAGTATGTAACTCTCGTTTTGTCCTTGTTGTCAACTAGTGGTGTAACACGGTATAACAAGAGTAATGGGGTAATGACACAGTATGTGGTCACAATCTCCAGATGATTATTCCTGGGCGACGAAGTTTGTCCGATAAACATCTGAAGTTAAGACAAAAAGTGAAGTTAGTGAAAGAGTTAAGTAGCCTATACAGTCACTCAAGTAACTTAGTGCCATTTGCTTATGTCTCATAATACAATAGCAAAAAAGAAAAGAGGGTTATGGCAGTAAAGGGCACAATTGTCACCAGAAGAAAAGAAAAAAACATGAAAGGTTAAAAGGAAGTGAGCAGATATTAAATGCAACACTCTGAAATGCCGGCGATTACAAAGATAACGACTATGTGGTTTCATGCAAAACAGTTTCTGACACACATATAACGAGTTCCTTGCAGAGAAGTAGCTTGAGAGTTTGTCGTCTTCCTCCCAAACCTAAACTTCCAGAAATGGCGCACACACACACACAGACAGACAGACACACAAACACACACACACACACACACGTTCTTTCTCACACAAGTTCTGGTTCACACACTTTCCCCCGAAACATGTGCACACAAACCCCAAGAGACGCCTGTTTGTTCCTTGTTATGTTTAATGGCAAAATAACCGGAGGACAAAATAAAATATATTTACAACACATTATATAACGTGTAAACACACTTTTCTTTTTCCCTGTACAATGAAATATACATGCAAAAGTAAAAATAAGTCAAGAAGAAGACATTCAAAAATGACATTGCCGCAGTCTTGTACTATATCATGTAGAAAATATGACGAGTGATGAGGTTTACATCCTGGGCACGCAGCTCCAACCACGCCAGGGTTTCCCAAAAGGCATCTCGGGAAGTCAATAGCGAACCAGGATGGAGCTCAGTTACAGAAATCCGAACCATCTTGGCGTTTCATACTTTTGGGAAACCCAGACCAAACACCAATAAATTAGACAGACACACGAAAGCACTCAAAACTATCGACAGATGCCACGGGAGGGGACGACTGTCGACGCGTGGCTCGCTCGTTTTTTGTTTCGTTTTTTTTACATTTAGAACCAGGATAAGTCCGTCATCGCGTCATCGCTCGCTTCATCGAACGAACGCGGAAACAACGATTTGTTTCAAATGGAGAATGAGTGCAAAAGAAGATCTCTATCCCTCTCTTGTGGCGAATGAAAGTCTGGATCTCTCGTCTGGTTCGATGTGTTCGATTCGTTCCACTCCGCCGGCCAGTGTCGGGAGCTTTCTGCTTCCGAGGCTCCCGAGCAGCTTCGACGACGTGGGAAATTCCAGAACCAACACTTGCTTGGCAATCGCATCAACCAAGTCAGCCAAACAAAGACTCATAAACAAACAAACAAACAAACAAACAAACAAATAAACAAACAAACACATCGGTATCTATCCACAGAAGGACTACTCACACAACGATAAGCATTTTGTGCACAGCTTGAGGATAAAAAAAAGAAAACATACTGGAAAAAAAACATAAAAGACTCTGAAATGGTTCATTTGTTGTTTTCTCAGCAATAACCAGAATAAATAAAGTCGAATGGGACCGATGTAAACAAAAACACGCCTCTCGGTTTAGAGTGGTCTCGTATAACTTAACACTATAAATCGAAAACAACACATTTTAGCGGGAAACGGCGTAAAGCAGAATCAACTTTGGTATAGTTACAAAAACAAAAAGCAACAACAACCAAACAAACGTTAACGATGACGAACCGAAAGCGTAGGTGCATTAGATAATATAGGTACACATTTTTCTTATACAATAATTTACCGAAACAGTTGGAAGGTTCGAAGAGATATTAATACTGAACTTAATACAGAAGAGTTAACACAATACAGACGTCTACGGTATCGCAGTACCAGGTACATGCCTTTTTTTGTCGTTTTTTGATTCATTTTTTTCTTCCCCAAAGAATATGGCTACAAAAACAAAAACGAGTCTTCATAAATAGTTGCATTCCACATTGCACGTGGGAACCGACGCAAAAAACAAGTGCATTCCTTACATTCGTCCGTAAGTCGCAAATTCTTCAAAAAAAATGGAAAAAATGAAAGGCAGGAACGTTTTTCTGTAGAAAGTAAGGCGGATGTAACTTGGAAATCTGAGCCCAGTGTCCTCCTCATCCCTCCACTCCGGCTCAAAGCGGATGTACAGGAGGAGCGCGACGAAAAGCCTTAACTATTAACTATTGCCAAATGGAACTGCAGTGTTGTCATTTTTGTTTCCCGGGAAAAGCGAGGGGTTTTGGTTTCTCAAAGACAAGATGGAAAGCGGAGCCTGGCATCGTAGTTCACGCAATCTGGTTCGGTTTTGTTAAGATTTCTTGTTTTCCATTATATTTCGGACCTTTCGCTTTCATAATAAACCCGTTTCTCTCGTTTCGCTCCCCGCTGTGCACGGTTTCTCCATTTACAAAAAACAAACAAAAAAAAAAAAAAAAAACAACAAAAAAAAAAAAAAGGAATCTCTTGTTAAAAAACCACAAACATAGAACTCTCGCGTTCCACCGAAACCTGAATTTCTTTCTTTCTTTCGTGTGTGTGTTTTTCATTTTAACTATACAATATCGTGCTATTTTTTTTCCTTTGAAATATGCGGTTTTTTTTTAAACACTGTCCAAAACATAGAGACTTGCACACGCTGGCTCTTCGAGAAACTGGTGCTCCTCTTCCCTGCTAAGTCAAAGTGCTTGAAACCCAATTCAAACAGTTCCTCTGTTACATTATATTTGTGCGGGCATAATAAAAAGAAATATGCCAAGGAGTCGAGGGTGGAGGGGAGGTAGGAAGTACAGTTTAGGGGGGGGGGTTCGGGGGGGGGGGGGGGGGGGGGGTGTCTTCGGAGGCAGAAGAAAGTGTCTAAATCTCTGGGTAAAAACCCAAATGCCAGAGGGATAATCAGCAGAAGTCAGTCAGACAGCAGCAGTAGGACATTTTGTGGCCGGGTGAGGGAGAAGGAGAACCATCTGTGTGTGTGTGTGTGTGTGTGTGTGTGTGCGTGTGTGTGCGCGTGGTCAAATGCATCCTTTGCAAGACATCACTCGTGGTTGAGCGGGCGGCCGTGGAGGAAGGCCTTGACGGCGGCTACGGGGCGGACGTCGTTCTGGTGCTTCCGCCTTTCCACGAAGGAGACAAGCCTGGAGGTGTCCAGGTGGGCGGCGGCGGCGGCAGCCGGGTCGCGGGGCCGCGGCCGGAGCCAGGGCTCCTGCAGGCAGGAGGCGGCGGGGGGCCGCAGCTCGGGCCGGCTCTGGAGCAGCAGCCGCACAAAGTCGCGGGCGGCTGCGCTCACACCCTGAAAGTAGTCCGGCGGGAAGCTGAAGTCCAGGCGGCAGATGTTGAGGCACGTCTCCTCCGAGCTCTCGTCCAGGAACGGCGAGGCTCCGCTCAGCACCACGTAGGTCACCACCCCTGACCACACATTCATATCGAAGTATTTTAACATTAGTCATTTTACCGGTTTTCTTCTTAAACTTTTACTAAAACCTATTGAGTAAATTGCTGCCCTAGACAAACCTCCAAGAAGGCTAAAGGAGCCATTGATGCATAGAAACTAATAAATGATGGAACATCTCCCAGGAGAAATACATTGCCCTTGCTTTTTTGGCAGCCAGAAAAAAATCCCACTCCACCGACCTTAGCACGATGGTTCGATCAGTTGTCGAGTTACATTCCCCTTGAAAAAATGAACTATAACATTGGGTTTAAATAAAAATTTTAAATTTCGTTGATATGGCAACCCCACCTGGATGTGATGGATCTAAGCAGACATTTTTTTCATGTTTTTCACGTGTCACATTTAGCTCTGTATTAGTCCTTGTTGATTTGTAAATCTTATTTATTTAATTATCTTGCTGTTGTTTATTACTGTTTTTGAGGGGAAGGGTTGTGAACTGGAAAAGCCAGTGCAGACTTTATGGTGAATGTGTATAAGAAAAAAGGTAAAGAGTTAGCACGAAACAAAAGTACGCAGCGAGAGAGGTCACAGTGGTTAGGGCTGGGCAATATCATGGTATGAGACCAGAAAGTGGGAATTTGGTTATTAGGCAGCAAGTGAACAGTCAGTTCTTGAAGTTGATGTAATGGAAGCAGGAAAAATAGGCAAGCGTAAGGATCTGAGTGACTTTGACAAGGGCCAAATTGTGATGGCGAGACGACTGGGTCAGAGCATCTCCAATAGGCAGGTCTTGTGGGGGGGTTCCCAGTATGCAGTGGCTAGTACCAAAAGTGTTCCAACGAAGAACAATTGGTGAACCGGCGACAGGGTCATGGGTGCCCATGGGCTCATTGATGCACATGTGGAGAAAACCTATCCCGTCTGGTCCAATCCCACAGAAGAGCTACTGTAGCACAAATTGCTGAAAAAGTTAATGCTGCTATGATAGAAAGGTGTCAGAACACACAGGGTGTCACAGCTTGCTGCTTATGGGGCTGTGTAGACGCAGACTGGTCAGTGTGTCCATGCTGACCCTTGTCCATCGCTGAAAACGTCTTCGATGGGCAATGAGCGTCAGAACTAGATCATTGAGCAATGTAAGAAGGTGACCTGGTCTGATGAATCACCCTTTCTTCTACAGCATGTGGATGGTGGGGATCAGGGTTAGAGCCGATAGAGCATCCGTGGGATGTGCTGGAACAGCAAGCCTGATCCATGGGGGCCCCACCCCACAACTTACAGGACTTAAAGGATCTGCTGCTAATGTCTTGGTGCCAGATACCACAGGTGTTAGGCCCACAGCCTCCCAGCACCAATAGAGGCCACTCTGACCCATCCGCGGCTCCTCCCTTAGGCCAATTTCACACACCCGGGATCAATTACCTTCATCACCCACACAATATTTATTCTCCAGCTTCCCAGACACTCATTGCCAGACCGTCAACTAGCTTACCCAAGTTGTACGGCTACTGCCCTAGTCCTAGCGCTTGTTCTTAGTTCCTGTCTCCTTGTTTCATCTTCCCCTAACCTGCTTGTCTCTTCTCGTCGACCCTCTCCATCCAGCCTGGTTCCCCGTCTCTCCACCCGGATCCTGGAGCCCTCCTTCCCGGTCGTCATCATCCCTGCCCTGCCCTGCCCCTTCCCTACCTGACCAGGTCCCCCCGGCCATCTCCACCGTGTGGTCTAATAAACATCCTTCGTCTGCTTCCCGTCTCTCTGTGTCGTGCGTTTGCGTCGCTCTTTTGGTGGAACGAGGGGGAGCTACACAATATTAGTGGTTATTAGTGGTGGTTTTAGTGTTGTCCCTGATCGGTGTAGCTAACTGTTGTCTTAAAGGCAGCCTTAAAGCAAAGTAATGCAGTTTTATGAAGTTCACAGACTGTTCATAGTCATCGCCAAACTATATAGAGTGTACATACACAACAAATTATCAATATCAATATTGTGTTCATCGGAAAATATCGCAATATTTGATTTTGATATCGCCTAGCCCTAATAGTGGCCATGACATGGTAGTATCACAGTAGGCCTTCCTTAAAGCCAAATGCGTTGATTCCTTGTATTACAGACCTAAGCTCCACAGGTCGGACAGCAGGGAGGCTGGCTGACCCTGCACCAGCTCAGGGGCGGAGAACTCGGGGCTCCCGAGGAGCGGGTGGATGTATGGCGAGGAGGAGCTCAGCTGGACAGCGTCCCCAAAGTCTGTCAGCTTGACCGTCGGCTGGGGCGAGGAGAGCTCCACCACCATGTTCTCAGGCTGAGGAAAGTAAAAGAAAAATGAATTTTAGCCACAACTGACTCATATTTTGCCCCACAGATATAGTGATAGGTCATGATTTCGATACAGGAATGCTTGCTGGACTGCAGGGCATCCATCCACTAATAGACCTCCAAAAATGCTGGTAATAAACAAGGGGATTAAATAGGCAAAATCAATCAGCAATATTAAAAGGTAGCATTATCTGAACATTTTTAAGGTAATTGATTTCCCAAAATCTATTTTAGTTTTCTGGTTTTTGACTGAATGATGCTAGTGAAAATGGTCATGGTCAAAATCATGAAATCAAGTATTATCAGCAGTCTTATATTTTGTTGTTGTTGCATTTTTGTGTTATTTACTATATTTCTATGGTTCTCCCCACTGCAATGCATTTACTCCACAGTCAACAGTGGTTGAGAAAGAAATTATTCTCGAGTAAAAGTTAAGCCTTTCTAGGACGCATTATGTTAGTAAGTCACGTTTGCAGTGAGAATTTGCCAATTGACAATGTACGATGTTCAATTACTAAACCTGACCCCATTTCCCATAAAATTTAAATAAGCTGCAAGTGGCCGTCAACATATTGAGCACCATCAGACTAAACGCAACCCCTTGCTGTGGTCAGAGGTGTGTTGTTTCCGCGGCGGTACCTTGAGGTCGAGGTGCGCTATCCTCCAGCCGTGCAGGTAGTGCAGGGCCTCCAGAATGTCTCTGAGGTAGAGCGCCACCTTCTCCTCCGTCAGGTTGCCCCAGCTCACGATGTAGTCCAGCAGACGGCCCTGGTCTGCCCTGAACACGGCCGAGTCGGGTGGAGCAGATTGACACGTTGTAGTCACTTTCAACGCAAGCAATGCGGATCCAAACGATATCCAAGCTATTGTGACTACTTTTCATATTTCAAAACGTTTTTTTTTTTTTTGAGACGACACTCACATCTCTAGCACAAGCACGTAGCTGTTGGCCGTCTCGTATGTGTCCAGCAGCCGCACCACGTTGGGGTGGTCCAGGGACTGGAGGAGCCGGATCTCCCGCAGGGCCTGGTCCCGGCTCTGCAGCCTCTTGTTGACGTGTTTGGCCGCCACCTGCCGCTTGCTTCCCCTCTGGTCGCAGCGCTTGGCTACGGAGAAGCGACCCCTGGGCAACACCAGCGGAGGAAGAGATGTTAGGAAAGGCTGAAATAATTGATTAATTCCGCTACAACAGTACAACTACTACAACGGCTCCAAACCAGCGTCTAACATGACAAAGAGATTATTTTAATGGTGTGTAGTTTATGACAAACCTTCCCAGCTCAGTGATCTCTGTGTAGTTGGACTCGAAGCTGCTCTTCCAGATGAATTCATTGCCGTCGTCAGGGGTTCCTTATAAAGAACGTTTAGTTTAGCATGACAAATTTGAAGTCCAATACAATAATCACTACAATAATAAGTGCAATCATCACTGCGGCGGATGAGGGTGAGCCCTAACCCAACCCTAAGTGGGGTGAGCCCTAACCCTAAACCTTTTACTTTAAAGGAACCACTTGAACCTGTAAGATAGTCCATAAGATAGTAGTAGCAAGAGGTCAGGTATTTTATCAAACCACAACCAACAAGTTGACCAATCCAACCCCTCCCCACCGCCACCTCCCAGCTCCTTACCAGAGACCCTCAGGCTGGCAGAGGAGGTGACGGAGCCTGCAACGTTCATGGCGTTGCAGGTGTAGACGCCGCCATCCTCTGCGGTCGCGCCCAGGATGTGCAGCACCGCTTCGCCCGTCTCGCTGCAGGATAGTGAGAGGGGAGACACATCACAGTCAAAAAAAACCTTCTTGCAATACACACTTATGACATCATTATAAGTCGGCATCAGCTAGGTCCGCTCTCGAATGTATCTATTGACATTTTATCCTTGTTTTATAATCACCCCTCATGTGGTACTGTAGGTAGGTTTCATTCTTGCAGCAGTCCAGCCGTTTCTCCATCAACGCAAGTAATGAGGGACAAATCCCCATCTGCGTAATTGTGTTAATTTAGTAATTAAAAAAAATGACATTATACATTTGGTTTTATTTTCTCTAAAAACATATTACATAGTACATTATATAAAGTATTACAAATTTTCTTTGTATTTTCTTTTCTTTGTATTTTGATTGTATTTTCTGTTGTTTCATTCTTCTTAAAGTAGCCACTTTCTCAAAACTGTTTAACTTCAGCGTCACGCAATTAAGCAGGTCACATTTGGGTGTAATACCGGTAAAAATAGCGCCGGCAAACAGAGAATTTTGCAAATAAAACACATTTTTCTTTTTTAAATGACCTCTCGAATTTGCAAAGTCAGACTGCTGTGGCATCATGTAAGCTTTGCCTTTAATATGAAGTGAGGCTTTGCACTGAACACAGATTGTGGATTTGTCCCACATTACTTTGTATTGGTCCCACATTTGTCCCCCATTTCACATTAAATCTCTGAAGGGAGTTTGGAGCTGCACGCCCAGTAACAACATCAACATGAGGAGTGAGTATAAAACTTCCGAAAATCCAAACTATTCCCTTAAGTTGATCTCGACAATGTGTTGAATCACAAACACGCCTCTCTACCTGTAGCTAATGCTGTAGCGACCGTTGTTGCTCAGCGGGCTGTTGTCGGGACCCCGCCATGTGACGGTGGCCCGTGGTCGGCCGCACACCTTGCACCTGAGGGTGACGTGGTCGCCCCGGTCGCACGCCACATTGCAGACGGGCACGAGGAACTCCGGAGGGCCTGCGGAGGCGGGAGAGTGGTCAGCCAGAGCCACTGAAGGGGTGAGATCTAGCTTTTTTTTTCTGCTTATACTTTATGTTCTAGTCTAGTGTATATAGTAAATAATACTACTAATACTAAACTAACTTCTACTACGGATACTACTACTACTTCAGCAAAGCAATTCTCATAACTACAAATAAATAAAAATAACGACACACTTAAATCTTCACAGTCAACATGTTGTACATACCATCGTAGATGTAGTTGGGATTCAGAAGCTGTCGGAAATGGCAAAAAAAGACAAGCAAGATAAGTCTCAAAACTAATCATATAGGGTCTATAAATTCAATTGTCTCGTCTCCAGCTCCACCTTGACAGAGACTTTATTGGCCAGACTGTCCTGCGACTTGCGGAAGCCGTTCTCCACCTTGCTCTCCTTTCGGCTCTCCTTGTCTCTCTTCTCAGACTTGCGTCGGATTCGAAGTGCTGTGTGCCATGATAATGATTTTCTACCCCGCACAAGAGATGAAAGAGGGAAAGGTAATTTAGTATTCAGGGTGTCAAGTAAAAAGTGACACATAATCCTAATGACAGAGGCTGATTTTCCACATTTCTGCATGAACTTTGCAGCGGGGATGGGAGTCCTTCTCATTAGATATCTAAGCTGATATTTGTTGCAATTCCTCCAGTGTTGTTGATGTGATTTTGTGAGTATGGCAATCATATCAACATTACATTTTCTTACAAATTTACACTCAGACACGATAAAAAGGAAGCATTTCTGTTGCACTTTGTATTGGAATTGCAGTCATCTTCTGATTGGACTCACAACATTCAACAAGTAAAATTGTGAGTGCTGCATCTTTGGCAATGTTCTCCGTTTAAGTAGCTTTGAACGTCATATTTTGAAGGATTGTTTCTCCTGAAAGAAATCTATTCAATGCCACTATTGATCTGGGAATCAGGCTGCCATGATAACATTTTCCATGCATCCATGCCCGCACCAAAAACAGATAGATAGACGGACAGACTGACAGACAGTCAGATAATATATTGAACGCAAGGTAAAACATTAAACCCCCGCCCCCCCAAGTGCCGGTCATGGTTGCCGTCCTTACTTGATGGTTCCTTCAGGGTGTTCGGGGGTGAGGGCGGCCGAAGTGTGTCCCAGCACGTAGCCGGGGATCCAGCCCTCGGCGGCGGGGCAGTGCTCGGTGGCCGCCCGGTAAACCAGGAACATGTTCTGCTGGTTGCTGGCGAGCATCTGGACCACCTCGCCCTGAAGGACGCAGATCTCATCCTCCTTCACGGCCACATAGTCCTGAGTCACCAGCATGGTGGACACACTGCTGCTGTTACTGCTTTCACTCTGCGATGGAAGAAGGAGGCGGGGGAGGACAGTGTGAGAGACAGCTGACATTTTATCGGGAAATTTCCTAAAATATCAGAGGCAGTGCCGGAAAAATATTCACGTCCACACTCATGCAAAAGCACATAATACACACTCAAAGATGCTACAGTACTTTTTTTATGGGATTAAATTGGCATCCATAACTGGAAAGCGCTTGGTCTTCCCTGCACTTGTGGATTTTGTTTGCCACACACGCAGTACCGCAGTCTTAAAAGGATCCACATTGGTGGAGATTCAAAAATATATTTCAATTTAGAAATATATGATGATATAAGTTGTAAATTAAGCTGCTTTCACACATGCACCGCAAACCTGAAATTATCAGGACATTACCCAGAAGAGCTGTATTTTTGGACGCAAATGCCCGAATCAGTTGGATCGGACATTAACCAGACTTTACACAGCCTGCACCCTAGTAGAAAGTCTGCGTTATGCCCGATTGAGAGGTATGTGTGAACAGAGCAATAAAAGAGAAGTCGGTAGTCTCGTTTGCAATCTTGGGTGTGCTAAACCTCAACAGCGTCATGCGTCATTGTATCACATCCTAACCTCCTGCATGCTCTATCCAGGCTCTGCCCCTCGCCTAAACAAACTGAGTATTTCCAGTAGGTGTGAACACATCTGACACGGACACTCTCCAGCTGTGTCTTACATGTGTGAAAGGGCAACTCTGGACAATGCCCAGACCTGATTATCCGGACATTGTCCTGAGTTCATGTGTTATAGCAGCTTAGAGGCACAGATACAGATTTAAAGATACAAAACACACATTTATGTGTGCATTGTGTTTTACATGAGACGAGTCACATGACATTCTACGCATGACGCGCTCCCTTCATTTGTGGATTTTGTGTGAAACAGCGCGGAAGAACAGTCTCAGAAGAGTCCACACAAACAGGTGGAGATTCGCAAATATATTTCCGTTTAAAAATGCTAAGTTGACACAATACAAATGATGATATATGAGTTGTAAATTAGAGGCACAGATACAGATATACAGATACAAATCGCTCCGCATTTATTTGTGCATTGTGTTTTACCAATTACGTAACTTGATGTTTGTTTGTAAATGCTTAAGAGACTGTTTTAATCCCATATTAGACTGAGAGGAGGTCAATAGGTGTACAAAGCGCCACACCAATCAAATGTGTTATTTTATAGAAAGCCTAACAACAGTGTAGCATAGCCCCCCCCGAACCAGAATTTGAAGGTGCAAAGCCCAGAGGACACGTTTGTTGATCATCCAGACAACATGGTCTGGTTGAGGAAGGAGAGGTGGAATCTCAAGTATTTCTGGGCAGTTCGAAAGAATTCGAGCACAGTGGTGGGAGACTGAGTGTGACCCGGAAGACAGAACAGAAAGATAAAAAGAGGCGACAGTGAAGGTGTTCATGTACATATGAGAAGAGCATTGAAGTCCTTGATTGCTTGAAGGGTGTTCCCAGAGAAGTTTCAAAGGAGAACTTGTGAGAACAAAGTATGATAAGTAGGATAGGTCACTTGTCTTTACAGACTGTTAGCTGTGGATTAGGAATCACACTTTACGAGAACGATGCAGAGAGCATGAGCAGATAAGTAATCAACAAGGTATCTTATCGTCCCGATAGAAAATGGTTAGTACAGTTCGGAAAGAGACAGAAACGCACGTCATCGTGGCCCAAGTTAGTGCGCTTGGATAGTGGTTAATCTCCAGAGCTTCGGCAGCGGTGGTAGTAGTACTAGTGGTAATATGCGTCTAGAAGCGGATGGCGGGCTGGCTGCGGTGTTAGTCGCTAGCGAGCAGCGCTAGGCCCTCTCGGCGCACCTCGTCTTACCCCGTTGCTCTGGGTGGAGTGTATGGACTGCTCGCTGGTGGAGGAGCAGGTGCTCATGCGGTCCACATCCTTATTGTGGCTGGAGTGACGGCGGCGAGAGGCGTGGCCCGCCCCCCGGCCCAAGGAGCCGCCGTCACCTCCGCACCCGGCGTCGCACTGGTAGGAGAAGGATCCGGGCCGGCCGGCGGGGGAGGGGGGCAGAGCCGGGACGACTGCTCGGAAAGAGCCGGCTTTGTGGGCCGGGCTGGCAGGGACCGGGACTGGGGGCTCCTTCCCCGGGCCTCCGCTTCCCACAGGGGGCTGAGGGGAGGAGGGGGGCAGTGGGGAAACTGCCCCGACAGGGGGCTTCTTGAGAGGCAGGTTGAGAGGAGCCACAGCCATCTGCAGGATCTGGTGTCTCTGGGTTTGCTGTCTGGGGCTGCCCTCAGCACTGCCCGATGACGGGCCGTTGTTGCTGCTGCTGCTGCTGCTGCTGCCGCAGCTACCGGCATGGGGACTTTCCAGCACCCTCATTTTGGGCACCTCGGATGCCGACGGCTCAGCGTCCGCATCTGTGTCCAGGTAAGGGTTCGGGGGGAGGGGCAGGGGTATGGACCACGTACCTGCTGATCGGTCGGGCCCCTCAGGACCCGGTGGATGGTGGTGGTGGACTGGCTGGGGGAGGCGGGAGGAGGGCTGGGGGATGCGCGAAGGCCGGGAGCGGGGGCCGCACAGGGAGGAGTTGCCCCCTGACACTGCAGAGCCCCCTCCACCGCCGCCGCCCCCTCCTCCCACGCAGGGACTGCCGCCTACTGTCAGGCCTCCACCGCTGCTGCCGCCGCCACTGCTTGGGGGTCCTCCTGCCCCGCCGCCCCCAACGTGGTTCCTCTGGTACTCTATGGGAGACGTCAGAGCTGGAAGGTGGGTGATGGGGGTGGGGTGGGCATCGGAGAGAACAAGAAAAAGAAAGAGAAGAAAGTAAAATGTCTGAAAGTGAACCATAGTGAAAGGTAATATTGAATCATATTATTGGCGGTAGACCAAGGTCCAATAATACAAAATAAAATTATATGGAGCAAACAATAAAATATATTCTGAAATGCCAAGTACCAAGTTCCGATACCTCTACCAAGTGGTTTAAGAGAATGTTCAAAATTATATTTCTGTCATACCATAGACCCAGAACAGGCAAAATACAAGATCAAGACAAGATCAAAACAATCAAACAAACCACCAAAAAAAGCGCAACATTCTTAGTGGCGCACACATCCTAGCCATAAATGAACCAGCATCGAAATAAATTAGCATAAACACCGCCCTACCTACCATTGAGGAAGTTGCGCTGGTTTTCCAGTATCTGGCTGACCTGGTGAACCCAGACCTGGCCGACTCCAGGGCTGGCCGAGTGAAGCGTGTACCTCTCCTGTCCGCCGCTGGAGGACCTGGAGGTCAGCGTGAACTTGCAGGGGTCTTCTGGGTTCTCCTCCAGACCCAACCAGCTCACCTGGGGAGAAAAAAGGAAAAAGATTCAGAAACAGAGAAAGAGAGAGAGAGAGAGAGAGAGAGAGAGAGAGAGACAGAGAGAGAGAGAGAGAGAGTACTGCCGGGAGTAAGAGGAAGTAAAGTGACACAGCAGAAAACATTCTTAAGCAGTAGAATTTTGTTCTGTAGAATTATTGCAATTCTAATGTAGACAGCAGGGATGGAACAAAAACCGGCCATGCGGTTCTTGGCACACACATTTGGGCTGATTTGAGGAGTTTACAATGACAAAGACAGCTCACACTAGCAAAGTGAAAAGCTCTTGAATATCCCGGAGCTTATACTCCTATTCAAAACGTCTTCCATCCCAGCGCTTCCGGCAGGGACGCTCACCTTAATGCTGTTCTTGAACAGGTAGCCCGGTGTGGAGTAACCCTTCTTCTTGTCCAGCGGCTCGCTGAAGATGACGATCTGCTCAAAGAGGAAGACTCTCCTCTCCTTCATCCTGGACAGGAGACCCCCATCCTGGTCTGACACCATGAAGGTGTCCTGCAGGAGCAACCTGCCCTGGGCCACGATCTTACCCTGGAGAGAGAAGAGGAGCGTGATGGAACGGAGAGAATACTGTCGGAGTTGCGGAAAACAGATGAAGAAGCCTCTGAGAGATGAATTTCATATGACGACAGTGTCCCATCCAACATCATTTTATCACTGTTCAATTGTACAACCCGTTCATGCAACTAAATATCTCAAGTAGTTGTTAAACTATGAAAAATGATTAAAGAATTAAAAGTTTTTAAAAGGTCATTTGGTAATCTTCACAGATCGGAGCAGTTTTGGCGGCATGAGGAGGGGCTTGGTGGTGAGTGGTTATTAGTGGTGGATTAATGTTGAGGCTGATCAGTGGAATAAACCGTAGTTTGAAAACAGCAGAACATAAATGCATTAACACTGACACCAGGTGGCAGACTCTTTACATTACAAATTAATTTGCAAAGCGTGAATGCAGCGGGAAAATTCCAAGCACGCTCCAAAAAACACAAAGACCCAAACAAACTGTTTCTTACATCGAAGCCTTGGAGCCGTCCGACGTTCATCATGTCGTTGCACCGCTTGGGGACCACACACATCACCTCCACTGCTTTCTGCGGTAGCACAAATAACACAGATGTTTTTATGGAGGAGACAGAGCTCCGGAGGCCTGAAAGGTCTTCTCATGTGCCATTTTCATCAGTCTCAATTGTTTGTTTAAGTGCAGGGCTGGGCTTTCCACCACAGCTGCACCCTATCATGTGACAGAACTCTTTCTTTTTTGTGGTCTATGTGCACCCGTTTGTTTAAATGATGAATGTGAAATCCTTTTATAACAGTCTCCCATGTCATTCTGTCAATTCTGTGCTTGGACTGGTTTGGTCTTATTGTACAGTAATTGGTCAACCGATGATCACGTAAGGAGGATATTCAAAAAGGGAAGTTTAACTTTCCGAGACCCAATATCAACCTGTTGAAAACCTGTTGTGATCTCACCTCAAGCTCTGCCGTCTCCGCTCCTGCCTTCTTGGACACCTTGAGAAGATCCTGTGGAGTCAGAAATACATGTTGATTAACGTTTAGGTAACCCATGAAGTACGGCGCCGAGAGGGTAAAGTTTTTGTGCCGACCTTCAGCAGCAGCTGGTACTTCATGATGCGTTGGACGGGTTTGATCAGCAGGTCCGTGATCTGCAGCCTGTGGCCCAAACGCTGCTTAAGGTCCTGAAGGGGAAAAAGGACAAGAGCAGGGATATCGCTTTTAGGTAAAATCATTCCAGTAGGCCAGTTTTTCCACTGCTTCAAACCTCCAAAAAACAGAATACAGTAGAACACACTGTATCCAAACCTCACTGATTGCTGGGAAATATTGGGTCGACCGAAACATGAAAATTGTTCATGTTCAAAACAAAATCAATCTAGGTGGTTTATTTAAACCCGGAAACATATAAATATCTCTGTTACTAACTCCAACAGTATGATCCATAACCCTAAAAACAACACAGTTCAATGTAAATTCTAGTAATCAAAATAATGTTGAAGTTATTGTGAGTGTGTGTGTATGTGGGTTTTACTTTCAGAGTCCTCGTGCTAGGTGCATTCAAATGTTCCTACCTCAAAGTACGTGTCGATGTACTCAGACACGATGTGCTCGGACTTGGGCTTGTTCTGGCAGTACACAATGTACATGTGCAGCCTCCGCTCCTGCAAGACAAACATATGGAGATGTTAGAACTATGCACTCTCGTTTTCTGATATTCCCAATGGTCTACTTAGCCAATTCTACAATTCTAGCATTGTTACGTGCGTGCTCTGGAAGTCATTTCCTCACCTGTTTGACAAACAGAGGAGCCAGCCTCTCGGGATCCTCCAAGCACTTCTCAATCTCGGTCAGGAAGAAACTATGCACAGATGAAGTAAGAGACAAAAGAATTTGCGGAACGTTCCGGAACACGAATTTCATTCTTAATTCATTTTGCACATTTTGTCATTTATTGCGGTCAGTTGTTTGTTCAGATAAAGTACACGGCGAGGGAGCTCACTCTCTGTGCCAGTCATAGATCTGATGGATGTTCCCGAAGACGATCTTGTCCTTTCCCCTCATGTCGTCCGGAACTCCTTCTTCTTTCATTCGACTCATGTAGCCCTGAGCGGACACATGCAGAAGCATTTAAGAGGCTCGTTATGTTGCATTTAAATGCTACCGTCTAGAGTGAGAACTTCGTTTTTTATATATTCGTTACCTCCACCACAGATCCCAGGTCTCTGACGTAGTCTCTTTCCGTCTCCACCAGCTCTAACATCACATAACTGAGGGCAGAAAATGGGAGAGAAAACAAATATTTATGCAGAAAGTGTGTTGTGGATGAAGTGAGTTGTGTTGAAAATGTGTAATTAATGCATAAATAAATAAATTGATAAATAACCAAACAAACAAATAAATAAATAACCAAATACATTCAAATAAATGAATAAACAAAACAAAAAATACAAAGGGTAAAAGTGGATGACTTGGAGAAGTCATCCACAGTGGAAAACTTTTTTCTGTGGTTGAGATATAAAAATAAATGTGTGTCCCCGTATGTGTTATGTTGAAATCAGACAAAAATACATTTTCATAATGAAAAATACGTTTCAATTGATTGTTATTCATGTCGGTAGTCGATTAAATCTAATAAAGTCCATTTCTTTGTCCATCACATGAAACTCTGTACCTTTATATACTGTACATCTTTTTGCATGTAAATGCAGTTTTCAGTGCTTTTTCTCCAGCCAACATTTATTACTACTGACATGTATTACTACATGTATTTAGGATAAATGTGGTGTACAGAAACATCTATCAAATCTTGAGAGTAAAGAAAAAACTATTGTCACTTTAAGTAGAGAAACACCTCTCTCTCTCTCTCTCTCTCTCTTTCTCTCTCTCTTTCTCTCTCTATATATATATATATATATATATACATACACATATATACACACACACACATACATATACTGTATATATACACATATAAAAAACACACACACACACACACACACACACGTGTGTGTGTGTGTGTGTGTGTGGGGTGTGGTTTAAGCAGTCACACCTGTCTTGGGTCTAGGGTGTTGGGCCCAGGATTAGGATGGCTGTACTAGTGATGTGCGAGTTTGAACAAATTGTTCGAAACAAACTACTCATTTTACTGACTCGGGAGTGACGAATCCTCGTCTCCACTAGCTCGTTCACTGACCCGCCCCTTCTACATGCTACTAGTTGGACAACGTGTCACTCACACTACTGTGCAACTCTTATATGAACTGTATTTGTGGAAATGTATCAAGTTAATAACTGTATTAACCAAGCCCTGTGAGAAAAGAAACCGCTCTGGTGCTTGTTTCAACTCAGAACTCGCTGGAGTCGCTCTCCCAGCCCAGAGCCGGCCCCCTGCCCCGAGCCCATTGGTCTGACGCAAGTGGCACCAATCGCTTGCTCACTCTCCGCGCCCGGAGCTCAAGTCAAGGACTCTGAGTCTGAATGAGTCGGAACCCGAGTTTGTAGCCTCGAATCAGTGACTCGGATTGTGAGTCACTCACTCAGTACTCGCTCTCCCTGCACAGAGCTGAAGGTCTGACTCGTGCTGCCACTGCATGGCGTTCCATAACCCACAAAGTCCTTGCCACAGTCCATCCCTGAATTTTAATCTGTCCCTTTAGTAGTTTAATACTACTCAATTCTGATTGATCATGAATTTCATGATATTTAAATTAAATTTAAATTAAAACTCATTGAAAAAGAAACATTTTGCTTTTGAGAACTCTTGGGCTTTGACTCTTTTTATATGGATAACTTTCCTGTGGCAAATCGATGGCCTGTTGGTGTGAATCAGTGTAGACTGGGAGTGGGTGGATACGGTTGGTTCAGCAGGTGCAAGTGAGGGACTGCATGAATTGATACTTGGCTGTCAACTCGAGCTGAGCAGCTCTGACTCGTAAAAAGCATTTCTGCCGCACACAATCATGGGAAAATTGATTTTTATTTTTTTGAGCGCCACAACCTCCGTGAAATGACTCGTTTCACTAGCACAATTTGATCCATTTGGTCTGATAGCATTTGGAAAGTTTAGAAGAGCCGCTCCATTAAATAATTTTATCCCATTCAAGTTAGCGGAGGGCTAAACCGGAAGTTACCTGGCCCGGCCGGTCGAAGACCCTAATGCGCATGCTCTATGGGCACTGGAGCCGGTGGGGGATTCCCTAAGCTCTGGATGACTGCCTCGGTGACTTGAGTGACTCAAAAACCTTGAGCAATTAAGGTTGCTCAGAATCAACGGGCAACAGGTAAAACCCCCACCCCCCCACACACACAGGAAAGGTAAATTTAAATTAAGTCCTCATTAAACCACATCCAAAGGTGCTTTCACACATGCACTCCAATCCTGGAATTATCCGGACATTAACTGGAGAAGCCGTATGTGTGAATGCAAATGCCCGAATCAGTTGGATCAGACATTAAAAGGACTTTACCCAGCCAGCACCATCGTACAAAGTTTGCACAATGTTCAATTGAGCGGTATGTGTGAAGAGAGCAGGTGGTTGTACGGAGCAAGCGAGTGGGCAGTGTCACATGTTGATGACATCTATATCATGTGACTGGCACATGATAGTGACGTCATCAACATGCCCGCTCGTCGAGGGTGAAGAAGGGTCGTTCACCGCCATAACACACGAGGACAAAGAAGAAGATAATATATGTTTATATTGCGGATACGTCAAAATACATGCAGAATCAACTCATAAAAATCATAATTACTGATAAGTTTTTAGCCTCGCCTGCCATCTTGAGTGTGCTGTAAAACTCTGCAGCGGCATTGCGTCATGTCCTACCTCCTGTACGCTCTACCCAGACTCCGGCCCTCGCCAAAACCGTGTGTGCTGTATGAGTGGAAGGGCAACTCTGGACGATGTCCGAAGTTCATGTGTGAAAGCAGCTCAAGACTAGTGGATGACTTTTAAGGGCTAAAATTTGTGTGTGTGTGTGTGTGCGTGCTTACAGTATATATACAGTATATAGTGAATAAAGTGAATTAAGCATTCTAAAACTTTTTAAGGACCTTTAATACACACACAAACACACTTGAGTCAAAATAAGCACGACTCACTGTCTCCTCTTGATGAAGCCCGACTTGCGCTCGTCCACGTCGTCGATGGGGGAGGAGGAGGAGAGGAGGGAGTTGTCGGAGGGATTGAGGGAGGGGGAGCTGCTGTCACCCTGCTCCACCGACAGGGAGCTGGGCCGGTCCTCCAGGGACTGGGATGGAGTGGGGGGAGAAGTCAGACAAACAGAAAGAAAGAAGCAGAATACTGTTATAAACTTAAAACTACAATCTTTCTCTCTCTCCTCTGTCAGACTTTAGATTCAGACAACTTCAACCATTTTGGGTATTTGAAAACAAGTCAGATGTGGTGCAGTCAGTGGTGAAGGAAAGTCCAAACTAGACTGCAGAGTAGTAGTGGTATGTTCTCTCGCTCGCGCTCTCTCTCTGTCTCTCTCTCTCTCTCTCGCTCTCTCTCAAAACTCAAAGGGCTTTATTGGCACGGGAAGCATACATTAAAATTGCCAAAGAAAATGGAAAACAAAAAAAATCCAAAATAAAATGTAGAATGAAAACAAACTGTTCATATTATGTGTCTGTGCCATCTTACCATTTTGCTCTTCACCAGCTCCTCGATGGCACTGACCAGTTCAGCGGCGCTGGGAGTCTCCGAGCTGCTGGGCCGGCCGGACAGACGCAAAGCTGCCTGAAAAGCCAGCGATCAAAAGACAGACAGACAGAGAGAGAGAGAGAGAGAGGAATAGAGGGTCTCTTTGATAGAAGCATTGATTTCTTTTACAATGTCATTCATACAATTTTATTTATTACTGATTCCACCACAAAGTCACATCTCATTCAGGGACGCCAAATTCAAAGTAAATGTTCAAAGGTAGTGTGTGTGTGTATGTGTGTGTGTGTGTGTGTGTGTGTGTGTGTGTGTGTGTGTGTGTGTTCAGAGTGTCGTCACAGTGCAGGATGTGACTGGCGCTTGCCAGTATGTGATAGGGCTCACCGTTAGGACCGTTTGGATTTTTCCACATGTCCAAGAACGGATTGGGGCGGGTGCGATCGCCCTAACAGGAGTGTGAATTGGGGAGCCCTGGTCGGAGCCAATGGCAGGCTTGTATCGAGGACACGGTGGGGTTACGAGGTAGGTTAAAGGTCAAGGGGTGAGTTCTGGGGTTGGACAGCTCGCGTAGCACGAGCGACGCGATTTGGTTAGAGAACTCAAAATATGTGATGCAGTTAAGTGTTGCTCAATACTCCATCGGTTATAAAAACAACAACAAAAAATGGTTTCTCTTCTGCACAACACGGCACCACCTGAGAGGGACATGTCATACTGGGATGTCCCAAGCAGGAAATACATAAGGGCTTTTTACCACCTGAAAACCTCACAAAAAATGGAGTATTCATTTCAGCAACAAAAAATAAAGAAAAAATGATGATTAGAAAAAAAAAAACTCCCAAAGAGTGCGAGGAGCAAAGAGCAGAGTCAGAGAGAGGAAAGGGTTAAAAAAAAAAAGAATGGAGAGATGAGGGAGGTGTGTTTTTTACATGGAGAGGTAGGGAAACTGGGAAAGAAGAGAAGCAGAACAGAAATCAAAGTAATGCTGGAGGAAGGCGCATGCAGCCGTCAAGAACAAAAAAAAAAAAAAAGAGAGGAGAAGAAAGAAAGAATACATGTTTACAATTCAGTGCCAGAGTTCAGACGTTTCATATCAGCCGCATATCAGCCCACACGGCCAAAAAAGTGTCACTCGATATAATTTCACACGCAAGTGTCTCGCTGTTAATTAACATTCATTTGTGTGTTGAAAAGGTGCAGGGGATTTTCCACTGAACAAAACTAGCTCAAAACGGAGATCAAATCAAATGTTGAACTACTTAGAGGTGGTTGGGCAGACACAGATTACAGTAGGCCTAATCTTAATCCTAATCTGGACAAACCGAAGCTGCCTTTCTCAGTTGTGGTTGAAAATAGTCTCAAGACTTGGCCTTGTTTTGATTGAAAAAAAAAAATCTGATTTCCAGAAGGAAGATTAGAGCTAATCTAGATCTAAGTGAAGGCTTGAATTAAACTTGGCCAGAGAGGCAGGTTTATTTTTGGATTAATGGATGTGGGCCAAGGACCAGTACCAAGACCAGACAGAAGGAGCTGACAAGTGCTTCATTACCTTAGTCTAGGACTTCCTCGTCTACATCTATATGAGCAGGATTAGCTTAGTCCCGATTTAGATTAAACCACGTCTGTAAAACCGCCCACCATTATTATTAATAAATATCAATGTGTATAATTAAATACATACATGGTTGTAATAC
This sequence comes from Zeus faber, assembly GCF_960531495.2. Lineage (NCBI taxonomy): Eukaryota > Metazoa > Chordata > Actinopteri > Zeiformes > Zeidae > Zeus > Zeus faber. Next base: position 27,173,751 of record NC_137195.1, on the reverse strand, counting down.
AAAAAATAGCAGTTCGCTTCAGTTTAAGTCAGTGAAAAATAAAGAAACATTGGATCAACTTCAAAAATATATATTTTTAATTACTTCATTTCATAGGTATATAAATTGAGCCCTCAATATTTCCAATTATGTTGAAAATTACTTCAAAAATTGCTGAGAGTTGAAGCAATTGTATCTAAGCTGATTTTTTCGTTTGAAACCTGGAAAATAACAGATGCTCCTCTCACTCCCCAGGGTGGTCATCTCACCTTGTCGTCCTGGGCGTCGGGCTGCAGCAGGCTGTGCTGCTGGATGGCCATAGGGGGCGGTAGAGGCACGGCGTCGGGGCCCTCCTCGCCCTCCTCCTCCCCGCAGCTCTGCATGCCCGATGACGACGACTTGGACAGGGTCCCGCTGCTCAGGCCCTCATTACGCATCCGCTGGCGAGGCGAGGAAAACACAGAGAGGACGTTACAGAAGGTACTAGAAGAGCGAGGCGCGCAAGTGAGAAGCCAAACACACGTGCTACGCTTTGAAACGCTTGTATTTATAAACTGTTGGTGTCAATGAAATTATACCATGAGAAGAGTCCATAACAAAAGTAGGAAAGTGAGGAAAAAAAGGACATCGGAAGACAAGCTCAAAGGAGGAATGCTCCCTAACCCTATTCAAGACTGAATGAAATCTTTTACATTCCACACTGACACAAAAAAGCCAAAAACCTTTTTTTCCAGAGTTTCAAGGTTTGATGTCGATAAGAAAACGTTGATTAGAGAAATTAGCAGCTTCTCGTTATTATGTAAAGTATATATTGACGAGCACTGCTGCAAGAAATAAAATGACCACAACTTTAAAACTAGTAATGGGATCCGTTAGAATCGCTGCCAAGTTTTGGCTGATTTACCATTTAGTTTAGGTGGTTTTGTCTGGCTGACCTAGCTACATAGTACAGCACATTGAAATCCTTCCTCACCTCCTCCAGCGTCTCATCCTGCGGCGTGGCGGCGCTGTCGTCTGAGTCCTTCTGGGCGCCGATCGCCATCTCGGCGTTCTTGCGGGCGCCGTCGCGGTTCTTCTTGTGCTTGTGGGCCAGCTTCTTGATGTGGCCGTCCGCCTTGCCCGAGCTGAGGCGGCGCACGGGGCTGGTCAGCCACTTCCGCAGGGTGTTGCCGGGGCGCTTGGGTCCCGGTGAGCTGTGGGGTCCCAGGGTGTGACTGGAGCCGGGCTGCAGTGCATCGTTGCTGGATACTGACAGGGTGTCTGAAGAAAGCACAGAAGAAAATGGAGGTTCATTTTGGTGTGACGGTAAGTATGGAAAAGGCTCGGGGCAGGAAGCTTTATAATGTCTGTCTGTCTTGCAGTGAGGGTTTGGCATATGGGAGCTGTCCAGGAGCCGGCAGATAAAATGGGTTGCATAGGTGCATTGATTATGTGTTCAAGATATTTATTAATCACATACTTATACATACGAGCACATCTACATATATGCAGTGAAATGTCATTGCGACGCACCCGGAGATTATGCACATTAAGTACTAACTGACACAATAGCTAACAACAATTAACTAACTAACTAAACTAACTGAACTAACTGATTCCTAAAACGTAATTCAGTTAGTAAACAGAATAAAATAAGAGTAAAAAGGTAATATACTGAGTGGAAATACTAAATAGAAATAAGAGGAATAGACTATTATGTATATACAGATATGTGCAGTAAAGTGGCAGGTGAATTAGAAAGGTAGTGTGTGTTGAGATATACAGTACAGTTATACAACAGAATGGCACAGCAATACAGTAACAGTACAGAACTGCTATACAGCACAGTATGCTATAACCCAGTACAGTGATACAGTATGCAGTACTGTATGCAACATATAGTACAGTAAGGCCCTGACTGCGGAGGTGCTTGCCCGACAGCAACAGCTGGAACAGTCTGTTATTGGGGTTGTGAGGATCCTTCATGAGCTGCTCAGCTCTGCTACTACTCCTGGTGTATAAGTCCTGCAAGGGGGGGAGGGTAGTTCCAGTGGTACGTTCAGCCGAACGTACCACCCTCTGCAGGGCCCGCCTGTCCTGAGCAGTACAGTTCCCAAACCAGGCCGTGATGTTGCCTGTCAGGATGCTCTCCACTGCTCCAGAGTAGAAGGACTTGAGGATCCTCACCGAGACCCTGAATTTCTTCAGCTGCCTGAGGTGGTAAAAACGCTGCCTCGCCTTTCTCACCAGCGAGTCTGTGTGTATAGTCCATGTTAAGTCCTCCATGATGAACTCCAAAGTACTTAAAGCTGCTCACCCTGTCGATAGAAGTCCCATTTATCACCAACGGTGCGTGTGTCCTCGGTTGTAATCCTCTCCTAAAGTCAACTATCAGCTCCTTAGTTTCCGAGAATGCTGTTGTCCTGGCACCAGCGTGACAGGTCAGCCTTCCACGTGGTAGCCCTTCTCGTCGCTGGTGATCAGGCCCACCACGACGGTGTCGTCAGCAAACTTGATGATGGTGTTGGAGCTGGACCTGGCCACACAGTCATGTGTACAGGGAGTACAGTAGGGGGCTGAGGACGCAGCCCTGGGGGGATCCTGTGTTCAAGGTGAGGGAGCTGGACGTGTGCCTCCCCAACCTAACCACCAGGGGCCTGTCTGTGAGGAAGTACAGGATCCAGGCAAAACGTAGAGTGTTCAGTCCTAGATCCCACAGCTTAACAGCCAGTCTCGTGGGGACTATGGTATTGAAAGCTGAGCTGTAGTCAATGAACAGAAACCTCACACAACCCCGCTTCTCGCCATCCAGGTGCATGAGCGTGGTGTGCAGTACCTACGAGATTGTGTCGTCCGTGGATGTGTTCGGTTGGTATGCAAACTGCAGTGGGTCGATGGTGCGGGGGAGAGAGGCTTCACATGTAATCCTCAATCAGCCTCTCGAAGCACTTCATGACCACTGTGGTGAGGGCCACCGGACGGTAGTCATTCAAGCAGGCTGGAGAGGTGTTCTTCGGCACAGGGATGATGGTGGACCTCTCGAAGCAGGACAGGACCACCGACTCGGCCAGGGAGGCGTTGAATATCGTTGTGAGCACCGGGGCTAGCTGCTTAGCACAGGTCTTCAGTAATGCAGAGGGCTTGTGTATTGATTTTGTGTGTGTGAGCGTGTGAGTGTGTGAGTGTGTGTGTGTGTGTGTGTGTGTGTGTGTGTGTGTGTGTGTGAGATCGCTTTCTGCTGCTGGCAGCTTTGGCCACCCTCTCAATGTTAAAAGCAGCGCCTTTGGGTGTTTGTAGGAGGGTGTGTGTGCTGTATGTGCGAGTGTGGGGAGGGCATATGTCAGACCTCAGCACTTTAAAGAGACATATACCTGTCCTTTTTAACCATTCCTCTTACTTCTTGACCATAATCTTTCATTTTAGAACCTCCTACTTTATTCCACTCGCTTTTTTATCCGCCTTCTCGGACTGATTTTCCCTTTTTTATTTGCAACTCAAAAAACTGGAAAAGCAAGCAAGCGTTTTTTGAGCATTTTTTCCTGAGCATCCGATTCAGTTGCCAAATCCCTGGAGGAAGCCCTCTCACCTTACAGCCAGGGGTTAGAGTTCAGCGCAGTCAAAGGCACATTTCCAAAGACGCAGAGGCCATCTCAAGCCAAAGAAAGAAAGAGAGAGAGAGAGAGAGAGAGAGAGAAAGAGAGGCCTAGAAATCTTAAACTCATCCACACCAACACACAAAAAGCAAAACAGAACCTATGAAAAATGACTGCAAATCCTACTGGGACAGATGTCAGGGTCAGGGCTCCATTACGCTGGCTTTAGAATCCAAACCTCTACATCAACTCCTGAACTGAAGGTGTACCCCATTAAATCGGACTGGATTCAGGGCTGGTTTCAAGCGGAACGTTGCAACATTCTCTCAAGGAAGTCCAGCTGAGCCAGTGAGAGAGCGAAAGAGATTCTCCAGAGATGATGTTCTCACTCTACAGAACATTCTGCAAATGGCTTCCAGAAGTATCCACATCACAAAAAAATCCTTCACAAGTGCAGGCTTTTGTGCAGGGCTTGGAATTGAGGTGAACAATGAGAGAAACCTCTCAGCCTTCCGCCTAGCATCGCTTTGAAATGAATCATTACTGATGGGAATTTGAATAAGTTATCCGATCCGGTCTTGACTTTGGGACTGACCACGCCGAACAAGTGCAGTATTTTTAGTATCTTCAATTTGGACCGAACCCATTAGCAGAGCACAGTTGATGGGAGACTTCAAAACTTCAAAATCTTCAAAATCGTGGGTCAAACTCTTCATAATATGAGCGAAGCCAAGCATTAAGTAAGAGTTTATTTTCATCCTTGAGCCTGTGCGTGCTTGTTCCTGAGCATGTAGGGTTGCTTTGGTTTTTAGGGAGAGGTTTTTAGGAGACTTAGGCCCCGCAGTTTTTATCCGCGCTGCACTGATACAAAGCATGTGTTCTCCCATCACACGCGAAGAGGAGCGGTGGGGGGGGTCGAAAAAGCAAAGGGAGGCCAGTTCCAGGAAAGACAAGAACTTTCAGCATCAGGGTTGGGGCTGGGGTAGGGTTGTTAAAAGGTCCCAATCATCGTCCCCAGGGTTGTTCTCATTCTCTCGAACTGGCCAGTTCCAGAAAAGACAAGAACTTTCAGCATCAGAGACCTGGGACGCCCTAGAGAAGAAACCCCTCTTCTCTAGATTACAGTCCATTCTATCAATGGCCGACGCCGGGAAAGCTGGGCTTTTGGGAGAATTAGAACAACCCTGGGGATGACGGTGAGGACCTTTTAACAACTCTACCCCAGCAGGCCCCTGTTGCACATTCTGGGTCTTGTTAGAGTTGTCTATAATCTGACAAGGGGACGGTTGGAATATAACTCTTGATCTTGTCCTCGTCCAACCTTTCATAGACAAGAAACAAAGTCAGCCCTTAACTATTGAATTGGGGTAAGTTATTTGTAGAATGAGTGATGAGAAGAGGGACAATCACCTATTTGACGGATGGCGGTCCTGTTTGTTGCACAAAATGTTTGCGTACATAATTTTTTAAGTGAAGGAAGTTTTCCCTTCAAGTAGAGAAAAGAGAACAGAAACAAAAGCCAGAGGCCGAAGTAGCTAAATGAAAACCAGAGTTATTACCAGGAACTACAAGACAGTTCTGGAATGTTTTAGTCATGGGTGCCGTTATGGAGGCTCCATACCACTACAACACCCTTTTTCAACTACACCAAAAACCTGGTAACATCCGCTAACATCTGGCATAGTGGGAAAGGTTATATTTGCGTTTCATTCCCAGACAAAAAACCCTGCAATGGTCATGGGTATTTACCGGCCGCGACGGAAAGATGACACCCAGGTAGAACGCTAATTTGTGACCTGCTTTTGAAGCTCTGGACATTAACGCGTAAATAGACAGGCATATCTGTGTATCATTTCATCATTTAATATCTAATTTAGAATCCAAAATCAGAAGTTTTTAACTTTTTCCCCCCGCATGCAGGACCATGAATGTTTCAAGTGTGGGGATCGCTCCATGGGAACCGCAGTGGAGAACCCCCACACTCCCTGCCGGGCTCCAAGCCACTCCAGCACCGCAAGCTGGTCTCCGAACTGGAGGAGCGTCTTAGTTCCCTGCCGCCGGGCGACTGGCATCGGGTGCTGCATGGATACCCCATGCTGCTTCTAATGTGACACACTAGAAAAAAAAAGGGCATACTCGTTCACTGGCAATGGGAACCGTGTTAATGGCCAATTTTTAGTGGGTTTACGGCATAAAAAAAAAAGGGAGTATACACGCAAATGGTGTAAAAACAGTATTACTCTCACCATTCCGGATAGCTTTACATTTTAATGGCGGTTGAGCTGCCTACGCCCCGTTTTATTGGTTTTTATTTTTATTACGAGTGCATGCCCGTTCAAAATTCAAGACATTCTAAGACATTTGAATGGCACAGGTTAACAAAATGTGAATGATTCAGTCCCTAGCATGCCAGTTCCAAATTTACGATTTTCTAAGACATTTGAATGGCAACAGTTTAACAAAATGTCAATGATTCAGTCCTGTGTTCTACAATGGAAGATGAAACTGCCGGTTAAAGTCATACACCGGGGAAAGACACTCTTTGTGACTCAGTCACAGAGCCCTGAAGTTCCAGGCCCCGCTGGCTGGCTGTTCACTGTTTATTGAAAGTTCATTAATCTCACACGTGTTGCGTGTCCAAATTGCACCAAATTTGACACGTCCTTGGGTCCCCAGCAATACACCCCCAAGTGTGAAGCAGATCGGATGAACGGTTTCTGAGATAATCAAAGGACATGATAATGGAAAGACATACAGATACAGACAGATTCCTTCCTTTATAGTTAGATAGCGCTGTTTTCTGACACATTGAGGCAACAACAGTAGAAATGTAACAGCATTCACAGTATGGTGGAAAGTAACGCTGCAACATCAGCTTGAAGAAAGAAACTAAAAAGGCCTCTTGGAATACAATAGTGAGCGGAGGGGGTTAAGTCAATAAAAAAGAAACTTCTCCAAATTTTGGATGAATTAACATGAACTGGAAACATTCCATAACATTCCATACTCAGGATACTGTCATTGTCTGATTCAAACCTCTCTGAATTAGAATTTATTATTTTTCCCTCGCTTACTCATGGACTAAGTCAAACAGCCATCCCGCGAGGTTCACATGACGACAGAAGGAAAATGCCAAAGATTTGATCATCATCCTCCATCACGGGTTGCCAAACACACACACACACACACACACACACACACACACACACACACACACACACACACACACACACACACACACACACACACACACACACACACACACACACACACACACACACACACACACACATATATATATTTTTGTATATAATCAGTTACTGCAAACCTCCTGCATATCCTTTGAGGACCGCTATGGGGTTCGTAGACCCTTGTTTGGGAACCCCTTCCCTTCACAGTCTGGACTGTAGCATTTTAGTACCCAGATGACAACTTGAGCGCCACTTAAAAAGCAGACGCATGCTGTAGCCTGGGAAGAGCGCAGTGCCTAAAGATGTGCTGGGGTCGTGACTTTTCATGTAAATCCTGGTTTTAGCACAAAGGTCTTGACTTATGAGATGCAACAGGTCTGAAGGTAGATATTCTCCTCTAGTCAAAACGTAAATGAACTAAACTAAATCTAGCATTAAACAGTGAGGATACGGGGAGATGTATCATTGTGTGTATTTTATTTTGTCCAAACCTCATTTTTGCATGACCTTATCCTATGAATAGGGACCGAAGGTTTAACAATTGCTCATGGGATTCCGCTCATGATTTGTTAGATAAACTCCAAACTGTAAATAGAGGATAATTATATTCACATTCACAAAACAATTACAATCCATGATATGATATGATATGAATCAAAATAATAAAAAAATCCAAAATAAATAATTTACATGGTTACATTTTTGTGGGCTCTAGGTAAACATGTTTTTGGAGAAAGGGCTGTTTGTAGAGTTAGACAGGAGGGTTCTTGTTAACATAGGGCTGTGACAGAGCAAAGCACAAGGGTTAACAGCTTATACACATTCCTACGTGGTGTAAAATAACCCAGGACGCACGCCAGCGGGAATATGCAAAAACCCACGCAGGGACACAAGCAAATCCGTTTTTTAAAATACCTATAGTGAATTATATTCTGTTGTTTTCTCCATTTTTATCACTTATCATTCTTCTATTATCCAGGACTGACAGTACAGATGGAATAGGAGTATACTATTTTTAGATAATAACCCAAAATAAATTGTATCAGACAGTGTCCTACCCAGAAAAATAGGACACATATCATAACATTTTGACTCCCATCGCCCGGCGTTTAAAATCACACAAATGCTCACGCATATTCGTAAAGAACTGTGTTGTGTTTGGTGAAGGTCACCACCTTTCCCCTTTCCCCAGCGGGGTGTCCATCATGAGATCACCTCGGAGACAGCTGCTCTGGCTCTTAACCCCAAGAGAACCCAACTGATGAGAGACTCTAGACAGGTTGTAAACTGCTGATTTTCGACGCAGGAGTAACCACCAAAACATCTGTTTGAAAGATGCAAAGCAACAACCTTATAACACAGGGGATTGATCCAGCCTTTTATTCTTCAACTAGAATAAAACTAAAACTAAATGTTTATCCTAAATAGACATATTACTGAGACCCTTTGGAGGAACTTGATGACAAATATCACGTTTTCAAAACTGTTTGATCGCATCCCAGAATGGCTGCAGCTTAATAAAGTAAGATAATATTATATGGAATTTTATTGATCGCCAGGGGCAAAATTCTGGGATATAATTTAGTAAAAGCCGACTCACTTCCTGGTTGGTTCATCCGCATACTTATTACAGGGTGCTTTGCCTTAATTATGAGAGGCACTGGAATCAAACCATCCTAAAAACATTTAAAAACCCTATCCTAGCATGCGTGCACATACCTGAAGACAACAGGACACAAATCTTCCCGTCCACACATGCACGTTTCAACTCGTGTGCTCCAACACCCACCACACTTCTGTTGTCGTTATTCAAATTGAAAACGACGAGATTGACAAAAAAAACCCAAAAAACTTCAAACAAACAAAATCAGCGTTTTCTATGCTGGGCTCTGCTAGCCAATACCCCTGGGAATACACCGACCATCCCAGTTTAGAAAGAAGCCGGGTGCTCTTCAGATCTTCGCTACTGTGGCTACCGGCTAGCGACAACAGCCGTAAATCCTTTGCCGCCTTGCAAACATGGAGAAACGGCATTGGACGGACTTGATTTACTTCTCTTTGTGCCCCTCTGTGTGTGTGTGTGTGTGTGTGCGTGCGCATGTTTGTACTGTAGCTCCAGTAGAATTGAAATCGCTCCAGAATGCCAGCGGTATGCCACAGAAACATGCCTCGGATTCCAGAGGTGCAAAGGAAGGGTGAGTGGGTGTGGGTGTGGGTGTGGGTGTGTTGCTGCTGTTGTATCTCACCCTCCTCTGGGATGGGACATTCACGCGAGCGGTATGTCTGGAGATGTTTCTCAAGGTGGGGGTTGTGGTGGGCGAGGGGGCAATGTGTGGGAAAGCCCCAGGGAGTGGAGGGGAGGGGGTTGAGCCAGCTGACCCATAGAATGTTGGCCATGCTGAAGTGGGTGTGTGACAGTCAAGACTTCAGACGGGAGTGTGGATGGGTAAAGAGTTTAAAGAGATGAAAAGTGGGGAAGAGTCGTTTATTGAACTCCTCCAAAGCTAGTAGAGTCTAATATTTTTTTGCCTAGAGCTGTCACAATTATTACCTAATGATGCCTGACTGCAATTATTTGCACAGATCACCATCTTTTTTGTTTTTAAATTGGCGGGCGGGGGGCCCTGGCGCCCTTGTATTCCGCTAACATTCAGCGTAATCCTCCTGACGGGGAGTAAAACTCCATTCCTTTTTCTTCTTCTCCTCCGTGTTCCTTGCCATTCTAATCGGTTCCAGCTCGACGCCGTTTCCTTTTCCCATCTCTCCGGGTATGTAAGTAAACAGGCTTTGAGCACCTGTTGGGGACCAAGCTGACCCAGCAGGCGTGATCATAATCTGGTCGCTGCTATTCCATCAGATTTAATACCCACTCAAATTACAGTGCACCCACTGAATCAATTCCATTCGCCTCGAGATAATCCGTTGATCAAAAAGGAATATTAGATTAGGTTAAATCTCCAACAGGTTGTGATTGAAATGATTTGTTAAAATTGTATAAAATTGTATAAAAATAGAAATAAAAATATGATCATCATCAATGTGGCAACTCTTTCTCGCGGTAGACTATTTTTGACATTTCCCGGTGAGTGTAAACACTTGACATTCATGTCTTCCATGAGAAACGCTTATTTTTACAAGTGGAGCCAAAAAAACGAATTCTCCTTTTCTCAAAACGCATTTAGAAGGAGAAGCTGCGGACCACACGCCAAGCTCTCCAAGATCTGCAAACATGGCAAGCCGTGGAATACAGTATTTCTACCTTCAAAATGTACTACCCTCCTTCCCGTAGCCAAACCTAAAAACTACCTTCTGCATGAGAAAATGATAATCAAACAAATAACTCTGACCCTAATGAAATACCGTACATTCTAATCCGGATGACAGCCCCCGAATGGAGAGTATGAAAACTCTCTCTGTACCACACTGAGTGTACCACATACCCAGGTCCAGCAGCCAGAACTTGCAGTTGTCGGAGTTTCCTCCTCGAGGTGATTCCATGTGGCAGAGGGGATTGAGGCTCACCAGGGACTTGATTCCATGTGCCATGTTCTCCCTCCCAAAATAACACCTTCCACGTGCTCAGCGCATCATCCCTACGGTACCACGGTGGATCTCGAAAAACTCCTCAGACAACTTCAACCATTTTGGGTATTTGAAAATAAGCCAGAGATGTGCAGTCAGTGGTAAAGGAAAGTCCAAAGTAGACTGCAGACTTAGTGGTGGGATGTTCTCGCTCTTGTTCTCGCTCTCTCTCTCTCTCTCTCTCTCTCTCTCCCTCGCTCTCTCTCCCTCTCCCTCCCTTCCTCCCTGTCAATCCCTCCCTCTCTGTCAATCCCTCCCTCCCTCCCTGCCTTAGTCCTCTAGTGAGTTGGCTGCTGTAACGGTATTGGGCAAGCCTCCACTGCTCCTCGGCCGTTTCCAAAAGAAACCTTTAGAAACTAGCGACACATTTGACCGTATTTAGCCTTTGCAGAGGCACCCACTCGTTTTGCGTGGGCGGCTGCACATTTTGCAGCAATTAAGGAAGGATCGAAATTTTGGGCGGAAAAGCTTCCTGCGTTTCCATTAATACAACGGTGCCTTTTTTAATGTCCGACTTGTACGCGAGAGCTGTATGTGTACATTTAGGTTTTGAGAGGTGGGGTTGTCGGTAGCACTTTTAGACTATTTCAGTCCTGCTTCCCAGGTTGAGGACTGTGGAAGCCGAAGCTAACCCGAAGGGCTTGGCCAGCGACGACACACAAGGATCTCCCTGTTTAACTTTACTGTACGTGTGTGTTCTGTCACTAGTGGTCGGGGTCTCAGGTTGCTGACCACAAACACCGTTTCCTCTCTCGCTCTCCCTCAAACACACACACACACACACACACACACACACACACACACACACACACACACACACACACACACACACACACACACACACACACACACACACACACACACACACACACACACACACACACACACACACACACTAACCCTATGTCTAACAGAGTTCCTTTATCTATAATGGTACACGTTACCCTCACACTAATTTCAGTTGCTTGTCAAAACTGCTGAATAGTATCTTGTGTGTTGTTGCTCATTTTGGAAACGTTTAGAGAAGCCAGAAGGAGCAGCTGAGAGGGCAAAGAGTGATCTAATTGGATTATATCTTGTGAGACCGTGATTTCCTTGGAATCTGTAGGTTTACACAGGTTCCAGCTTCTCCTTAGTCAACACAAGAACCCCTGTTGTAGCATCAACCCCCCTCCCAAACACCAGAACACACAAGTGCACACAAGTGCACACAAGTGCACACAAGTGCACACAAGTGCACACAAGTGCACACACACACACGTACACACACACACGTACACACACACACACACACACACACACACACACACACACACACACACACACACACACACACACACACACACACACACACACACACACACACACACACACACACACACACACACACACACACACACACACACACACACACACACACACACACACAACAATGAAAGGAATCCTACCAGCAGAAAATTTTTGGGTGGAATTTAATGGTGATGGGCAGTGAGTAAACAGTATGTTTGCCTTGTTCCTTGGCGCCTACCAAAGCCTGGTACATTATATCCCTTTATGATTCTGATTAATCATGTCATCAAACACAAAGTTGGTTGATTATTTAAGGCGGGAAACCTTGTCCTAGACCATTCCAAATAGATCTTGGGGTTACCACCCTGGTCGACCAAAGATACCATCCTTAAGTGACTTGAGAGAAAGCAGCTAGTTGCTCGCTCGGTAAAGTCACAAAGGCTTTCCTCTTTGTTGAAAAAAAAAGAAGCACAAAGGGCTTCATCATATTCATCCTCTTCCTCCCCCGCAGCAACTCTCTTTTGACTTGGCCAGGTCAGCCCCCGAGGCGAGGGAGCTTTGAGAAGGCTCCGCTCCCAATTTTCAAAATCTGGCCACACAAAAACCGTCCAGAATAAAAGAAAAACTGGCGAACGATGTCAGTATACTCAATATGGTTTGGCGAACTGGTGAGCAGTTCACAATGGTGGCTTGAACGCACTGCTGCCCACAAGCTCAAAACACCACGTCTTTTTGTTCCCATGTCATCCTAAACTGCTGTCTTTGTTTGAAAAGTTCCGTCACATCATTTGGTATACCAAAGGAAAGAGAGAGCAGAAGAGAAACAACAGGGATCAGAAACATTTTGGGAAGTGCCACAAACTGGAACTGGATTGCTGAGGCGGCCCCGGGAAATAAGCAGTTTGAGGAAATTCTAAGCTGTATCATGAAAAAGTAAATCATTCAGCCTGCCACCAAAGCGGTGCTTTCCAGCATGCAGGCAGCCCCGGTATAACCTCCGAGACAAAAAAAACAAAAAACAAAAAAACACAAAGAAAAAACCCACAAAACAAACAACTTTTCCCTCTATGACTACAAGAAAGGCTGCCAGCCAAATATTTGTATGTTATATCACCATGGAAACAAGCTGTACACCGCTTGCCTACTCGTTCTAATTAGAGGGAGGAACGTTTTTATTTTAGTTCTGTCAAGACACAACGAAGACCGTTCAGAGATCTTCGTTTTTTTTGTTTTTTTTAAATTCCATTGACGACATCAGGTACTGCAGGACGAGGATCCGCCGGCGTGTTCACGCCTGAATCAAGACAGAAGTCTCGTTGTACGGCCTGCCACTTCTAATTAAAAGCGCTATATATCACATAGTACAGTACATAATGTACGATTTTGGTAAACATAAGCACAAGCACTGCGACGGCGAGCCAACACGTAGTCTTGCAAACTCCTCAGTCAACAACACCTCTCCTGTGAAGGCGCCCTCCTCGGATGCCGACATCTGGAATTCCTGGAGTGTTGTGAACACACTCCCTCGACGGGAAAATAAAGCTTCATATGCCGTTTTGACTGGGGTCCTCAGGCCCCCTTCAGACCTTCAGGATCTTTTCAATTTGAAAGTTGAAATAAGTTCAACAAAAAATGGATGTGATTCCACGGTAGTTATCCACAGTTACGCAGAAAAGTACGGTGAGCTCAGAAAATGTGGAATTCGCACAATTCGACCTGGAATTGGCACAGGTCGACCTGGAACTGACCAGACAGTGGGCCTGGTTGCGGAGGGAGTCACATCAGATACTAAGATGGGTAAATGCAGAGAAATTGCAAATTTCCCCGTTGTGGGACGGATAAAGGTATGTATGTATGTATGTAAATCAATAAAAAAAAACTATTTGAGCTAACACAATGCGAGGTCATGATGCTTACTCTTGATCAAATGCTTCAATCATAAACCAGGCCTTAAGCACGGTGAGGAAATTATAAGCACCAATATGCAATTAAGTGATAGGAAAGGCTTGACACTTAAACCGTGGCTCCCATGATGAGGCTCAAAATTCAAAGAACTGACCCAACTCTGTCCCAGTTAACCTCACAAAGTGCTTCCAATCAGAATGACCGATTGGCAGCAAGCTAGATTCTAAACTGCCTGATCGAAAAATAAAGCTCTTCTTAAAAAGAATGAGTTTTAAACAGGTGTAAAGGGGATACATTTCATACAATGAGGAAGCAAGTAAAATGCCGTACCCCACTCAGGAAGCACAGCCACTTTGTGCTGTATTTCACAGCGTAAGAAATATTTGACAAATCCAGTGTCCACTACAACCATCACCAACCAACGACACCACCACAAGCAGCACCATACCTTTGTGGTTGAAGAGCCCCTCCATCTCCATGGAGGACCTGGAGTGTGCGATGCAGAGCATGGCGCAGGGCACCAGGCCCTCCTGTGCCGGCGAGCGGTCCGTGGTGCGCACCAGGCACCAGTCCGGCTTGTCATGGAGCCGCTCCAGGACCTCCACCGTCTGGCCCCGGCGCACCGTCAGCTCCCCGCCGTTGCCGCCGTTACTGGCCAGGAAGTCGTGGATGACAACCGTCAACTCACAGCCACCGGACAGCTGGGAAGGAGGAGGGAGAACAGGTCGAGTCATCGTAGGAAGATCCTGGAGCACATTCACTTGGACTGAATGTGAACTGATTCCACGGCTTAAATCAAAGTATCGCCGTGAGCTGGATCGTAGGTGATTTCAAATCAAGGTTGTCGTTGAGCGGTCTGTACTAGTAGTAAATGGTAGGCTGAATTACGTTAGATAACTTCTCATTCGCTTACCACACTCCAGCAGCACTAGAACAATAGCAAGGTTATTCCTTATACATATTTGTATTATGAACGGGAAAAAAGTCAAGTCAAGTTTATTTCTGTAGCCCTTGCTCATAGTGCTGTCTCAAAGGGCTTCACAGGCCCAATCAAGTCCCTTCATATAATGTGTGCATATGTAAAACTGGAAAACCAATACAAAACACAAGAGAGGGAAAAAAGAGGAAGATGACACAATGTGCTATTAATTGAGTCATTAGAGTTGGTCAGAGACGGTCAGGCATCAGCGTGAGGTAAGGACACCTGGCCTGAACCGTGACTCATTCTCTCCCTCGCTAACGCGTGTGAAAGGACAGTCCGGAGAAGAGGCTCGTTTCTATGACGATGCGAGGTAAAGAAGCGGGGCAGTCACCCGTCGTTTTCTGCAGGGTCCCCCGCTCTAAAGTGTCGCCGACACTTCTGGCTATTTATGCTTCATTTCTGAGTGTTGGACATTGTGTAATGACAGAATAATACATCTTATAATTGTTTTAATTAAATGTGCTCATATGTGCAATAACACTGTACATACTGTAATAAGCTAGTTAACACATAGTAATCATTCATTTTTTATAATTAATACCCTATATACCCATAACATTTATTTATTCTGTGCATAATAGTAGTAGTAGTAGTATCATTTTTTCAATACTATTTTTACTACTGTTTTTTATTTTTTAACATTACCACGAGAAATTCCTAGTTATGTAAATGTGCCTTCCTGGCAGAATAAACCCTAAATTCTGATTTATTTTATATTTAGGAATGTCTTAATAAGGAGCAATTAGCAATGGCCAAGAAATGGGTGGAGTTGATGTTATATAGTTATTACTGCAAAGGTTTGGTAATATATAGTGTGTCTTTGTTTACATGGTCTTTTGTTTACAATGGTCAATGCTTTTACGAGGGGAAAAGGTGTCTCGACAATGTTAGGTTTGTATGTAAGTATGGGATCTCTGCAAATAAAATACAAATAAAATAATGGATTTTGGGCTTTGAAAGCAACAAACAAAGACTGTTTTTAGATCACAGGGACTACGATGAAGTGAGTAAAATCATTATTCACCGACATCAAGACCAAACATGCGCATTGCTGTTGATGTTACTATCTCTATCAGCAGTACAAAGCTTGCTATTTGCTACGTACCCTCTGATAATACGGTAAAGCCAGCGAGCCCAGGAGCTGAGCGACAGGACTCAGGCTCCTGCCTTGCAGCCGTTCCTCTGTTCTGCACTCCCTCATCCCGGGTCCCAGGTCTGACTACGAGTACCAAGTTCAAAGTGCTAATGCCTCAAAAGGTAGGGCGTAGATCCACCGAAATACTCAAAACAGTTGATGATAGACAATATGTTCACTGGCGGACTCTAGAAGATCCGAGAATCGTCCAAGGCTGCGAAAGTCCGCCCCCAAAACGCCCAAATGTAACCGTTACCCGGCGAATCAGTCTCATCCTGGTAAAGAGGCAGATCATTCCTGTCCCCAAAATTGTCCACAACCAGTCGTGGGTTTTCACTGATGTCCACTGAATTGTAAACAAGTCGTAAATAATAATAATAATAATAATAATAATAATATTAATAACAATCAAATAAGAAGAACTAGGAGCTAGAAGGGTGAATGCACCGTCGTCCTGATGGAGTGAGCTGAGCTCTCCTCAACATGTGCGTGAGAGAGCTAGAGAGAGAGAGAGAGAGAGAGAGAGAAAGAGAGAGAGAGAGAGAGAGAGAGAGTGTGGGAGGCTGGAGATGCTGACACACTAGTCAGTCACCCAATCAGATGTACACACACACAAGACACAAGACACAAGACACAGACAGACAGACAGACAGACAGACAGACAGACAGACAGACAGACAGACAGACAGACAGACAGACAGACAGACAGACAGACAGACAGACAGACAGACAGACAGACAGACAGACAGACAGACAGACAGACAGACAGACAGACAGACAGACACACACACACACACACACACACACACACACACACACACACACACACACACACACACACACACACACACACACACACACACACACACACACACACACACACACACAGTTCTCAAAAAGTGAGTGAGAAAAAGTTTGTGTGTGGGTTTGTCTGTGACTGTATACGGTATGTTGTGTATTTAAAATCTCATTTCATCAAGCAAAGACTATTTTGGCTACACTGACGCTTTTGCATTTAATGGCTGCGCACACACACACACACACACACACACACACACACACACACACACACACACACACACACACACACACACACACACACACACACACACACACACACACACACACACACACACACACACACACACACACACACACACACACACACTATACTCTTCTGCTCAATTCCTCATGTTGCCGTGTCTACGACGTCGGGGTTCTCTTTCAGGAGCCTAAGTCAATTTCCAGCCCCGTCACACAATACTGTAGCTTTAACTGAGGCCGGATTGTGCGGTGCGAGGGGAAGTCCAGCTCTGCTCCCGAGAACAATCAGTTCACACGCAAGCTGCTCCATCCCTCTCTCCGTCTGCATTCCACTTTCAAAGTAACAGGCCTGATGTCGAGCGCGAAAGACACTGACACTCCGAAGAGGTGCACTTCCATGAGTTTTGTATATTTACAAAGCCGATTGGTAACAAGTGCAATGTTTGATAAAGTCACACCATGTGTGTGTGTGTGTGTGTGTGTGTGTGTGTGTGTGTGTGTGTGTGTGTGTGTGCGTATATATATATAGTATATTGTTCTAACATATTTTTTCTACCCCGTTACATGTATTATATCTACAGATTTAAATTATTATCATTATTATCTTTTTATGATATATAAGAGATTATATATATATATATACATATATATGTATTTTTTTATGCATACCTTTTGCACAATTTCATACTTTTGTCAGCTCATGAATTGCTGATACAGGGTTTTATTGTGTGCCATTGTTTGATTTACTTTATTTTATTATTATAACCTATTGTTTTGATGTGAGCTGCTGTAACACATCAATTCTATATATCCATCCATCCATCCATCTGTCTGTCAATCAACCTCTATCTATCCATCTATCTATTTATCAATGTCTTCATCAGTCTATCCATCTATCGGTCTATCTATCCATCTATTGTATCTAATGGTCTGTCTGTCTGTCTATTTATCCGTCTATCTAGCCATCCATCCGTTCTTCCTGTCCGCCTGTCTGTCTTACAGTGGATGTAGCAGGGTGTTTCTGTTGGCTATAATATAGCCCTCCCAACCTCAGTAGGGGTTATACTGTATGTTATACAGAATAAGCCATGCTGAGGCTGGAAGGGCAGGCCTTCTGTGCTGCGCGTGCCAAAAATACGCTAATGCCACAGCTATGCTTGATTTGATGAGGTCTCTCTCTCACACACACACACACGCGCACGCAGGCACGCACAAGCCTCAGACTGTATACATGGATACACACACCGCCACCAACAGTCTCTTCTGCCCCACAGAACACGATTTGACAGGGTCACGCGGGGAGATGCTTTCATCTACGTAGGCTATGGCTTTTGGCGCTTGCATCACAGTCTGACTGCTCATCACATGAGCGGAGTGAGGGTCGACTCCGCTCCGACTTCCTAAATTTCGTGTTGTTTTGTTGGTTATCTTTTCAGTGTGATAGCAGTGGGTCCAATTGTGATGTTTTTCTCTCATAAGTAAAACACCCTTTTTAAAAAGCTGTACTTTTGTGTTATGATTTAATAAAAAAAGCATCTGTTTGATGGCTTAATGTTTTTTGCAGATGATCATATTTATATTATGAATATGTACCTTTTCTTATACTGTATATGATTACATGTTATTATATATATATTATGATTATTGATATTTTATATTTTTTTATATCAGAATCAGAAATACTTTATTTCTGATTCTGATATAAAAAAAGAGATAGATAAACAATTTATAAAAAAGTTGAAAATAAAAAATAAAAATATAAAATATCAATAATCATAATATATATAATAACATATGTAATCATATATATGCTCATGACTCTGTCGCTTGTGCCTCTACATATGTGTCCATATTTGTGTGTGTGTGTGTGTGTGTGTGTGTGTGTGTTTGTGTATGTGTGTGTTACCTTATCGCTGTCAAGTGTGTTCTGGGAGGTGCGGGAGGCGATGGAGATTGTGTCGGGTTGGCTGCTGGCGTCTCCCTGGCTGTCTAGCTCCTCTCCATCCCTAGACGGCAAACAGGCAAACAGAGATCAAAATCAAAATCAAAATCATTTTATTCATGATCCCGATTTTTGGCGCAAATGAATATTTCAGAAAAATCTATAAATCTTTAAATCTCTAAAAATCTTTACCCCCCCCCAAAAAAAAAAGGTATCATCCATCACTGTTTTCCACATTGACGTACCGTCTGCCTTTATGTTTGGCGGTGGTGGCTTTGGGGATGTGGATGGGCTCTTTCAGGGCTCCGCGCAGGTGGATGGTTCGCTCCTGGATCACCTCCCGGATGTGTTTGATCCAATCCTGCTTGTTCTCGATGCTGGATGCCTAGCGGGGGTGGGGGTGGGGGGCAAAAACACGGACACGCTTAAAACTGCTCACATTCGGCCATCGCAGCTCATTCTGGCCCTACGTGAGCCCAAAGTTGGAAAATCCGGGTCCAGAAAGTAAAACTGCACTCCCGGATTTCCAGTCTGCCGTGTGGATTTGCCCGGAGCTGGATAAGTGCATGGGTGGGAGTAAAAACGTGGCAAGGAATTTGATTTCTGGACCTGGAATTTTCAACCTCACAATTTTCAAGGCTCACATGCATGCACAAAAACTCTGGAATCTTCCCTGGTATCTTCTGTTTTATCCTTCTCTGTTAAGTTCGATTTTAATTAATCCATTACAGCTGTGCAACACTTTGCTTTTAAACGGGCTTCATATATAAAGTTGACTCAACCCGGGACCAATCGCACAGAAGGAATCTTCCCTCCATTTTCTTCCGCAGACCGGAGACCATATGAGCGTTCAAGCTCTTTGAGACCCGAACTAGATGAATGGGGCCGCATAGTAAACTCACTCGGCCCTGCGCGCACGCATTATGCATATGATGCAGGCACATGAAAGGCGCCACAGAGAGAGCTCATCGCGGCAGAGAGCTGCGGCGGTGAGAACGGCACCCACACCCAAAGGGGAGGGAATCAGTTTTCTCTCTGCACCTCACGCATACGTCAGCGAGACGATGCGTGCGCGAGTTGTAATTTGCATCTGACTGGGTTTCCATGTCTTCTCTTAGCAACCGGCAGCTCCAAGGCCGCCGTCTTACGTAAGAGCGGGATCGAGATGACCGTCGCGGTTACATAAGGGTGCGGGGTACAGCAGGGGAGGGTGCCCGTGGTTTCACATAAACAGAGCTCATAGACACACAGCGGACGCTAATCAGCCATTGTGCACTGAGGGCTGTCTGTCTCCCGTTTGTGTTGAGTGCGTTGAACTGCTACGCCAGTGCGTCACAATGCATCACACAAATCCGTTGTGTGATGTGCGAAAAAGCCGGGAGAGTGTGACTTTCTTGGCCGCACAGACGGAACAATGTGTCGGAATTTCGTGAGGGCGGATTGGTGATACTTCCGTGCGAGTCAAACACGCTGCCGTCGCTGCAGGAACACAAACCGTGGAATGTTTTCTCCTTTGCTTGGTAGCAAGCAGAGCGATAAAGGAAAGTCCCGTGGTTTCCGCCCGTACCTTGAGGACAATCTTGTTGTCGGAGGTGGGCGTCCTCCCCACCCACAGGGCGAACTTGCAGGGGTCCCCCTCCACGTGCTCCGTCACCCCGAGCTCGGACGTCTGCGGGCACGGAGAGAGCGTGTATTACAGTAAGGGAAGTACAACTTATCTTATCCCATTTTTATATCGAAATGCTTGCATGCCACGATAAAATCCAATACCTCCTCCCCCCTCCTACTCCCCAGGAAATGCACGACACTTTCATGCACATCCAAAGATTTTCGACGCCATAAACACCATAAATAAATTAAATCCAGAGCAAACTTGATACTCAAGTTTCTTCAAGCAGCCTGAGCCACATTGCATTTACACTTGCAAATCAAAATGTGTCTTTTCTGGCGAGAGCTAGATCGGATCGCCTGTAACGTAAATATGTAAAAACAAATATCTAAATACAAAATATACAGTATATGTAAAAATAATTATCTAAATACAAAATGTATATGTAAAAATGTAAATTAGCATCCAAACACCGCCTTTCTTTCATTCTATTGGCTGACTGCTCCTAGAAGGCAAAAAGGTTTAGAACCCTTTCGGCAAATAGAGTGGATAGGAATCTCTCCCTGACTCACCATGTCATGACATAATATTTTTAATGAATGAATGAATGAATTAATTAATTAATTTTTAAGAAATTCTGTTGAAAGGCCAAATTACAGCTTTAGTGGAAATGAGAAACTTTCTTAGAAATCAGCCATTAACATTATTTTTACCACTTGTTTTTATACATGAGCCATTGAATACTGAGACAGATATCTGACCCTTTTGGCCTGCCATAGTTCCATGATTGGACCTGTTCTTTTTAGCTATGTGATAGCAGCATAAAGTAGAAATCTGTAAAAATTTTGAGGTGACTAATCCAGACGATCACTCACAAACAGCTTGCTCTTGTAGAGGTACTTGCTGTGCCCGTTGGAGTCCTTGACCTCCTTGCTGAAGACCAGGGACATCTCGAAGAGGAAGAGGTGCCGATCGCGCCCCTTACGGATCAGCGTCTTGGGATCCCACACCTGGAAGGACTCCTGGAGGATCAGCTCGCCCTGGGAATCGATATTCCCATCAAACCCTGAGGGCGTTGAAGAAGGAGGAGACAAGTTTAAAGCGAATTCTCAAAGTTAACGTGATGTAATTTGATATAGATAACACCATCCATCAATAACTAATAAATAATTCCCTCAGATTTTGGCCGACACTATGATTCACAAGCGAACACGTGCACCCACCGTCCAGCATGGAGAGGTGCATGGCGTCGTTGGCTCTTTTCGGCACGCTGAGCATCACCTCCAGGCCGTCCTTGATCTCTCCTTTGCCTTCCTCGCAGCAGGTGAGCAGCTCCTGGAGCGGGGCGGTCAGAGAGGGAGCAAAGAAACCCTTGACGTCAAGGATGGATATGGCTTTCTTTTTGTATTTTATTTTACGGGTCCATTCCCGTTCAGAATTAAGTACATTCTGAGACTTTTCAAATGTCGCAGTTTTAACTTAATGTCAAGTGACGCTGCACGTCCTTGGGTCCCCAGCAATACACCCACCCAAGTGTGAAGTACATGGGATGAACGGTTGTCGAGATAATCAAAACACATTATAATCGAAGGAAGGACATACATACTGTACATACAGACAGAGATTCCTGCCTTAATTAATAGATTTATTTATTTATTTGTATTTTTTCTATATATATTTTTTTGTTAATCGTGTTTATTTAGCGAAGCACCATCATGCCCGTCCCATTTTTTATTTGCTTTTTATGATTTCAAACTTGGCCAGGTGACTCGAGGGAACCCAAGTGAAAAAAAAAAAAATTTTTACACACTGAAAGTGTTATTTGTGTGAGAATACTTGAAGTGTATCTCTTGGTACTTGGTACTTCCTATTTATCTAAGTCCAGATTTAGTATACTAGTCATTAATATGCTAGTATTAATGATGCTAGTATTAATTAATATTTATAAGTCTAGTGTAAGTGCACGAACAAAAAGCATATTAACCTATTATTCTAACTTAAGCTGTACTTGAGCATGCTTGTTAAAAGTCTGCTATTTGAACGCACTATAACGAGAAAATGTTATCTTTTTTATATATTAAGTACATCTAAGTACAGCTTCTTACACACTCGGTACAAATGAAGTGGTTTCAACTGAACACAACTTTGGTATATAAGTTGTGAATACGTAACAAGGACAATTAAGAATACTAAGCATGTTTTCAGGTTACACGCTTAAATAGTGATTTTTCACCTCAAATTCACCAACTAATTTACATCGAGTACATTTTGCTGGAGTTGGAACCATACAAAACCTATTCTAAACCATACACTTATGGATGGTTCTCATGAAATCTATCTGTTTTTGTTGCTCAGAGTCTGTTGTGAGATTAATTGTGAACGATCATGGAAATCTAGCAATTAATTGCAAAAACCAAAAACAAAAAAGAAACCAACAAAACAACCGTTTGACTATCCTACGAGATAAACAGGCTTTTGTAATGTAACTTTTCCTTGCACATTTAGACTTTTACCACATTAAGCACATGCAGACTCTGTAATTGCGACTTGTAAATCGGGATGGTTTCTGATCTGTTTCTACCTTGAGCAGCAGCTGGTACTTGGTGATCCGCTGGACTGGTTTGATCAGGTAAGAGGAGATGGAGTTTGCCAGCCGGTGTCTCTGCTGGATCTCCTGTTGATTCCACAGGAGGAAAAAAACAAAAAAAACAAACAAACAAAAAAAAAAACAATAAAAAAAAAACACACACAAGAAAGGCTTACACACACGCTTAGTCCCACGGAACTGCCGCGGCATTTCAAAGCTGCGATTAATGTCGGCGCCGTGATTGAAAGCCTTCCAGTAGAAGAGACGAGGGCGTTGAATGTCGACTTGAAAAACTTTCCGCCGCTTCATTCTTAAACGGAGTCACCGTTGTTTCATAAGAAAGAACACTACTCACGAGGAAAATATAATTGGAGTGATTCGGCAACACCTCAGTTCATGTAATTACAGAGCCATCGGTTGAACAAATTGTAAAATGTATCTTCATTATTATCGACCTACATAGTGTATCCCTGTTATTTCTTATTCTTCTTGTCTTTTTTTATCGAAACGTGCAAAATGAAATGAAACTTTCCAATGACGCTTAGGATTGGATTTAGGATGGACTCACATCAAAGTAGAGTCCGGCGTGCTCCAGGATAAGCTGCGTCGAGTCCGGCTTGTTCTTGCAGTAGTTCACATACATCTGGAACTTATCGGCCTGGGCAGGAGAGATACAGTACACATGATGCAATACACAGGAGGCAAACTGCCATGCCCGATGTTAACTTCGGGCTAAACTGGGAAAGGAAAATGCAGAAACGCATAGTCTGTGATGTCAGACCACTACAGAGTGACGGAGTGTACGCCTCACACTGGACATTCTAAATCATCAACAGAGGCATGTCACAGTCAAGCCCTATGAGCTAAATATTTGGGGTCAAAGTTGTTTGGTTTTTCATGAATATCTCCTCACAGTACTGCACAAGAAAACAAATTGTTGGATTTTGAGCATATTCTTAAGACGGCAATTGTGAATTGTGAGAAAGAGAATCTTTGCTTTCGTTTTCAACCCTTTGCTTTTCATTTCACTCGCATTTGGAGTCTGTTTGTTTATGAACCTTGATGGATTAGTTTGTGGGATTAGCATTCATTGTTTATATGCAGAGATTAATACGCAGCTTGACGGGCACTGGGATCCCCTCGAGCTGCCCGGCCAGGTGTGTGGATCAATTTGGATGAGACTTAAACCACTTTTAAGGTTTAAACGGCACCTTAACCCCGGTTGTAGCTTATGTCATTGTTGTGTTCCAGATACTTTTAGCCGGGTTGGACATATTTTGGCGATAAATGCATTGGACCGCGTCCGAGCTATCGGTCAAATTTGGTCGGTTTTTCGCTAATTTCTCCTCTGTATGTGGTTTGTTTTGGAGGAAACGTCAACCACACGGTGTTTGCTTGTAACATACCGGTTCAAACAAGATGTAAACCGTTTTTCGTAGCTTCTGCCGTTCTTCTGTTTCAAATAGTTTTAGATTTAAAAATTTCTGAGGATTTTCCCGGAACAATATCAATGGGGGGTCCAGCCCATGGCTGGACCAATGTTAACAAGAAGAACTTTTTAAATCATCACACATCATCGATCACATATCAATAACGTATATAATGTACTTTCCTATAAAAAATACTTGCCTATAAAAACAAAAAACTAAAACTAGCCTCCCTTAACTACTAGTGCTGCTAGTAGTTCCAGCAAAAGCGTCTGCTCAATGACGTAATGCAATGTGATGTCATACATTGTGGGAGTAGAAACAAAACAAAACAAAAAGCACACGTGGACAATTTGTAAAGCATTTTGAAATGATCAAGGATGTCTTACCCAGGTGACGAAACAATGTCCCACGTCCTCCGGCAGCTGCTCGTACTTCTCCAGCTCCTTCAGGAAGATGCTGTGGGGAAGTCCGGTGGAACAGAATTAGAATGCTGTATATTCACAGGTGTTTTCTTGCCAATCCGTTTCTGGCCGGTGTCCCTCGGTGAAATACTGCGTAGGAGTGTTATATGCGGGGACCCAAATGTAACTCTCTATTATTTTTGGTCTCTGTCTCTGTTTAAGGGCAAGATGCCTCTGAATGATTATTCATTGCAAAAGTAAAAACTGTCATTGTCAGTGTCACTGACGGGTAGCTTTTTAATGAATATAAAGAAATCAATGGTATAGACACGCTATCCCATACTGTGTGGGATTTGTATGGGCAGAAATATGTGTCAGTAGAAACTGAATTTGAGTGATTGATATTTGAATTTGAATAGCATAACTTGAAATAGAATTTCACAGAATGTACTGAACTCCAATAAACTTGAAACTGAATGTAACATTATGAAATTGAATGAATTTGCTCAATTCAAATTCAGTTCAATTCAATTCAATTAATTCAATGTCAGTGTGTTTCACACATCCGGGTCGTTGAGGAAGAGCAATCAAGTGCAGATCCATATACAGGTAGGTACTAACCACTGCATACGGGGAACACCCCACAAGGCCTGCAGTTTTGGAGATGCTCTGACCCAGACCCATCCAACATGTAAACCACTGACATGTGAAGTAAATAACATTGATCTTCTCAACACAATGGCACCTGTTGGGGGGGGGGGGGGTGTATTAAGCAGCAAGTGAACAGTCAGTTCTTGAAGTTGATGTGTTGGAGGCAAAAAAAAGGGCAAGCGTAAGGATCTGAGCGACTTTGACAAGGGGCAAATTGTGATGGTTAGACGACTGGGTCAGGTTTTTCTCTTGTGGTCAGTACCAAAAGTGGTCCAAGGAGGGACAGCCGGTGAAACGGCGACAGGGTCATGGGAACCAAAGGCTCATTGATGCACGTGGGGAGTAAGGTCTAACCCGTCTGGTCCGATCCCACAGAAGAGCTACTGTTGCACAAATTGCTGAAAAAGTTAATACTACTATGATAAAAAGGTGTCAGAACACACAGTGCATCACAGCTTGCTGTGTATGGGGCTGCGCAGCTGCAGACCGGTCAGAGTGGCCATGCTGACCCCTGTCCACCGCTGAAAGCACCTACAATAGGCAAAGAGCGTCAGAACTGGACCATGGAGCAATGGAAGAACATTGCCTGGTCTGATGAATCTCGTTTTCTTCTACATCATGTGGATGGTTGGGTGGGTGTGCGTCGTTTACCTGGGGAAGAGATGGCACCAGGATGCACTATGGGAAGAAGACAAGCGGGCGGAGGCAGTGTGATGCTCTGGGCAATGTTCTGCTGGGAAACCTTGGGTCCTGGCATCATGTGGATGTTACTTTGACACGTAGCACCTACATAAACATTGTTGCAGACCAAGTACACCCCCCTTCATGGCAACAGTGCACCAGAGGCCTCTCTTAGCAGGATAATGCACCCTGCCACACTGCAAAAATGGTTCAGGAATGGTTTGAGGAACATGACAAAGAGTTCAAGGAGTTGACTTGGCCTCCAAATTCCCCAGATCTCAATCTGATGGAGCATCTATGGGATGTGCAGGAACAACAAGGAGGACTCGTGTTATTCCACAGTAAAAGGGGCGTGGCGATTGCGAACGCTAGTGTAGTGAATAATGACAGACTGCGGGAGCGAAATTGAGACTGAGAACGGTGATGAGATGATGTACGTAAACAGTTTATATAGTGTATATAGTGTATGTAGTATATATAGTATATATAGTATAATGTATATATAGTGTATATGGTGTATATAGTATATAAAGGGTGATGCGTGATGAGATGCTTGACACTGAGATTGTATTGTATCGTATGCAGCGTACAATACAGACTGGTCAGAGAACTGGTCATAAGTCCAAACGGTTGTTAAACAGGTAGGTCCTTAAGTGAGGAGCACCTGTATCTATATAATCCACTAAGCTATTTGTTTTTATACATTTTGTTACTTCTGAAGTTCTACCATTTTAGAAAATATCACAGATCCCTTGAATATTTGCTGCGAAACCCCAGAGGGTCTGCGGACCTCAGGTTGAGAAACGCTGGGGCAAATCTACGGCCAGAAATGTGTGTCACTAGAAACTGAATTCAAATCATTTACATTTGAATTTGAGAGTTCTATAACATTGGAATATAGCACCAGTGAGCGGAGAAGTGAGCCACTGACTTGTGGTGGAACTCGTAGAGGTCCTGCATGTTGCCGAAGATGATGTGCTCCTTGTTGACGATGCCGGGGGGGATCTCCTCCACGCCGCTGGTCATCTCCCACAGGTAGGTCTGGAAAAGTAAAATAAAAACAATACGACTCAAACAGGGTCAAATTATTTGTCCTGTCGGCAGTGGAAAAAAAAGTATACTTTATCTGAAAGTATTATTCATTATTAATGATATTATCTTCATTATTATTATTATTATTATTATTATTATTATTATTATTATTATTATTATTATTATTATTATTATTATTATTATTATTATTATTAACTATATGAATTATTAAGTATTAGGTATTTAAGTATTATGTGTTATCTGAAAGTACTTACTATATAGTAAGTATATACTATAAAGTACTTATTATACTTTTTATATATTCAAAATTAATACTAAAATTGTGTGAGATTGATTTGAAATCCACTTAAGTTGTACTTTGTGTGTTAGAAGTTGTGCTTGAATATATTAGAAATATATTCATATATTCATATCCATGTATTTTTGGTTACTTTTGAAGACCAAAATAACATCATTTTACAAGTACATTATATATTTCTTAAATACCTATATCTTAAATTAGGTTAAGGGCTCAAAATATTTTTCTAAGTGTACTTTCACTACACTTAGAGTATATTAATGACTAGCACACCGAGGCTACACTTCAAATGATTACTGTACATACTACACTTCAAATGAGTACTGTACATACTACACTTCAAATGAGCACTGTACATACTACACTTCAAATGAGCACTGTACATACTACACTTCAAATGAGTACTGTACATACTACACTTCAAATGAGTACTGTACATACTGCACTTCAAATAAGTACTGTACATTCTACACCTCAAATGAGTACTGCACATACTACACTTCAAATGAGTACTGTACGTACTATACTTCAAATGAGTACTGGACATACTACACTTCAAATGAGTACTGGTCATACCACACTTCAAATGAGTACTGTACATAGTATACTTCAATGTAACTCACACAAAAAACATACAAATGGGTAGAAATAAACTTTCAACACACTTAATATACTAAAAATAGACTTCAGACTTCTGGAAAAATATACTTTTGTTCCCCACATGGTTAACTTGGAGTCTACAGCGATGCACAGCGAATGTCTGGTATTGAAATCTCTTGGAGATTGCAGAAACACACAGGACAGAAATGCCAAATGTTTTAAGTACCGCGTTATATTTTATGAATGGATTCAGTCGCAAAATGTCTTTCTAATTGTTCTCTAATGAGGGTGCAAACAAGCAAAGTGCATAATCCACAATCTGTGTGTGTGTGTGTGTGTGTGTGTGTGTGTGTGTGTGTGTGTGTGTGTGTGTGTGCGTGTTGCTCACGTCCGTGCACTCTCGCAGGTCCCTGACGTAGGCCTTCTCCGTCTGAATCAGCTCGGCCATGATGAACCTGCAAAGACACAAGGATCTGCTGAGCTCAGCACTCTACAAGCGCCTCTCGGCTACAGATTGACTGAATTAATCGGTCGAGTTTATCAGAATAATTACAAGAAAAGGTTCATTGTCTATTCTAGGCTCATGGAGACAACAATGCATCCAAATATTTTCCGTTGGATCTGCTAATACCTGAAAATAATTAAGAAATACAGATGTTTCCCACGTTTCACACGTCTTGGGAGAATCTTGAATTTTTCGGTGGCAAAAACGGCTACAGTAGTGACTTATTATTATAGAGCTTTTTTAAATTCTAATTGGACTGGATTGAACTCCAGAAAGTCATGACGTCTACACGCACTCTTTCCTCCTTGCTGACTTCCTCTTCTCCTCGTTGAGCTCGTGGGCGGCGTCCCTCAGTTTGACCTCTGACCCCGGAGCGCTGGCCGGGATGATGTTGAGCTGGAGGTCTTTGCTCTGTGTTGGACACGCGGGGGACAGAGGTGTGCATAAGTTGACATCTGTCGACGGATGTTGTTATCGGATACAGGACTTTTTTTTATTTGTTGTTGTTTTTCTGTTTTCCTGAGGTTATATTGTTGTTTATTATGAGGTTTAGTGTATATTGGCAGATTTGTTTTATTTTATTGTTTCATGTTTCTTATTGGTTTATAATGATTTTGCCTATTGTGGGGATGAATCTACCTATCTACCTACCTATCTACCTACCTATCTACCTACCTATCTACCTACCTATCTACCTACCTATCTTTCCATCTATATAGCTTTCTCTATAAGAAAATCTTCCACCTCATAACTTTCGTTCGAGTCGAGATGCCGTGTTTGTTTACGTTTTAAGTTAAAATTGCATGTTTATTTTCAATTTTGAGGCTTATATTTAACGTTTATCAATAGGTTTATTGTACATGACCAAATATTTGTGGTTTATTCTTTGGTTTATCTTTTGTATTTTTTGTGTTACTTTTCAAGTTATATTTATAGGCTGATTCATTGCTTATCATTAGGTTTATTGTATATTGCCATATTTTTATAGTTTACTGTATATCTTCACATGTTTCCATCCTCTAGATAACTTTGAGCTTTATTGTATATTACCATTTACTTTTTCATATTCATATTCATTCTATTGCTTTATTATTATTATTATTATTATTATTATTATTATTATTATTGCCTATTGTTTCTAGATCTATCTATCTATCTATCTATCTATCTATCTATCTATCTATCTATCTATCTATCTATCTATCTATCTATCTATCTATCTATCTATCTATCTATCTATCTATCTATCTATCTATCTATCTATCTATCTATCTATCATCTATCTATCATCTGTCTGTCTGTCTGTCTGTCTGTCTAGGTAGTGCTGGTGAGAAACACTTTGAATTAATAACGACATCGCCGTTTTCTGTCGGACAAAATAAAAGCCGAGCGATGTGGAATTGGCTGCAGATGACCTTTGAACTGGGGGGAAAAAAACCTCAAAACAAACGATGAACTTGAAAAAGTAGGCGCCTACAAATTCTATAAAATAGAAAAAAATGGCACGAGCCAAGTCACCTCGCCGCCACCGCTTTCGGCATTATTGAAACCAAATTTTTTAGAAATAAATAAATAATGATTCTGTTCTATATGCACACGATAAAAAATGACATCCCAAGGCATTAATACAAGGAGAGAGTAAAAATATAAAATAAATCTAAAGGAAGTGACACTGTCTTTTGTTTAGCTTTTTTTTGGTCAACTTTCCTGTCAATTTTCAGAGTGCCTCAGATGCTGCTGGAGATCTGTTTTTAGACACATTTTTTTTCCCCCCTCTTGATAAAAAAAAAAAAAAAAAAAAAATCAGCTTGACTCACGGCCTTGTTGGAGTCCGAGGAGATGCCCAGCGCCGTCTCCAGCGAGCCGCGGTACTTGTCCATGCGCAGGGAGAAGTCGCGGTAGCGCTTGTCCACCGATGACACCCATTTCTTGATCTCCAGGGCGTGGGCGTGGCCCTTGTCGCAGAAGCCGTCCGCCAGCTGGATCAGCAGCTTCACCCGCTCTTTGGTTTGCTGGAAGAATATAGGTACATGTGGAGGTGGAGAGAGGGGTAGGAACAGAAAGCAGGGTCGATACGTGGGGATGTGAAAGGATAGAGGAGTTAGGGGTTGCTATGTTGGTCCGAGTGGGCAAAAATGGCTTATTCTGCTTTGTGAGGCAGTGATACAGTGAGCGGCGGACGGGACAATACGCTGCCCTGGCTGCTGTGTACGCAACACAATGCAAAACGCAGCGCCACACGACAGAGCCAACAAAGCCTCAGGCACACACGCACGCACACGCACGCACGCGCGCACACTCACACACACACACACACACGCACACACGCACACACGCACGCACGCACGCACGCACGCACGCACGCACGCACGCACGCACGCACGCACGCACACACACACACACACACACACACACACACACACACACACACACACACACACACACACACACACACACACACACTATGCACATATACAGTACACTTACTACACACACACACACACACACACACACACACACACACACTATGCACATATACAGTACACTTACTACACACACACACACACACACACACACACACACACACACACACACACACTATGCACATATACAGTACACTTACTACACACACACACACACACACACACACTATGCACATATACAGTACACTTACTACACACACACGCACACACACACACACTATATACACACACACACACACACACACACACACGCACACCTTGGCTGTGATCTGGAAGTCTTCGTGTTCTTTGAGCAGCTCCTGCGTGTGGTGGATGCTGGAGCCGGTGGAGGTGTGTGTTGACAGGTAGAACTCTCCGGTGTCGTGGATCCACTCCAGAGCCTGGGGGGGTGGGGGAAAGCGTGTGACTGTGTTGATCCAGTTTGTTGAAGCAATTTGTGCATTTCAGACGTTTTCGATGTCTTTGACGAACACTGTCAAAGATGGTTTGGCGGCACCACGAGGGAAAGTTGTGGATCGCCAATGACGTTATTGGATCATTTATCATTGAGCGTCTTTATCTTCTATGTGGGCCACGAGGTGAGTGACCACATCGTCCGGCACTGACATAAAGGGGGCAACGCGAACACAGATGAGAGGACGGTACCAGTGAGAAGTCTGGGCCCTGGGGGTGAAACCTGAATATCCCCAGAATAGCTCTGTCCTAGAAACCGTCACGTTGTTCCTTTGGGTTTGGGGGCGTTTCTCACGTGCAGTAGCGGCAATTGGCCACTAGAGTGAGCAAACTAGTTACTTTCCCATTTCAGAACTGGAATCACAATGTATTCAGGGATTTGTCACCGTGAGGATTGGTGTGTTTCTCTACAGCAATATTTTTTGCATGAAAACAATATACATAAATGTAATTCATTTTAATTTTAAAATGTATACAAAAAGAATTAAAAAAATAGCCCAAAATACATAGCAGAAATTGCAAATATATTAAGATATACAGCGTATACAAAATGCAATTATATTCACAGGAAAAATTATTGGTATAGGTAATATCGGGTATAAACTATAAACCATTAGAATGTATTTACTAAGTTATTGCAGGGTCTAAGGTGATATAACAGTGTTTTCATCTCTTCAACAACTCCTAAGCGACTCCCAAATCAAATTTACAGCAGTAAGACTGCGTTTGAGTTTTGGCCTAATAACACTGTTTCCATTTTCTTCCCTTACAAAAATAAAAATAAAATAAAATAATGTCTGCTCTATGGGTGTTTATGCAGAAATAAAAGAGATATTTATGAAAAATTTGTCAACATGCCAAAACCTGTCTATCTGCCGTGCCGGGGTATTTGTGGGTAATAGTCTGTCTAGTCTGTCTGCCCTTTTACATGAAATTGTTTGCCCCATTTTCTACTTCAGGGCTCTTAAGAGCGTTTTAGATTTATGGGAATCCAAAATCCTCAGACAGTTTTGTTATGTCATTACCGTTGTCTAAGGAAGCAGAAAAAAGGGGGCTTTATCTGAGGCTGAGGCTCATTATCATAGATGTGGCGGACATCCCCACCTCTCATACCGCATCATTACTGACCCATAATGAAAAAAAAGCAGAGACACGAATAAAGAACAGGAGAACAACAGCTTAAAAAAAAAAAAAGGATAAAAATTAATTGTACGCTTTGTGTTTTAGATTTTTTGCTTGGCAATTTCCAGTCCCACACACCTGCTTGGCGCTGCGTTCAAACACCACATACTGCTGACACTGGTCCAGCCGCCTCTTCCTCATGGTCCAGAAGTGGAGCACCCTGTTCTCCCTCTGCAGCAACTCGTTCAAGATGTCTAATAAAAAAAAAAAATAAAAAAATAAAGTATTGTATTGTAAAAATGGTAAACTGACACTGACACTGATACATCAGGAAAAGTTTCTCTGTTGTGATATCATATTAATGCATTTAATAATCTATTTTCAAGCCACAATAAAAGACTGTATGGCTTATTTCTTGTTGCCAGATATGAAATGTAATCAGCATTTTACAATTGGGGTTTTAAACAGTGGAGCGGCTTGGAACAAACCGCTCTGCCGAGCAAAGTCACATTAACCTGAATACCATTTTGAAAAAAGAGAGTTAATCGGGTTAAAAAGACCCACGAAGCACCAAAAGTTAAAACAAATTTGAAAATAAATGCACAAAGAGTGTGCGTGTGTGTGCAGAAGCGGGTGACAAGTCTTGACTTACTCTTGACCTGCGTCTCGGGGGCCTTGACATGGGACAGCATGCCGGGCATGTTGACGCTGTTTCGGTGCAGGTACTTGAGGAAGACGTCGGCATTGCGCCTGGCTAACGTACAGGCCTGCCGGTGAGAGAGAGAATGAGTTGGGGACAGCATTTTCCCGTGGCATCACATTTATTCTACATTTTTAGGATTATCTTTATTGTTTATGTTTGAGACTATAGTACATTGCCATTTCTTGGCATTACGTTTCTTGTTTCTTGTTCATTTTTAAGTTAATTTTTATTGTACTTTTTTATTATTGTATTGCGTTATTAAATATAACGAGAGGCATTATAATTGCCTCTTGTTTTTAATGTGAGCTGCTATAATATGGCAATTTCACTCCGGGGAAGAATTAAGTATCTATCTATCAATTATGGGGACATTTTTTATCGTGATAGTATTGCAGAATTGTAATATATCACAGTATCTTCTTATATATTCAAAATCCCATGTTAAAGAATGTTTTTCAAATATAACTCACTCAAATATTCACTAAATGATAGTAAAAACTTATGTGTCAAAATATGAAGATTGTCTTTAATACTTTTTTTAAGAGTTGAAAGATGATAATATCAATTTATTCCGCTCTTTCACCTTGAGAAAGGCCTCTTTCTGCTCCAGGTGCTTGCTGATCATGGGGGTGACATGGTCCGACTCGCTGTTTGGGCCCAGTTTGTCTGCACCGCCGCACCAGTCCTCCTCCCTCTTGTACTCCTGCTCCAAGCTTTCCAGCACACTGCACACCTGCCGGGGAGCGAGAGAGGGGCAAACTCAATTTCCCATAATGCCACTGCATTTAGTCCATGCTCCAAAAGTCCACAAACACACAATTCCAAGTTTACTTCGCTAATCACAGACGTACCTGTTCCGAGGTCTTGTAGAAGGCCACGGAGGCATTGACCAGCTTCAGTCTGTCCTCCATCTTCAGCATTAGCTGCTGCCAGTGGTCGGCCACCTGTCGATTTAAAACGCAAAAACTGCAGCGGCTCAGCGGTTTCACGAAACGTACCCCGTTTTTTCCGTGTTACACCGAGATTATTATTTCGTCCATCAGCGCGGAGATGCGGCTGGCGAGTATCGTACCTTCTCAGCGCAGTCTCTGATCATATCCATGTCGTAGTGGTTAGCCTGGAGTAAAGCCTCGGCCTTCTGCTGCACCTGCAGAGCACTCTGGTGTGTCTTCTACAGCCAGAGAAGGAGGGGGGGGGGGCGGAAGCGGTCCATGAAAAAAGACATTAAAGCCTTCATGGTCTCTTAGGTCATTGCCAGTTTAGAGAACCGAAGAACTCCGATGCCCCCCGTTGAAGAGTCTTCTTAGCCAGCTTGGAAGAGAAGAAACTAAAAGCTACAGAGGCCAGGGAGGCTAAGTGGAGGTTCTCTACGAAATGCAAGTGTGTCATGCAAGCTTAGAATTTGCGGAGGGATGCACTGATGACAAAAAAAATTCAGAAATGTGCAATTTCCCTTTCCCCGCTTTGTTGCAACAATATCAGATATACAGTAACTGAGTTCTAAAGACAAAACATGAAACCGGAACTCAATTCAAGTAAGTCATGTTAAGTCGGTCTTACATGTGCACAGAACTGGATGGGATACCCCATGGCGGTATCTGTGTGTCCCTAGACTTTTGGTGTGAAATTTCCAAAGCAAAATTAAGGAGAGGCAAAATAATGTTTGCGTCGTTATTTTATATTTGGAGAGAGAAAGTTGCTCGGATCCTCTTTTCCTTCCTATCAACTTCAAGAACTGACTGTTCACTTGCTGACAAATATATCCCACCCCTTGACATTTGCACTTCACCTTTCATTGGTTTTAACATTGGCTATGGCTGATCGGTGTATACGACAATAAAGGGAAGATGTTTCACTCTTTCACCTTGAATTCAACAGAGACTTATGTGCTTCTTTTCTTCTTTGTTTCCTTTGTTGATATGTAGATTGTTAAAATGAATACCCTTTGGGGGATCCCTATGAGCACGTGTATGATGTTATTTGTCTTTTGTGCTTTGTGCGAAAAAATACAATTAAAAAAAAGATAAATATTGTGAATTTGTGCCTCAAACTCTCCAGGAACGAGCTTGTGACCCATTTTGAGTTGCAGACATGAGCTAAAATGCACTTACTAACATTAGAATTCATCAGACAGCGGGCTTCTTAAAATTCAAGCATCACATGCGATACGTGTGGGGAGAAAATAAAGTTACAATCAGAGACCTCTCATTGGTATGTGTGTGTGTGTGTGTGTGTGTGTGTGTGTGTGTGTGTGTGTGTGTGTGTGTGTGTGTGTGTGTGTGTGCGCGCGCGCGCCAAGCGTAGTGAGTCAACTCTATATACGAGCCTCCAAGAAGTAGGTCAGGTACGGGCATGCATTGAAATGAGCCTGGCTCGGGAGAGTTCAAAGGAGAGTTGACGGTGAAGGGGTGAAAGCAACGTTTATAACCGAAGAGCGGCACGAACGAGAAACTGGTAGACAGAGAGCGAGGGAGAGGGAGATGATTATTAATAATACATCTATATGGGACTAGCGATGAGCAGGAACTGGGAGGCGCGCAGACCTTAAGTGGCACCTTGAAAGTCTTCAGCCATGGGAAGTCAAAGGATAAAAGGGTGAAAAGGAGGAGAAGGAGGAAGGGAGGATCGACAGCAATCAAAGGAAGATGAAGCGAGAAATCTTAAAAGGACTGGAGAAGGCGAGCGTTGAAGGAAAGGGCGGATATGGAGAAAGGGTAGGTATTACTTGTAGGGAAGGGATGCTACAGGAAGAAGAAGGACGTGAGAGGCGACGTTTGGCTCCAAGGTGGCCGACTCCCAACGTCCCAACCCATTTCCCCCGCAGGACAGTTCCACATTGGGGAACGAGGAGCCCGGCGTGTCCTTACTTCGATGGCGTGCTGGAACTGCTCGTGTTCCTTCTGCAGCTGTTCGGCTTCCTGCAGAGAGCTGGCCGTGATCAGACCGGCGTTCAGCATGGACTCGCCGTTACGTATCCAGCCCAGCACCTACGGCACACGCACACATACACACACACACACACACACACACACACACACACACACACACACACACACACACACACACACACACACACACACACACACACACACACACACACACACACACACACACACACACACACACACACACACACACACACACACACATTGAAATGATATTAGGAAGACAGTTGAGTTCCTCAAATCAATGTCATTGAAGATGCATGTCAATTCTGCTGCGTGTACTGTAGATAGTAGGGCTGGGGTATCATCTGAAAATACCAGTACAGATACAATACTGACTTGCACACCAAGACCATTCCTTTCAATAAACAATACTTTTTGCTGTGCGCCAATTTGATTATTTAATTTATTTTACTGTATTATCCAAAGTCATATACTGCTCTCTCCCTATCTTTAATGTGTGACGCAATAGAAACAAATAACTTACAGTAGGTATTGGAATTTCGTACCGACTGCGACAAAATGTTTCAATACTCAATGCTACAGGTGCAATTCGGTCAATAGCATGAAATCACTCAAACTTTTGGAAAAAAAACAGATTAAAATAGATTTGCAATTGGTAACACCCCACCACCCCAGGCCTGTTTCCCGAAGGCTATAGATATAAATCATGATATACTGTATAGATATAAGGGAAGATCGACACAATCGTCTTCTCTATCTCCACCTCATTCTACCGTAGCCTTTCCAGAGACACATATTTAGGAAAATCTAGAAACCGGTTGCAATGTCCCACATATCAAAAAATGACTTCATAGAGCAACGTAGACTATCAGCTCTCGATAAAGGAGCTATTATTCACGGACTGTGCCGACGAAGTAGATTCCAGCCCGCTGGCTTGCATTGTTTACAGTCGCACATACATCTTGAGAAGTACTACAATATACTGTACCTACCTTGTTGTCCACACGGTGACCACGGAGGCTAAGAGGTAAAAGTCAGTGGCTTTCATACGGCTTTTTATACTACAAATCCTATTGTTTTTTTTAGGGGGTTATTTAGCTATTTTTTTTATCACCCTCA
The DNA here is from genome assembly GCF_960531495.2 of Zeus faber. Classification (NCBI taxonomy): domain Eukaryota; kingdom Metazoa; phylum Chordata; class Actinopteri; order Zeiformes; family Zeidae; genus Zeus; species Zeus faber. The sequence continues at coordinate 27,136,525 of NC_137195.1, read as the reverse complement.
GTCTTTCCTCTCCCTTCCAGCTTGACTTTCCTTACTCTTCCCTTCTTTCCCCTCAAACCCGATTGCCTCGGACTCCTTTTCCGATCTCCCCCTGCAGATATTCTTCCCCATATTTTCCTCTTGCTCCCCCATGTTTTTCGTTCCTCCTCAGATTTTCTGCTTTTTCTTTTTCGCCGTTACTGACTTGTAACGCATGTGGAAGTAGACACAAAGCATCTTTCCCCTCATGCTTCTCTCCACACCTGGTTCTCGCCCACGGGCCTATTCCTGAGCCCCCATCGGAAAAAAAACCTCTCCCCCGTCTGTCTGTCTGTCTCTCTCTTCTCTTTCCTCACCACTTCTGACTCAGCAAACACACCTGCTGCCGGTGTGTGAAAGTGATGATGCAACACACATCTCACATTCTCCCGTTTCCCGGCTCAACCCGATGGGGACCGATGGTTCCGTTGCACGTGCAGCTTTCTGGGCGTGCAACGACTCTGCACTCGGGAGAATCACCAGCGTTAACAGTTGAGATTTACAGGGTTTGTGAGCTGTTAGCGTGTCTGTGTATGTATGTGTGTGTGTGTGTGTGTTTGTGTGTGTGTGTGTGTGTTTTCCAACAGCAGCTTATGGCAAGACTCCACATAGCACTATTACTTATTCACACAATTCTTGAGTTCGTTCATTTAAAACCATTGAATACCATAGTCGCCTATCCTAGACAAACACACGCACACCCAGAACCACACGCATACGCACACCAACACATGCACACACACACACACACAAACACACACACACACACACACACACACACACACACACACACACACACACACACACACACACACACACACACACACACACACACACACACACACACACACACACACACACACACACACACACACCTCTGCACTAGTAAAACGACAGAAGGACTAGAATACATTTGTAAGGCAGTTTAAATATTATCGACTGTAGTGATTTTTTAATATACAGTAATATACAGTTATAATAAGTAATATAAGTTATAATAATACCTTTTATGGAATCCACAATTTATATACGGCATATATATAAATGTTCATTGATAGGTTGTGTATATGCAGTATATATACCTGGTATATATGTATACACAAGATTGATACATGTTAAATATAAGGTATATAGGTTAACTTAATGCTAATGGTAGGATTAACCCAATTTTTAATGAGGACCAGAAAAGCTTCCCTCACAAGCGCCCACAGTCGAGTTTGTGATATTGGGACACGACAAGATTCCGAAAACGACATCTCACGAAAAAACTGCAGGTGAACTCTGACGCGCAGAAGCGGTTATGGCGCTGAAGTAATCCCTGGCGGCTGCACGGTCAGCAAATTTAATTTGAAAAAAGGGGGCAGGAGATTAGCAGAAGACTGAGATGCCCTACTTTTCCTCCAAATGCATGGCTCTTACTTCATACATGTTTTCTTACAACTAGCTAGGACTGGTACAAGACCGCCACCAATCCCCCTCCTTGGAGAATGATCTTACCAGGTTTTGGTCTTTAAACAACTAATCATCAATACTTCTCTAAGAGGGGGAGAATCACGGGTGAGACAAATAAACGTATAAACAAACAACAACATGTACATGGAAAAACATAAACATAGAAATATCAGATGTATCACCAAAACATAATTAATTAAGTCCGGAAAAATTGGAACAGCAATTGGGCACGTGGCCTCTTCCTGTGATAGCTATGGTAGTAACTGAGGGAGAAAAGGAGAAGGATGTGTGTGTGTGGGTTTGTGTGTTTGTGTGTGTTGGATGTGTCCACAGGAGAGTGCACGGGAATTGTCTGTCACCCACCGCCGGCACCCTGCGCACCCTTCGCAGAGAAGCCACGCAGCAAGAGCAAGGCCGACAGCCGCCTCCCGCAACGCAAGCCACACCGGCGAGCAGCATCATCTCTGATGACAGTGGCTCGCTTCCCCCCCCCCTTGTCGCCGGCATGTGGAAGGTACTGCCTCTCTGCTTTGGAGGCCATCGCTAGATCCATCCTCATGCAGGTTGAAGCACCACAGCCGTATATTCCAACGCCTCAACTGTAATGAAGGCAATTATGCAAATTGTCGCTGTATTTGTTTTTTTTTTTGTCTAATTTGTCTGCGAAATTGCATTGGGCTGAATTGTAATGTCATTGAATGCCACGGAGGCATTAGGCATACAGGCAATTTTCTTGTTGTGGTTGCAACAGTGGGCGAAAATATTGTGTCTCGCATTTTCTCTCCCTCGCTCCCAGTCGTAACAATCATGTGTGCGGGCCATTTCTGTTATCTTTGGCGCAACAACCTTCGCCTTCCCCGACAAATATTTCTCTTGAGTCATAGCTACCTTTCCACCTCTCCCTCTGTCACTGAAACCCAGTTTATTCAGTGCATTATCTTCCTGTCTTACTTTCGCGAGAAGGAAAGACAGATAAACAGGAGCAGAGCAACAAAGAGAAAGAGTGAAAGACAGACAAGCGGGCAGGCAGGTAGACAGACAGAAAGAAACTAATGAAAGAAAGAAAGAAAAAAGAAAGAAGGCCTGTGTGATTGTTGACACAGGCTGAGTCATCCAGCCCTGAATGTATGTCCAGTCACGCCACGCTGCCCCAGTCAGTGTTGGACCTGCACGTATGTGCGTCTTTCTTCATGTGTCTGCACAGACATGTGGCTGGACCTCGGCCTGACACGGCACTGCACAACGCCCAAGGTGTGTCCGTCTGCGGGTTAGTTCTGTCCCCGACACATGCTCCACCCACGTGTGTGCATGTGCGGGCATCGGCCATTCTGCGATGCATCCTATAGGCTACGGCGATCAATACAGCGTCGATTAACTCTGTTCTGTGTAACTCGCTGTGTTCATTTGATGACGAAATACACGTGACGGCACATGCAAGGTTCTGTATACAGGGGCCAAAACAACATTTTAGAAGTGGCTGCCAAACTGGCTCGCTTATGTCAGATTTTGGTTGCCAAGACTGACAATTAAGTGATAATGATCCGATATAATCAGAATCCATATATTAATATTTGGAAAGTGATATCAAGAAAGAAGAAACAAGGTCAATGCCGCACAATGGCCCAAATCTGGTTGCCCGGGGCAACTAGGCAACCAGGAAGGTTATTGTCTTGTTATTATTTTTAATGTGAGCGCTCGATCGGTTGATCTGGCATTGATCTTTTAAATATGAACGTCTTATGCGACACTTGGAACAATTTGTGTGACAGTTTTCAACGACAGGCAATATTTATAGGAATCACGTCATGAAAATCCTGCAGAGTCCGTGCTACAGGATGCATACCTGTTTGACCTCAGCCTGCAGGTGTCTCAGCTGGACGCACTGCTCCAGGTGTCTGCGGTGCTGCTCGGCCGCCAGGTCCAGCTCCTGCTGCTTCTCGTGCAGGAACTCCAGCAGGTCCTGGACCCGCGTGGCCATGTCCACATCCCTGTCGCACAGCAGCTCCACGCCTGCACAGGCAGATAAAATAAGGGGAAGAATTTTTTGTTTCACAACGTTATGCAATGACTGAGTTTTAATGACCAAGGTACAATTTTTCAGCATCTGAACAACCATTTGTATTGCGTGCATTGATTTGCACTTAAAGTGCGAATCCATATGATTGTCAGTGTTGGGCGGATTACGCTGCAATCCCAGAATTCCATTAAAAACCGCAATTTGTTTTCCAACATTCAGGTTTACCCTCGTCTTCTCTTCTAAAACCATCACTTTCCTTTTTTTGCTAAGTATCCCTTCGACTGATGGATTGTTTTGTTTTTTCTTTGTCACTTGAGATGTTTTTTTTAATCCGAAGTTTACTGACCACACCTAGCTAAGCTGGTTAATCAAATGCTTCTCATTTCTTGCGCGTGCTCAATCTATTTGTTATCCTCTATCCTGGGAAAGGCGGACCCCTGCCACCAACAAAGGAAACAGCATGTAGAGGAGCACATACATCATCCAAATACACCGAATGGCCGTTTCTTAGAAAGTATAAAATATTGAATATTGAACAAAATAATGTAACTGATAACCACTTTACAAGGAACATTGCAGAATTGCGTAGCGTGTACTTACATTTGAATCCCACATTACAGAGCGGCATTTTGTAGTCATCACACTGGATATAAAACTGGCCTTGCTAGATACCAAAGCTTTAACCCGGTAGGTATTAAGCCTCTAATGTTTAGACTGGAGCTCCTGGAAAGGTTGACTATAGATCAAACATTGCACCAGTGGAGTTTGAAGCATCCCTCTCTGTATGCCTGAGCTATGTAAAACAAAACAGGCATCATAGTAATCTAGAAAAATGCTATTGGGTGTGTGTGTGTGTCTGTGTGTGTGTGTGTGTGTGTGTGTGTGTGTGTGTGTGTGTGTGTGTGTGTGTTGTGTGGCCCGGGTGGATTTAACTGTCCACTCCTCGAGTCTCTGGGGTTCTGCTGTTGTTCACAGGGCTTCTCTCTCTCTCTCTCTCTCTCTCTCTCTCTCTCTCTCTCTCTCTCTCTCTCTCTCTCTCTCTCTCTAAATATTTATTATTCATATTTGTCAATACATATTTTTCTCTTATGTCTGGAAAAGTTAAAAGAACAGTGTTTAAATGGCCCAAATGTATCGACCCAGTGTCACGCATCTCATGCTCATAGTCACGAAAGTTAATCTATTGACTTTTGTCCCAGAGCACGAATGTCCGACTTATTTCGTGTCACACGGAACAAAATTTACACCAATGCATTTTGCACTTCTAATAGTTATTTATATGTCAAGACAACAAATGCAACAAAAGGTAAATGCAGAGTATTATGGACCTGCTCAAAACTAAAACTACTGTAACTACTTCCCTTATGACTAAAGCATAAACATACTGTAATTATGATACAGTATATCATAAATAAACATTGACATTTATATACAGTTAAACTATCTATGAATGAAATTCATATATATTTTTCATTTTTAAACAGGTTTGGGGCAAAAAGCTGAGAAATCGCAGTATCCATAATATACTGCATTTGTTGTTTTGACAAATAAATAACTACTAGAGGTTCAAAATGCATTGGTTTAAATTTCATTCTGTGTAACATAAAAAAAAGTCGGACGATCGTCTCTCCCTCTCTCTCTCTCTCTCTCTCTCTCTCTCCCTTCTCTCTCTCTCTCTCTTTCTCTCTCTCTCTCCTTTCTCTCTCCTTTCTCTCACCATCCTTTCCCTGTCCTGGTTGTTGACCCGGCTTAAAGTTTGATCTCCCTGATCCTCTGACCAAGACTGTCTAGGTCACAAACCCTGTAGACTCCACTAAGCTTCATAAGGACACGCTTTTACACTAATATCTTGTCTTGTTTCAGTGTGTGTGTGTGTGTGTGTGTGTGTGTGTGTGTGTGCCCTAACCCCCCCCAACCCCCCGCCGCCCAGATCTGTGTTCTTTCTTGATTTATAACATACTAGTATTTAAATGATATTCCTTTGAGCTCCCAGACTTAATCAGATGGGGGGTTTTTTATCACTTTAAATTTCAAATTCTCTAAAACTTTTTTTTAAAGGTTTTTGTGAGGCGTTATTTATTATTATTAGGTCAATTCTCAAATTTCTCCTCCCGTTTTAATCTCCCCCCTTTTTTAAATGTTTTCTCTGCATAACCTCTCCCTTAACCTCACTCAAATAATGATTACCATATGGACATTAAATCATGATGTTTGCTGTCTTGATCAACTTATCAGAAATACAAGTCGGCGAGCCTACGGCTCCCACTCACCGGAGGCCTGCACCTCGGTGACGTACTGCAGCAGCTCCTGACCCTGGTGGATGACGTCGAAGGTGAGGTTGTTCATGGTGAGGGCCTTGTCGGCGTGGTGCTGCAGCTGCTGCTCGGCCAGCGTCAGGTCCTCCGTGTCAAACTCGCTCATCTGCTGGGACAGCGTCTCGTTCCATGACTCCAGGTCCGAGATGATCTGTGTGTGCGGGGGGGGAGGGCGGGGATTGTTTGATCATTCAAAAAAAAAAACAAAGTCAGGAAATCAGTGTGAAGCCGAAGGCCATATGATGGACTTTGCAGATCTGTTTTAAGGTGTTAGTGGATGACCACACGTCCAAATTGGTCCAGGAAGTGCAAAAAAAATCCTGGAAAGAAAAGCATATTTTCACATTTTCATTTTTCAGGCGTGCAGTCAGACTCTGCTTGCCTAGACTTCAATCAATCATTGCTTCTCGCTGACACTTCTCACCCACGAATTTCAGACGGAATTTCACTTTTAGTCCAACCAAATTTTCATTTGATAATCTAGGTAGGTAGGTAAATGTTAGGAAAGTGTTAGACCTGCTTATATTATGTGAAAATGGGTTTAAAAGGTAGTCAGTATTGTCGATTCACCTAGAGCAGGCATGCCCAAAGTCCGGCCCCCGGGCCAAATCCGAAGCGTCTGTCTTAAAATCAATATGTGGCCCGCCAGCGTGTACAAAAAAAAGCAGTTTTATACTTCACCAGAGGATGGCAGTAGACTTGTGGCCGCACTCTCGCCACCTGACCCCTGTGTGAACTTTTACCACTGTGGTATATTTTTTAAGCCCATTTCTAAAATGGCAACTGGAACTAAAAAAAAAGGAAAGTTGACAACGAGGGCCGCCGTTTCCGGGACAAGTGGAAATCCGAGTATTTTTTCACTGACGTGCGAAACAACTGCGTGTGCTTAATTTGTCAAGAGACTGTGGCTGTTTTCAAGGAATTCAATATTAAGCGGCGCTATCAGACGAAACATGCTAACTACGATAAGCTAACGGCAAACGAACGCACCGAAAAACTGAAGCAACTTGAAGCTGTTTTAAAGGCACAGCAGCGCTTTTTCGAAAGAGCCCCTGACTCAAATGAAAATTCTACAAAGGCGAGCAACGAGGTGGCGATGCTTATTGCCAAGCACTGCAAACCTTTTACTGAGGGTGAGTTTATTAAAGACTGCGTGATGAAAATGGTGGAGAAAATTTGTCCTGAACAAAAGCAAGCGTTTGCCAATGTTTGCCTGGCTGGTAGCACTGTTGCACGGAGGATTGAAGAAATTTCTTCTGATATCAAGAGACAGTTAGAGGCAAAAGGAGTGGAGTTTGACTTATTTTCGTCAGCCTGCGACGAAAGCACGGATGCATCTGACACCGCTCAGTTTCTGATTTTTTTGAGAGGAGTGGACAACGGAAGGAACGTGAGTGAAGAGCTACTTGAGCTCCAGAGCCTTAAGGACCAAACGACAGGAATACATTTGTTTGCTTCTGTTTGTTCCGCCGTAGATGACATGAAACTACAGTGGAATAGAATCACTGGGATTATTACGGACGGCGCACCTGCCATGGTTGGTGAGCAAAGTAGGCTATCGACCCTAGTCAGCGAAGAAGGAGGCAAAGCTATAAAACTCCATTGTATTATTCACCAACAAGTTCTATGTGCCAAACATCTGAAATATGATCACGTTATGAAACCGGTGATAAAGGCCATTAATTATATTGGCTCCAGAGCCCCGTGTCACCGCCAGTTTCAACAGTTTCTGATCGACATCCACGCTGAATTTGAGGATGTTGTGTATCATAATGACATAAGATGGCTCAGTCGGGGGTCTGCACTGCAGCGATTCTACTCTCTCAGAAAGGAAATCGGACAATTCTTGGCACAAAAAAGACAACCGATCCCAGATCTCTCCGATCCTGTTTGGCTGGCTGATTTTTGGATTTCTAGTTGACATAACACGACATCTGAACGCGCTGAACACGAGTCTTCAGGGGGAAAATGCAGTGGTAAGCCAGTTGTATTCACACATCAAAGCTTTTGGGACAAAGCTGCTACTTTTCCAAAGGCACCTGTCACAAACGCAGCCCAATACCACACATTTCCCATCGCTGCAGGAAATGATGACCAGTTTTCCAGCAAACAATACCACTGCGCAAATGAGGAGGTATGCAGCAAACATCTCATCTCTGGCTGGGGAGTTTCAACAGCGTTTCAGGGATTTTGCAGCTATTGAAAAGGAGATCACATTTTTTTCCTCTCCTTTTTCCGTGGATCCTCATGAGGCTCCAGCCCACCTGCAGCTGGAGCTCATTGAGCTGCAGTGTGACGCAGAGTGTCACAGTCAGCACCAGCAACTCCCTCTACTTGTGCGAGAAGACGTTCTCGGTTATGAACATTAACAAGAACCGCTTGAGGACAAGACTAAGTGACTCTCACCTGCGTGACATCTTGCGCATCAAAACCACTGTTTTTGAGCCAGACCTGCCCTGTTTACTGCAGTCAAGATCTCAGTATCACCCTCCACATTCATGTAGGTCAATTATTTCTTTTATTCTTCTGAGGAGAATAAATACTAAAGTCTCAGTGAATTAATTTTTTGTAATGATCAAAACCACAGTTTTGTCAAATTTCAGTCATTTAATTTGACTATACTATCCTTTGTCAAAATGCACTTTGATGTGATTTGTTAAAACAAAATCAATAAATACATGTTTCAAAAAAGTTTCGGAGTCAGATTTCATAAGATAGTCCATTTGCATTTAATTTATTATTATTTTAACCTTTATGTATCCTGATAAGGCAATTGACAACAGATTCTCATTTGCAATGCCAACCTAGCTACACACAGCAGAGTAGAACAAAGCAAAATAAAAGCAAAAACAAATAAACACATATACAACAAACTGTACAAAGTGATATAGTTACATATTTACATGTTAATTTACAATGGTAATGGTTCAAAGAATGTCAGGCTGAATGGTCGGCCCCCATACATTTTCACCTCACCAAATCTGGCCCTCTTTGCAAAAAGTTTGGACACCCCTGACCTAGAGGTATTCGAGTAAATAATCATTAAAAAGATAACATAAAAAACCTTCTCTATCTCACAGGGGGATGCATCACCATGCTGCTCCCTTAATGTGACTGAGATCCAAACGCTGAAGAAATTCAGCTGCTCGATCCGTTGTATAATAATTGTAACCTTAAGCCCTTTCAAGCTGACTAAGGCGTGGATGACTAACCAGGAGGACTGAAGGAGGAGGAACATTTTACAGCGTTGACTGAGCAACTGTTAAAGCAGAAGGACCGAGCGACAGGTCTGTGCTCGTCCTGGAGTGCCCACACAGGCTGACCGACCCGGCAGCCTGGAAGCTCCCTTCTCTCTCTACTCTTTTCGGGAGGTCTTATGCACTCTTTGTCGCTCCCCGCCGATGCCTCCCCGCCAGAGAAGTGAAAAAACGCAAATGCTGTGCCACGACAAAATGCAACTAGCGTCACCCTGCGTCACATTTTATCGCAACAGACATTGCTTCTTGACTTAAAAGCAGTTTCCGTTTTACACCAGACATAATACCCCTTCAGTATCGCGTCTGCCCAATATCAAATGCTAGTTCATGCCACCAAGAATGACCATTAAAGTACCTTTAAAGAACCTTTTGTATTGAAAGACCAAACATATAGGATAGCGGAAGTCCCGCTTTCAGCACTACGCGGCCATGGTCAATAGATTAACCTGAACACTGGAAACCAGAACCCAGAAACCAGCGTCGCATTCACATTTGAGCTGTTGCAGGACTGAATACCATCCGCCAATGTAGAGAACGCCTCGGATGAAAATGCACAGAGCCCGGTCACGTCCTGACACCAGGACCCAATCACAGGACGATATTTGAATGCCGAGGAGACGTTTTACGAGCAGCGTGGTGGATCGTGCAGGGAACCGAGAACACTCACAGATCCCCCATCCATCTGGCTGGAAACGACATGTAAAAGTGATATTCCAGTTTCCAGGGGGTCTTTTTCCCCCAGATACGGACCAGAATGCTAATACTAATACATAGTACATAACACACCTCCCACCATCTCAAAGCCCGGTAATTTTAGTGATACATCTTTCGTCATTATGCCAAATAATAATAAGAACCTAAAAGCAAGATCTTTTTATTTTTTTTGAATGCAGCTTCATTCATAAATATTTATGACACATTATCCATTTGGGATGTAGGGTTGCCAGTTCAGTCAGCGTAGTTTTGTTGACGGTAATGTTCTGACACGAGACTTTACCGTTCCGACTTGGTAATACCCCAACTCAAAAGTGGGCATTCACAGCCACAGCCGGAGTGATGTGGGAGACCGAGACAAACCTGCGACAAGGGCCTCGATTACACTTGACGCTTCAATAATGGAACACAGACCCGGCGTCCAGACTTGACGCTTCCGAAATCCGATCCCAAAGCCTGATCCACCTCAGGATGTGGTCTAGCTCATCGGAGCACGCCGGGAGCAAAAATGTGACTTGGAACTGTCCGGACCCGACATTTAAGGCTTCCTGGGAGACTTTTTTATTCAGGTTTGTGAAAACAGAGAAGCAGGGAGAAAGTGTCGTGTACCGTACATGTTTGGTAAATTACTGATAGAACTTTGGTTGGTAATATTGAAGATGATCACCTCATTCACCTCTACGAAACAGTAACAATGGACCAAAGTAAATAATTCGATTTTCCTGCTTTCTCCATAATTCCTTCTCTCTCGCGGCGTTGAAAATCATTACCCAAATTACACCGCGACCAAATCCCAGCGAATCCGAGCACACGGGATCATCCGCCGAATGAGAGAAAGCGGAAAAAGCGCTTTCTCTCCACCCCCCCCCCTTCAGTAATCTGAGGACGCAAATGGCATGTAGACCCTCCTTTACAAGCGTAGATATCAAAAGCTTCATTCTCAGCCGAGAGAGCTGGAAAAGTGACAGGACAAGACCTGCTTAGCTCGCTCAGCGCTAAACCTCCTATTTAAAGGCAGATGATAAACGCAAAGCAGAAATGTACTTATTTCGGGGCTTTCACGAGAGGTTTACATGTGTGTCCAGAAGCTTATTTTACCGTACGTCGTCGGACCTTTTGGTTCTGAGACGGCTTTGCCGCAAGTTATAGGTGTAGACAGACAGGAAGATCAGACAACATTAACGATAATCTCAAATTTCCCGGCGTAATGATTTGGTATAATACTTGGCCATTGAAAAAGAAGCTATAAATTCGATTGAAATCCCCCACAAAAACAGTTAGTATTATTATTGGTCATAACTTACCAATCCTCCTTCTGCCCTGTGTTTTCCTCTCTGTTTGCAGTTCAGCAAAATGCCCTCTCGGTACAGATAGACCATCTCCCTCACCCGACCGGCACTATGATAAAATAGCTCAGGGGGCAGATATCTTCTCTTTGACCATATCTTTGTTAGTGTGCGCAGAGGAACAAGGCTTCTCCTTGGAGTAGAGCCCTGGAAGCCAGCGCACGTCTCACACAAACCCCTGGCCACAACCTCAAACACACACCTCCCCGTTCGGTGTCCTAGGGCGTGTATAGGTTCTTCTGTGTGTGTGTGTGTGTGTGTGTGTGTGTGTGTGTGTGTGTGTGTGTGTGTGTATCTGCAAGAATTGAAGGGGAACTAAGCCTCCCATCACCTCGGCTCATACCCTAGCACTGTGTCATGGTGTGTATATATGTGTGTGTGTCTATGCGTGTTGTTCTTGGTTTGAAACTGATCAGCAGTGATTAGTCCAGTCACCACTTGTACCCGGAGCTGACATGCAGAGCTAATGTGAAGACTTAACTCGCCCTCTGGGCTTGGTAAAAACAGACACAACAACGTGGTTGTCAACCACACAGGCTGTTATTGCCACATCTCTGCATGGCTACATTTATGCACGGATGAACTAGTCCAGACCATGAGTCTAACGATGCACAATTGATTTTTTAAGATTAGAGGGGGATTGATATGGATGTTGGTTGGTCCTTCGGTTAGAAAACTGGTGCGATGCCACATTACACTTCGTACAATCACACGTAGTCAATATGTTAAAGGATAGGTCACATCACTTTTCAACCCAGACCTTTTTAAAATGTTTCTTCCAATCATTCATAGCTGTTCATTTCCTCGCTGAATGCTCTGCACTATTGAGAAAGTTACCACTCTGCTAGAGGTTCTCACTGTGTGAACATGCAGTCCAATCGTACGTTTAAGTTTAAAAAAAAAATGCTCTAAATATTGACAGTCAATATGTTATACTTAAAAAAATGGTCAGAAACTATGAACAGGAGGTTGTGAAGCTTCCTACAGGCAACCTGCTCTGGCACCAGATTTAGCTTGAGATGTGTTGAGGCTATTACAACAAGCTGTTTTAAACAAAATGTGATATTATGGTTATTCAAAAAAATAGCTACTAGGTGTGACAATAATTTGAGTTTCCATTTTCAAAAAGGAGACTTTACATGTTTGTTCTAAGTCTTAAACATTTGCCCCATTGGACTGCATTTAGGTACGGTGAGAAGCTGTAGCAGAGCAGTAAGTTTCTCAAAAGAAAAAAGCGTTCAAGATTAAAGGATGAAAACCAATCAACATTTTTACAAGGCCTGGGTTGAAAAAAAGCACAGCCATCCTTCAACAGGAAGAGCTTGTGACAAGCAGATTGCAAGTCTCACACGAGGAAGGAAGCAGAGCAAATGGAAAGAGCAGGGCAGTGAAAAGCTAAGAAGGAAAAGGCAATGTTTTCAATTCAATGTGGAAAATTGGAATAAAGGTGAAAAATTGTGTTTCTCCAAAACTTTGATGTCTCAGGGATAACAGGAAATTCAATATTCAAATTTCAAGAGGTTATTTGTCACATACATATACATATGGTCATATGCAGTGAAATGCAAATTCAGACAATGATTAAAAATATAACATTATAATATTTACGAATTAATGACCAGGATCATCATTTCAAACGATTGACAAATCAGAAATTACACGTTTTTTTGAGAGCACTGGTTGCGCAGTCCCTGCTTGTTCTGTGGTCTCTGACTGTGACCGTTGGGTGCAATTACACCGTAATTCCACCCTGACGTCTTTCTCCCTCGGGCGATAGATTCCATTCCACTGTCGCAGCTACGGCTCTTCGAGATACATACGTATGGCTCGAGCCTCACCTGCCTAGTCCGACTCGCAGACGGATGAGCTTGTGCACACACACATGCGCACACACACACACGCACACACACACACACACACACACACACACACACCACAACGCGCTCCCTAAATACCACTCCCTTGCGTCTCTCCATGACTCACCCGCACTCGATAGATGATGACGATAACTTCCCAGAAGTCGTCTCTTTTAACTACCTGCCCCTCTGCTATGGATTTCAATTTATAAAAGAAAAAAAGAAGATCCGTGTCCAATTCCTGGGTTGTGTATTAACACCACTGAGCAAATATGACGGTAAAGAAGAATCAGAAACAAACATTAAATGAGGAGCATTCATAACGCAGCCCCAGCTGAGAGGAAGCATTTGCCTTCACAGTGGGCTCAAATTGGTCCGTGAATAAGGGAGGGGGGTGTCTCCCAGTTACACACGGAGAAAAATAAATACATTAAATACATCTACAATAAAAGAGTATTAGGCTCACGCAAAAAAAAAAGTACCCCTGTGTTTCAAGAATAAACTCCCCCAACTTCTGGAGCAGCGAGCAGAGCGAAGCGCAGCGCTGCACCTCCACCGTGGCCGCCCGCCACCATTAAGCAGCGTATACATCACTGGGAGGGAAAATAAATAATGTGTGTAAAAAAAAAGTGTGTGTGTTCAAAGTTCAAGAGATTATTTGTCACATACATATACATACAGTCATACATATATGCAGTGAAATGTCATGACACCTGGTGATTACGCACAATAAGCTCTAAAAATACTAAAAAATACCAAAATGTGCGTAATTGACACAAGAGTGTGTGTGTGTGTGTGTGTGTGTGTGTGTGTGTGTGTGTATGTGTGTCCTCTGAGGGAGCGATCTGGACGCAATTTGAGCATATTGTGTTTTTTATTTTAGATGTATTTGATTTGACTAAATTTCCTTATTGAACGAAACAAAAAAGCACCCTGCCCCTGTCAGGATGTAACGGTTTCATCCGAATCAGAATCAGAATCGTCTTTATGGTCTAGTAAGTTTAGACGTACAAGGAATTTGTCTTGGTGTGCGGTGCATATATGAAACATAAATAAAATATACAAGAATATTTAAAAAGAGGCTGTTTTTTAATAAAAAAAATTATTAACTATTTATTTGTTTGTTTGTTTGTTTGTCTATCTATCTATCTATCTATCTATCTATCTATTTATTTTTTAATAAAGCTGTACAGTTTGTGCAGGAATGTGCAAATGTTTCGTCTAAAGTGTAACAGTATGTGCAATGTTCACAGATAAGAGTCCAGAAGAATGAGGAATGTGCGTTAATGTAACGCAGTGACATACCCATTCAATTTAAGGCGTACAGGACCGTGTAGTGTCTATGGGGGGTGAGGGTCTGTTTTAGTGGGGGGTCCCGAGCCTTGTTGATGAGGCCAGTTGCAGACGGGAAGAAACTGTTCTTGTGGCCAGAGGTTTTGGCCTTGCTGGACCGCAGCCTCCTGCCAGAGGGTTAGGGTTTTAAACAGTGTGTGTCCGGGGTGGGAGGGGTCAGCCACGATCTTACATGCACGCCTCAGGGTCCTGGAGGAGTACAGGTCCTGGAGGAGTACAGGTCCTGGAGAGATGGCAAATTGCTGCCAATCACCTTCTCCGCAGAGCGAATGACACGCTGCAGTCTGCCCTTGTCCTTGGTGGTTGCGGCAGCGTACCAGATGGTGATAGAGGGGGTGAGAACGGACTCAATGATGGAAGGGTAGAAGTGCACCATCATCGCTTCAGGCAGGTTGAACTTCCTCAGCTGCCACAGGAAGTACGTCTTCTGCTGGGCTTTCTTGACGATGGGGCTGATGTTCAGCTCCCACTTGAGGTCCTGGGAGATGATGGTTCCCAGGAAGCGGCAGGACTCTACAGAATCGACTGGGGAGTCACACAAGGTGATGGGGACAACCATCTCCACTGTCTTCACAGCGTTGAGCTCCAGGTTGTTCTGGCTGCACCAAGTCAACAGCTCCCACCTGAAGGCGGATGAGCCTAATGGAGGTGGTGTCGTCTGCAAATTTCAGGAGCTTGACAGCCTGGTGGCTGGTGGTGCAGCTGTTGGTGTACAGGGAGAAGAGCAGAGGAGAAAGAACGCAGCCTTGAGGGGAACCGGTGCTGATGCTCCGGGAGTCAGAGACGTGTTTACCCAACTTCACGTGCTGCTTCCTGTCAGACAGGAAGTCTGTGATCCACCTGCAGGTGGAGTCAGGCACGCTCAGCTGGGAGAGCTTGTCCTGCAGAAGAGCCGGGATGATTGTGTTGAAGGCGGAGCTAAAATCCACAAACAGGATCCTGGCACAGGTTCTTGAGGAGTCCAGGTGCTGGTGGATGAAGTGGAGGGCCAAGTTTACTGCAGCGTCTACAGATCTAATGGCTCTGTAGAGGAACTGCAGGGGGTGCAGGAGAGGGTCTGGGATGGATTTGAGGTGGGAAAGCACATGGCGTTCAAAAGACTTCATCACCACAGAGGTCAGGGCGACGGGTCTGTAATCATTAAGTCCTGTGATCCTTGAATTCTTTGGGACTGAGATGATGGTGGAGGATTTAAAGCAGGCTGGTACATGGCATGTCTCCAGTGAGGTAGATCCGCGAGGTTCAAGGTCCCACGCCTCCCGACAACCGCCGTGCATTTCCCTGCCATGCCTTTGTTGCTTCTGCGCATGCAGGTCAGTTCAGGACCATGACCAGTTCACACTGGAATCTGATATTGGCCACGTTAAAAAATAATGTGAACCGCCAAACAAAAAAAAAAAATGGGACCTAAGCCATAAATCCAAATTGAGCACTATGGTTTGCAGTGTGAATGTAGCCTAAGCAGATTTTTGTATTTATTTTTTATATGTTGTAAGCACAGGAGCACTGCTGTATTTTTATACAAGCCGCCTTCAGTCTCAGTGCCGCAGTGGCTTTTGGCACATGTTATTTTTTCCCCAACGCTCGCCGCATGTGGGAGAGATTGATCTTCAGGGATTGGGGAGGAAAGACGGAGCAGAAATAATAATGTTTGTGAGTCTCCCTTTCTGTTGACACATCACCTTCTCTTTCCTCCTCTTTTGATTTGATGCAGGTTTTTTTGGGCTTTCACGTCTGCCTCCCATCTCATCTTCTTTGCGCAGCTCCCCCTCCTAAAGAGCTCCTACTCACAGCCTTTTCTCTCCCACCAGCAACTTTTCCAGGACTCTAACCGCCACACACACCTGCGTGTGCACACACGCACACACGCACGCACGCACGCACACACACACACACACACACTTATGCTGCCGACTCACATCGATGGCGTCTCTCTCGAAGATGCGGAGCTGCAGGAAGAGCTCCAGCTTGATCTTCCGCTCCTGGAAGAGCTCCTCCATCTGGCCCTGGGCCTCATCCAGCTGCTGCAGAACGCTCTCGATGTGCGCCATGGAGCTGTTGTGCGGCGTCTTGTTGCTCGAGATGGCCGAATCCCTGCACGGGGTGAATCGGAGATTGACACGGTTGACTGACCTGTCACATCACATCGGAAAAGTAGTATGTTTTTTCACGTTTGCATCTCTTTGGGTTTCAGGCCCATAAAACCACCACTACCTGAAATGGTTAACGCTACCATTTAATTATACGTATCTGTTTTGTCTATTTTGGAAAATATCGACTTTTAATGGTAGATGGTGGAATGCTGGAACTGGCCGTGCCAGGACAATTTTTTTTTACACAAGAGAGTAGGTGCGATTGGATACACTGCCAATTCGAATTCTTCAGCTACTATGAAAAGTCTGTCAGAAAAACCCTGAAATATTATTTAAGGGAATATAAGAAGACAGACAGACATTTCGGTGGAAGCATTCCCAAGAGTGCAGCAGCAGCTAAGGGATGCTGATGCATTTTAGATGATGTGTATGGGATCCAGCACAAGATGGTCAAATGTTTGCAAATGCAGGTCGCAGTGTGTGTTGTGTGTGTGCGTGTGTGTGTGTGTATGTGTGTGAGGTCTTATCGACTGGTTTTAGCCGCTGCGTACCGGCAGGCCACCCACCGTACCTGAGCTGCTGGATGAGATCCTCCCCCTCCTTGATGACATTAACCGTGGCCTGCAGGGTGGTCTGCTGCTGCTGGCCGAAGCGCTTGATCAGGTCCTGGACCGCCTCCACCGACTCGGCATACACATCGTCCAGCAGCTCCTTCTGGAGCTCCTCCAGCCACGTCCAAAGCTGGGGTCAGATCAACAACGATTGACGTCCGGGGGTTAGAGGGGAATCGGGAGAGAAGTATAAGAATAAATAAATAAGAATAAATTAATAATAGTGATGATGATGATGATGATGATGATGATGACGACGACTATGAACCAGACCGCCAGACGACCCTGTAATGACTGTTCACAAATGGTCATCACTGGGTCGTGGTGGCAGATTAGCCATCTGTGAGGATTGGCACGCGTCTTTAAAGCATGGCACACTAACCCGCTACTCAGGAGAGAGGGAACCTGGCGACACGGTGCTGTGTTTGTTTACCCCTCGGCCCTTCCAACAACAAAATATGTCTTCATTCCGTGTACTTTTTTTCTTGCACTGATATTTTGGGATTTTCTCGTGTTCATGTGGCTCCGACTTTTAACACGGGTGGCATATTTGGCGCTTGTATGTACCTATTCTCTCCCAACGTATTTGGAAAAGCATACAGTCACCTCGATGGCTACGTTATACAACTAGCGTACAATTATAAGAGAGTATGAAGTATGCCCAAAAGTCAATCTATCTTGCTATCTATCTCTGTGTATATAACAATATCTATGATTCTATTTCTATGTATCTATCTGTATATATATATATATATATATATATATATATCCATCTGTTTCTATATAACTACATATGTATCTATGTATGTAGCTGTCGCTCTATATCTATGTAAATATCTATCTCTATCACTGTGTATATATGTATGTATCTTTCTAGTACTTCTACTACTACATAAACACACACACACACACACACACACACACACACACACACACACACACACACACACACACACACACACACACACACACACACACACACACACACACACACACACACTGACCTCCGCTGGTGTGAACAGACAGATGGAGTGGGGGGGATGAGATTGGCCCATATGGACTGTAAAGACCAGCTTCATTAATAGCGGTGTGGCTCTCTGATTCATGTAAACAGGATGTAGTACTGCACGAGGTTAATAGTGACACAGAAAGGTGTTGAGCATGGGATGTCCACATTATCACTCAGAGCCGTCAGGCTACAGGATTATCTTTGACCGAGATCGCACCCCGTCATAGCGCTTCACCTCCCAGATATAACGGAACAAAAGGAAAGCGGCTTATATCCGGAGATGCCGAGGAAGGCGCTCGTTCCGGGCCGGATAAGCAAAATAACAGTATGAAATCCATGAGGACAAGTGTGAATGATAACACATGACAAAGCATCTCATCATTCCTTGACAAATTACTCCATGGCTCCTGACCTTATACAGCAGTAACACCCGTTTGTGTCAACATTTTGGGTGATTGGATAGACACATCGTCACTCAGTATCAGAATCAGAATCAGTTTTATTCGCCAGGTGCATTCACTTATACTGGGAATTTGTTCTGGTGAGGTTTGGTGCCTTTCTCTACAGACAATTAGCATTTTAAAAATGTTTAAAATAGAATAGAATAAAATAGAATAAAAAGTGAACAAAAAAGAACTTTACATTTTTTATTTAAAATAAATGTCAAATCTAACTAATAGTGGAAGGAACCTTCATCTGATATACTTCACACTTGGCCGTTGTATTGCTTGGGACTCAAGGACATGCAGTGTCGAATTTGGTTATAAGGGTTAGTCAATCTAAATCTAAATTTGGAGTGCTGCTGCTCTCCATATGTGGCGCGCGGAGGAATGTGTCAAGAAGAGAGGAAGAGGAGGTGGAGGTGAGAAGGGAAAAGAGATGAACGTCCTACCTCTTTGACATGTGTGTGGAAGGCGACAGACATGTCCAGCAGGACTTTGCGCTGCTCCACACGCCGCACGAAGTCCTGGATGCGGTCCTCCAGCTGGTGGGCGGCCTGGTAGATCTCCTCCGGGTCGCACTCCCCCGTCTGGGCCAGCTGCTCGGCCGCCTCCAGCAGCTTGTCAGCGTTGGTATAGGTGTTCTGACAATACAGCAACGTTAATCCTCTTGTTAATATGACAGCTTGTCGGTTCCAGTTGGACGTGCAACGCCTCACAAATTATTATTACAATTATTATTATGACTATGATTATTATTATTATTATTATTAGGAACTACTGTCAATAATGTCACATTAAATCGCAAATTTAAATGAAAAATACAGTATTTCCGTGTTTTAAATTACACATTATCAAAAAATCCAGGTAAAATACTGTAAGATGAAAGGTTAAACTCAAAACCTCTTATGAAGTCAACAACCCACTCTACACGGATTTGTTGTATGCATGTCATGGACTGATAGATTATTGATTTTTTATTGATATACTTTATTAAAATTAATAACAAATATCCATTGAAAATAAATAAATATATATATATATATATATAACAATAATATGTAATATAATATATAATATATAAAAATATATATTTGAAAACATATATGGAGCATACATGTATTTTATATATATATTTTGCTTAATTTACAATGTGCACAATACAAAGATTCTTATTTAGCCTCATTGTGTTCCTTATAGGTCTAAATGTGAATTGAAATGCCTAAAAGTAGTGGTTCCGACTGGAAAATAATAATCAAAGGAAGAAAATTGTCACGCTATTATTGTTATTGGAAGAATTTTGGGACCTAAAAACGGTGGAGGTATTCAGGTATTCTGGCTTATGGGTAACACCGTACCTGGGCCACTTCTTCAAAGTCTTCATGTCTCTTCTGCAAGGCCCGGGCTCTGTGCAGAGACTTCCCTACTCCAGTGTGCTTGCTGAGGAAGGCCTCACCGTGGTTCTCGATCCAGTCCAGGACCTGGAAGAGTTTTTATAAAATTACGTGAATTGCTTTTTGGAACAGTTTTCACGCATGTTCCCTTATCTCTCTGTTAACCGTCCACGTCAGCCTCCAGAGTGATCAGATGAACAAGGTTTGACAGTACAGACAATTATATTGTTGCCTTTCTCTACATTTAGAGACATCAATTCAGTGCTTTAGCACGGTGGTTCTCAATGCGGGGTTTGGGGACCCTCCAGGGGTCCTCCAAGAGGTTACAGTGGGTCCCCAGTAAAATGCTTAAGAGTTAAAACATCACCATTATTTCATTTAAGAGACTTTAGCAGCATTAGGGTTGAAGAACAAATAAGAGATGGACTAAATCATATCTAACAATAAAGGTTCTCAGTTTGGGGTCCTACAAACAATATACGACTGTATATCGCATCACCATGGTAACCACTGAAGACGAGGGGGAAAAGCAAATGAGAGAGAGAGATGGGGGGGGGTAGAGTTGAGGGCGGAGTTCCGGAGAGAGCAAGACAACGCAACGGAGTGAGAGACAGGAGAGAAGGGTGCGGTGTCGCGGGGCCCGAGGTGGTGGTAGGGAGGAGCGGGGGTGTTGGTGGAGGGGCGCTTCTAATCTCAGGGCTTTCCCGTTCTAAAACTTGTAGGAGATGATAACTCTTATCCTCTGAAAAACACAGGTGTAGCTGGAGGGGGGTGGGGTGGGGTGGTGGGCTTTGAGAAAGTCAGAGCTAAAACCCTCCACTACTATACGCAGCAAGGGAGGTTCCTGCTAAGTAACAATGCAGAAAAAATATATCAATTTTTAAATTTTTTATTACTTCGCAGTATATCATGCCAAATTCAGGTGTAATCACTGAGGTATGGAAATAGATGTAAGGAAATAAAATAAAATATTATTTTTACCTAATGACGAATGTATGTGGATGGATTATGAGGGATTTTTGGAAGGATGGATGGATGGATGGATAGATGTACTGTATGTATGTATGTATTTATGTATGGACAGATGGATGGATGGGTGGATGTACTGTATGGATGGATGTATATAAGGAAGGATAGATGGATGGAGTGTCTTTGTTCCCCCCACCTGCTGGACATCCTGCTGGAAGACGCAGAGCTGTAGCCGCTGGTGCAACCGCACCTTACGGTGCTGCCAGATGTTCTCCAGCTGCCTCTGGTGGTGCAGCACCTCGTGGATGATGTCGAGCACGTGATGCACCGCCTTGGAGTAGTTGGCCGAGGCCGTCAGCGAGTCGGCGCTGCCCGGGGTCAGAGGTCGCTGCAGCTTGTCCAACAGCGACTTGCCATCCTGGCTCACCTGCGTAGAGTGGAGCAGTAGATCAGTAGATCAGATGGATGGATCGAAGGCTGATGGATGGTTTGTTTTGATCTAGGGCTCGTTTCTCAACATCATAACTAAAAACTAGAAACGATAAGCTATGTTTTAAACCAACTCACAAATAAAATAACTCCTATTGTTAATCTTTTACTGAATAATGTATTGTCATAATCACAATATCTTTTATTCATAATACCACACAACTGGAAGATAACAATATAGATCTATTTATTTATTTATTTTTAAATCAGCCCGATTTGGACGTAGATTTCTTTCTCCTCGTTATTTTGCGAGTAATCTATTTTCTGACCTGGCTATCAAATCTGTAGCAAGGTAAATGTGAAAATGATCTGAACCTACTCAGTGTGTATATTATTTGTGTGTGTGTGTGTGTGTGTGATTTGTATCTACACATCCATACGTTGTGTACCGACCTCTGAGTATGCAGTGGTAACATGCTCGTACAGCCCCTGGTGGTGGTGGATGGTGTCCTCCAGGTCCTGGAGCTCGGAGGGCAGCTCCCCCTCGCCGCAAGCCTTACACCACGGCTCCACGTTGCTCATGTACTGCGAGCCCACACACACACACACACACACACACACGCACACACACACACACACACACACAAGATATTAAAACAAAGGCGTGGTGACACTGAGGCACCATTGCTGCCGCCTATACTGACACCATATTTGTTTCTGCGGGCTACATAGGTCTACTGTCACAGCGAAGAAGCACCATCGTAATGCATTGTGGGATACGCTTACCAGTGTACTGCAGTGTTTGCCTACTACTATATTTCACCGGACGAAGTCTGTCATTTCAGCACACTAGCACACTAATTCAGACGTACTCAAAATGTTCACATACATAGTACCAAATCCATGATGATAATACTACACAAATTGAAATAAAATAAAAAAAAAAAAATAATAATAATGAGTGAGACCACCAAGTGAGACCACCAAGAAGAAAGTAAAGCGGAACAAGAAAATGAATGGTGCGAGAAAAGAGCGAGAGAGGGCAGAAAGTAGAGCAGGGCAGAGTGCTTTGGGAGAATAATGATAAAAAACAACAACACATTACGCTACAAAGGGAGAGTGGGAGGAGGGAAAGGGCGGAAAGCAGGAGCGAAAGATAAAAGCAAACAAAAAACAATCGAATTATCTGCTGGAGCTGTGTCTGTGTGTGTGTGTGTGTGTGTGTGTGTGTGTGCGCGTGTGCGCGCACACAAGTTCACGCCTTGGGGTGAACTTGGACAGAACAGCACATAGGTCTCAGAGTATCGCCACTAACAAAACACACAAAGAAAAAAAAAAGGCAAAACAAAGACACTAGTTCAACCCAAACACAGCGCAACGTAAAACCCTGAAAAAAAAAACCTGAAGGGAAATCAGTCTCGTCTGCAGATATGGATCACACAAAAATGACAATAGACAGATGGCTGAAATCTCTGGCAATGTGCGCCTGCCCCATGTGTGCAAGTGTGTGTGTGTATGTGTGTGTGCGGTGTGCATGTGTGTGGGTGCACAGCACACAAAATCTGCAACGGCTTTGAGGCAGAAGTCGTCAAACGCAAAAAAAAAATAAAAAAAAGTATTCCCCGAGAGAAAATTCATAATAAGCATTTCCATGGATACTGAAATGAAGATGAAAATGCTATCTCTAGTTAAAAAGGTTTGGGACTCATTTGAGCTCTTTATAGTTTTTTTTTTACTGATTAGGGGTTACAAACTACAAGACAAACCAAAAAAAGACAGTTTTTCAGTTCACCTAAAACAAAAAAGCCATATATCATAGTATATACTGTAGAATAGAATAGAATAGAATGACAGAAGAGGCAATTTGCCGTTGGCTTCACAGGTTGGGTAAAAAGTGACCCAAAAATGTAACATATAGTAAAATGATTTGTTGTTCTTACACTGTTAGAAAGAACATGTTAGTGTTCACGTCTTTTGGTGGCCAGTTGGAAAAAACCCTTTAGCTCCTGATAAGTGCAAGTATATACAAACAATGGTATTTCAGTAGGTATTGATCATTGACATATTCTATTAGCCATGCAAAAATAAACAGTTGAAGAAAAATAAAATATCAAATAATAAATATGTCAATGGGTACGCCCCAAGGAGTTTGTCTTAGAATCTGGCTTTGAGTGTACACGTTTGCTTATGTTCACTGGGTGTATTGATTACTTCATCCTCAGCTGGCAGCAGTGTATGAAATGTGTGTGTGTGTGTGTGTGTGTGTGTGTGTGTGTGTGTGTGTGTGTTTGTGTGTGTGTGTGTGTATGTGTGTGTGTGTGCATTTATGATAGAATGCGATCCATGTCTATCCATGTCTTTCATTCCTCCTGTGTAGTTTTCCAGGAAAATAATAAATCCAATGTCTAAATTTGTCTGTTTGAGTTATGGAAAAACATGCTTACTTCATTCTTTATGTTGAAGATGTACAGTATGTGGCCAATTCTTTACTGTTTACTGATCATTTTTAGTTTTTTTTTTTTTTGTCTATCACTAGGTTTATTGCATATATGTATATTGTACATAACTATTTTTCTATTTTGTACTTAATTTGTAAGTTTATCGTATATTTTTTTAGGTTTATTTAAGATAAGATAAGAGAAGATAAGATAAGACAAGACAAGATAAATGTAAATTTCCCCGTTGTGGGACTAATAAAGGTTTATCTTATCTTATCCTTATTTATTTCTTATGATGGTTGTATATTGCAACATTTTTATTGTTAGGTTTATTTTGTGGTTTATTGTTTGTATTGTTATTGTATTTGTAAGTTTATTGTCAAATTTTACTTATTTATTGTTTAGATTCATTGTTCCGGTTTGTTGTTACAACTAGTACTTTTGAGTTTATTTTTATGGTTTATCATCAATGGTATATTGCCAAAATGTAATTCTTCATTGTTGGGCTTACTCTTCTGGTTTATTGTTAATTTTTGTATGAATGTATGAATGTATGTATGTATGTACATACAGCGTCTATCTTACCTATCCATCCATCTATCTAACTTAAAATGTATCAACACCTGGTCGGTCTTCTGGTGGAAGCTGGCCGACATCTCCAGCAGCGTGCTACGCTCATCCAGCGCGGCGGCGAAGGCCTTCCACTCCTGCTCCAGTTGGCCTGAGATCTGCTGGATCTGCTGCGAGGCGTAGTGGCCCGACTCCAGCAGCCGGTTCCCCACCGACATGATGCGGTTGATGTTCACGTACACATTCTGGCGGAGAGGAAGGCGACGGGGAGAGAGGCAGTGAGAAATATAAGCACTTGATTCTATGGTCAACAGACATTTCCATGAATAAATCCCAGTAAGTTACGAGCAGGTGAATACTACTAAGATACAGTTCTGTCTGACAGTGGTAGCTGTAAGATGATGATGATGCCAAAAGTAGTGTTGTATTATTTTTGCATGTCAATTATTACTAGAGACCCCATCTACAATCAACTACCTGTGAGTCTGAAATGATACTCTTCATTAATGATATTATTATATAGAGTGGTCACAATTATAATATCATCGTCATCTCAATTATTATAGCTTTTATATATTATATATAAACAGTATATGCATATATATATACTATATACTACTATATATATACATTTATAAATTTTATAAACTATTATAGGCTTACTGTATATATAATAAAATAAAATAAAAATTAACCGGTATCTCTCAATTACAAGTGTAATAACTGCTCATGTATGGTCTTAAGGAGACACAGAAATATATGGGGTAAATCTGTAAACTGTAACCTGTAGTGTACACAAAATAATCAAAGCCATTACAAGTTGGAGATGAACTGAATGACTCTCACATTTACATAATACAGAGAGAGAGAGAGAGAGAGAGAGAGAGAGAGAGAGAGAATGAGGCATTACGGTATTCCATCCATTGTCTTTAAAAACAGGAATGTGCTGTCAAAAAAATAAAAAATAAAAAATGAAAATAAAAAAGAGAATTACATGTCACAAATGCGGTGAAGTTATACCGGAGAATGAAACAACCCGTCGGAATAATGAAAACAAAACCTTTTCGTTCTCCGCCTTTTTTCCCCGTCTTCCCTTCATACGCCAGCCCCAAGCTGTTTTGTGTAGATAGCCACGGATCAGCACACACTAATTAAGAGCGTGTGTTAACAGCCTGTTATTATTCTACCCAATTACTGCTCCTGGCAGCTATTATGGCTTGTTTCGATCACAATGGGAGGCAAAGGTGAAGCTTGTGGCAGTTAAAAGGCATCACAGAGAGGTGGGTTCTACTCTTGCGCGTGTTGAGTGCAACGCCGTTTATGTACGCCACCAGTTCTGGGTTTGTATTTTTTTTTTTGGGGGGCTGTTACAGCACCTTTTGCTTTCCACTCCTTTGGTCATCAATTAAAACCTTGAGATATTGTGTTAAAACAACTGACAATATACAAACAACCAGGTTCATCACTAGGCACATCAGTATATGTGACATTTATGTTATCTACTTGATAAGTCTCATGGGTTATATTATGTTAAATACTATATAACATAATATAACCAATACAACAAGGATATATATAATATATAATATAAGAACGAAAAAGTCATCCACGCCCTAATCTTCTCACGACTAGACCACTGTAACTCCCTCCTTTCTGGCTTCAACCAAAAGTCATGCATTCTCAACTAGACGGAGGTGGGAGAGCTCCCACCTCCGTCTAGTTGAGAATGCAGCAGCTAGTCTTCTTACCGGCCGAAAGACCACATCACATCCCCTCAATCCTGGCTTCTCTCCATTGGTTTCCTGTTCGGTTCAGAATGGATTTTAAGATTTTACTGATCGCTTTTCTGGGTCTGACTCGAAGTGCGCAGCCTCAGATCCTCAGGCGGGGCCCTCCTGGCGGTTCCAAAGTCTAGACTTAAAACTAAAGGTGACGGTGATTCGGATGGCAGAGTCAGTGACTTCTTTTAAGACTTCTCAAAACCTATTTTAATAGATCCGCTTTTATGTGACGACGTTGCCCCCTTTCTTTATCTATTTTATTTTTTACTTGTTTATTTATTTTTATTTTTTCCTTTTTATTTCTGTTTGTTATTATCATATTGTATCTATTTATTTAGTTTTTGTCTCTTCATCTGCTTTCTACAATTCAATGAATTACTTTAAGTTGTGTTTATTAATGTTACTTTGCCTTTGAAATTCATGATCTGAACACTCTGCTTTTATTTCATCTGTCAAAGAACTTGGTAAACTGTGTTTTACGATGCTATATAAATAAAGCTATTATTATTATTATTATTATTATTATTATTATTATTATTATTATTCACAGCTTTATTAAAAATGACAGCTACATGAAAATAAATGATTTAGCAGTGAAAACAATTGCCTGGGGTAACTGTAAGGACCCATTTTGACAGAGACTGCAAAAAAGAAAGGACTTGAAATATTAAATGACTTGTTATTGTATCAAGGCGGAATTTGCACTATTTGGTACGATGGTTTAATGTAGTTGATTATGCCTGATACTGGAAACCAACCCGAAAATATGGTTCATTTATTCCTATTGGCAAATTAATCACTTTGAACAAGCTTTATTATAATAGTTATGATCAGTACCTTATTAGATATACAAATGTACTGAACACTGCATTGTTGATGTGAGGTTTGGCACTACCACAGATGATGTTATACCAAGAATAATACATTTAGTTTCAT
Source organism: Zeus faber (assembly GCF_960531495.2). Lineage (NCBI taxonomy): Eukaryota > Metazoa > Chordata > Actinopteri > Zeiformes > Zeidae > Zeus > Zeus faber. The sequence goes on along the minus strand of NC_137195.1, from coordinate 27,109,527 downwards.
GAATGACAGCCAATGAGTCCACGTCTATTTACTGGGGGTGAGTTCTACTGTAGCTATTTGAGAATATTGCTGACGGTGACACGCACACGCACGCACGCACGCACGCACGCACGCACGCACGCACGCACGCACGCACGCACGCACGCACGCACACACGCACACACACACACACACACACACACACACACACACGCATAGGAAGTGCTGAGGCAGGCACAGGGGATGACCTCTTACCTACCACTAATAAACGTAAAACCCTCCATTTTCATCTGTGGGACATTACGAGTTGAGATAAGTAACAGGCCAGGCTGGGCTGGTGAGGACTGATTAGAGAGAGGGAGAGGGGGTGGAGGTAAGCCTAATTTAAAACCAGTGGGCAAATGTTGGAAATAGTAGGGGGTGAGATAAAACACAGAGTTCAGAGAACGAAAAAAGGATGGCGAGAGAGAGAGAGAGAGAGAGAGAGAGAGAGAGAGAGAGAGAGAGGAATAGAGGGAAGATAAAGGATCTAGCAAAGGCAAGCTAGAAAGAAGACATGGGAGTGGGAGTGGAGAGTGAGAGAAAGGGGTCTCAAGGGGGAATCAGCGGTTTAGAGTTTGGCAAATATGCCTTTAAACCTATTTGAACGATTGGAACGAGCGACAGACGATTTGCCGATCAGAGTTGCGGTTATTGCCGGTTTTTGACCGGGGAAATCGCGTTGAAGTCCGACATATTTCAATCTCTCCGGTCATAAAAATAATTCCTTCCAAGCACAATTTCAATTAGTGCTGGGCGGATCATTTCGATAAAAAAGTCTGCAGATCTGTTCATTTCCGCGGTCGGCAAGTTGCAACGGGGAGTCGATCAGTCTGGACGACCTAAAGCTGATCTGAAAGCTTCACCTCTGACCAATCGCGTTTGCTGATATAGAACTAAGCCCCGCCCCCTCCTTCGTGGACAGGTTGCGCTTGTCAACACAGTACACACACGGAGCGGGGACAGAGCCGCAGCGTCTAGAACTCTGAGGAGAAACCGGAAGATGATGTGTCGTTGGGACACATACATCCATAGTTTGGTGGCTTTTTTGATATTTTACTTCCGATCCAAAGCAGATGGTAAATATTCATTGTGTAAAATATGTCGACGGGATGTCCCGACGAAGACAGACAACATTACAAACGTTATAATTTATTTAGACCTACTTGCAATATTTATTTTGTTTTTGATTTGATCGAAAATGTTATTTTAGTGAAATGTAAATCAAACGGAAATTATCTGATTTCAAGTAGTAATATTCGTAATTTTTATTTCTTTATTTTTAAAATGGTGTCAACTTACAGGACTAATTTGATATTTAATATTCAATAAAAAATATTATACATCTACATGCCTTGATGATGTCATCCTCTATATAGCCTGCTTATCAATTGTTTTTAAGCTCAGTTTTAAACACATAATATATGACTGGAATCTCTCCTGTTTGTCCGGGAAATTTAAATCTTCCAGGAAACTTCGACCGGCACCAATTCTTTCCAACAGAAACTCTGGTCCAGCTAATGGATGAACTTATTAAAAGCCACATTTACAAATGTATGTGCCCACAGTGTGTCACTGTATCTGTTAGGGAGCAAAAACTAAAATACCTGAATGGGCTTTCCAAAACCCATTTACCCAAAAATCGTCCGACAGTACCAATCTCCGCTGATTTGGTAAACATACGCCTCACCTCCATTCATTTCTCTCTCGGATGTTATCAAATCCTCACTCTAGGACCTCAGGTTCTATCGCCCTCCGATGATTTTGTATTCTGCATTTTTCAGATTCAGGTCAGAATGGCAAAATCTACTCCACTCGCCTTAACGCTACAGCTATTTCACAAGCATCGGATAAAAAAATAATTTGAAAAAGGAGGAGTCAGGCTCATGACATTTTAGTTGACCATTAATTGTCATACAAATGTGTTTTTGTTAATTTCATGCCACTTTCATATTATAAGCTTATAACAGTGCAATAATACATATTCACACATGTACTGACATTGAACATTGGAACATAAAAATTGAATGGACAGTTTATTTGAACAAAGCCAATTGTCAGAAAGGCACCTACTGCACATTCTAAAAATTGCAAAATTTCTAACATTGGCTTAAAATTCCCCTGAAATTTAGATGGAAACACGATGGTAGAATATGATGATTTGCAAAATGCCAAAATAATTGCATTCAGGCAATTGTGTAATAATTGTGACAGCTCTAGACTTAATTGATTGCATTTTGTGCATGTCAAAATCAATTGTAATACAGCACAAGGCAGGTAGCTCCAGCCAAACTGGAGTAGTGCTGTGGTGGTTGCTATGCCAACCACTGCTCTAACTATAAACCCTCTGACAAAAACCCTCCAATGTCACATAAGATCCCTACGGCGTACAACCCATTTAGCTCGTGAGAGGGAGACCTATTTAGGAAGCAGACGTCTCCACTCCCTCACTAAAACCATCATAAATAAAAGGCGTTCGATTGATGGTGCAAAAACCCACCGTGCGGTAACATCAAACGCTAAAAAAAAAGGTCCCCGAAAATCCCAACACAGAGCAAATGGAAAATACACTGTCGCTCTACATTCACAACGCGCTCATCTCGGGAGTGAAAAGTGCTGTTATGTGCGGGTAATTGTTTGTTTGGGAACAGGAGCCTGCCATAACCGTGCTCTTCCCTCATTTCTTCCCTTGTTACACAGGATGAGAAGCCGCCACGGAAAGAAGCATAAAGTAAAGTCACGGCGTGTCACAGACAGGGTTTTTGGCATCGACAGATCTCCAACATAATTATTTTCACTTTATCTCCGCTAAATGTCTGATGCATTCCTTGAAACATCGAATAATTAGGTAGAAATATCACCCTGAACTTCATCAAATTTACCGTCCCAATTTTGAAATGGACTGTTATGTGGACAGTTCACGTGGTGTGCCGGTTAACTGACATACAGTCAACATCAACATGCATGACCGTTGAAACAGTACTTTCTGATTCATATACGAGCTAAACTCACCTTGCCTTGCCTCACCTTGCCTAAACTGACTAGCCACACCGATAGGACAGTGGTTCTCAACATGGAGTCCGGGGATCCCACCGGGGGGTCCCTCAAGAGGTTCTAGGGGGTCCCCATCAAAATGACTAATCGTAAAACTTCATCTTTTGATCAACTTCTTCTTCATTATTTCATTTCAGAGATGTTGGCACCATGAGAGAATAAACAATAATGAATGTTTTGAGCAGAGTTTCACAGTTTTTTTCCTAATCCTGCTATAGAGAGATATGGAATTTGGGGTCTAAGTTCTATCTAACAAAACAAATCTTTATCAAATGGGGTCCGTGGCCTTATATCTATGAAATTGAGGGCACTGGATATGAAAATCACTGCTTTAGGAGATATAAATAAATAAAGAAAAATTACGCAGTACTTATGTGTCTCCCCTCAGGTGCATTGCATCGACATCACTCAATCTACTACATTATGCATTCTGCATCAAGCAACATAGTCACAAACCATTAGCATCTGCATGCCTTCAGTTTCAGTTTAAACTGAAGCAGAGGATCCCAGTTAGACAAACTCAGACCAGCTGTTGAAGGATGCGGGACAACAAACGCTCCATTTATGTCGGCGACAGAAACTGAAACTGGTATTGATGATTTGGCAAGACAGTGCGGCCTTGTCTGCCGTGCTCGCGCGGTCGCATACACGCACGCTCGCAGGTCCCGGCCCAATCCATTGTCCACCGTGCAAACGGAGCGTGACCATCAAGGGAAAACACTGTGATGAGCCTGACACCGTGTATTTCCAACCAGTCATGCAAGCAACAGGAAGAGGAAACAAGCACATCCTGTCAAATAATGGGCAGTGGTCGCCACTATGCGCCCGACTGTGCATTTGTGTGTGTGTGCGTGTGTGTGTGTGTGCACGTGTGTGTGCGTGTGTGTTAACACTGCAGTCGGCTCGGAGCTCTCTCATACTGTTGTTCTAGGGGTTAGCGTGGCGCTCTCAGGAACTTGGTGTTGACCCAATTCACTCGGGGTCGGGACACAACATGGACACACAAGTGATGCGGTTAGAGGAAGAGATACTACGGGTGCCCTCTCCATCGCCTGCAACAAGGGTTATGAATGGCGTAATGCATTTTTTACTTTGGGAAACATCAACAAGTTAATGCCAAGCTGAGGAGTCAGTGGGAGTTCCTCGTCCTTATAGGGGGATACCGCCTATTTTCAGCATCAAAATGGCCAAAACTAAACCCCTCCAGAGTTATGTGGTCCATGGAAGCAATTCCTTCTCTGTATCTGAGAAAAGGTCAGTCGGGCAATTTGAGAGACCGGGCTGTGACGTAGCAGCGACGTGCTCTCTGGACACGCCTCCAGAGCTGCACAGAGATGAATGGACCATCTCCATTCCATTTGGAACGGCGCAAGTTGCACATGAAATGCACACTTGTTTGAGAATTTCCAGGCAAACGATCTATATCAGACACTCGTGCTCGGGTCTTTCACAAAAGAAAATATAACTGTATAACACTTGTGTCACTGATATCACAGAAGGGGAAGCCTCAACTTGGCTGTGATGTATATGTCCTTATTTGGAGTTGCACCCCTTCCCTGCCCAGCCATATATTTAAGGATAGTCATAGTCTGTATACCCCCTCCTCCAAATATCTTATGTAGTAATATTTCTAAAGCAGAGAGATACTTTTGGTCGTCTGGCCCACACCTGCACGGACTGGGTTTCATTTCTTTCCCAGATGGCTCAAACACGCACGAGGCAGCAAAACAGCTGTTCACAAAAACAAGACCTGGACAAGAAAGAAAGAACAAAGGAGAGAGACGGAAAGATACACACACACACACACACACACACACACACACACACACACACACACACACACACACAAACGAATCGCAACAGCAGAAGCTCATCAGCGATACCATCTCTGCATGTACTGGCTGATATTTCGAAAGCTTGTTTTTGAAAACCGGGTATATGTGTTAAGACAGGACGGGGCACTGCAATATCAAGAGAGAAGAGGAAGAGAAGACTTGAAGGAGGGGAGCAGAGGGTCAGAGCTCTGCTTGTTTTAACCGCTGTGAGTCAGACAAGAGTCAATGCAGTGTGTTGTTCTCGACTGACGCTGCCTTGTCTATATCGATGTGAGTTGGTAACTTACAAACTGAAATCAGCTTCATAGTTGAAGTGTACCTGTGTAGGAAAATTGGAAAACGTTGGAAAGATCCACTAAACGCAAGATCCTTTTGTATGGGATGGTTGTCTCAGGACAGAACAGAAGACAGAACACCCTTCTATAACCTGCGAGCCATGAGATTCATGGCTGTACGATGGAGCACGGAGTACGTCATATCATTGACATTTTTTGCCGCGCCACCTTGCCCCGACTAGAGGTGGAGAGTTTTTTTGTCAAATGTCTTTGGCAAGGTTGAGCGCCGAGACCGCCAGTGATGAGATCTGATGCAACAGCCAGCGGTGGGGGCAGCATCGGGGCTGCGGGCAGGGTTGGCTAACAACACAAGCTACAGTTGGATTATGGGAGGGCACAGAGAGGAATATATGTCGTTTACGGAAGCCACGCTTCCACGAGGTACTGCGGGACGGAGGTGGAGTGGGAAAAAAACAATATGACAGGGAAGCCAGACAGAGAGAGAGAGAGAAAAACAGAGAATCGAGTCCTACCATGCAGTTCATGGCGAAGTGGTTGTGCTGTGTCTGCAGCTCCACGGCGTGCTGGTTGTTGGCCCCAATCTCTGTGTAGCTGGTCAGGAATAGCCCCTTGTTGTGCATGATCCAGTCGAACATCTGCGCACAGCCCAGACACGCACGCACGCACGCACGCACGCACGCACACACACACACACACACACACACACACACACACACACACACACACACAGACACACACACACACGCACACACAAACTTAGGCACAAGCAAAGGACAGTAGATCACTCTCCTTTGTAAACCCTTAATTACCCAGAATATAGTGAGAATATTTCTCTCTTTCTCTCTCTCTCTCATAATGGGTAAATAACAAAGGGGAATAAAGAAATTATAAATATTTTTCCTATTTTACATGTCTCTTCAGATCTTGTTTATTTGAATGCTAGTTGATTCGGACACAAAATAATAAAAGGGCGTCATGTCATTGACACGCATGCATCAGACGCAGCGAGAACTCCCGTCTATAAGTTGTGTTTTGCCAATTCTTTGGAAGCTTTGGAAAATACAGTTCCCGGTGCAGGTTAAGTTCAACCCACTTTGTTTGCGTATACATTGTTATTGAACTGCACCAAATGTACACTGAAATATATTCAAAGGTCACAGTGGGGCGTTCCTCCAACCAAATATAAATGCAACATGCTTGCTTTTTGTGCTTTACTTGCCAGGCTCTCTTCCTCCTGCTTATGGTCATTGGATTTGAGCAGTCATGCAACACATCAAATTTGAGATTCGCTACATCATCAGAGGCTCAATTGGGAATTTCTTTACAATCTGACAAACATTTTTAACCTTGAAAAACTAGCATAATCGTAGCATTGACATAATATAGTAGTAACTGCTCATCAAGCCCTTCTTTTTATTTCATTAAATTTATTTTATTTTACATATATTTTTTTCTTTGTTTATATATGTTTTTCTTATATTTTGTGTGTGTATGTATATATTTCATTATTTATTTTTTACTCTGCATTTTGTTTTGTGTAGTCTTTAATTTTATATATTTATGTATATACACATATGAATGAACATGAATATAAATATATATTTTTCTGGAACTCTATTGTTTTTAACACGATTGAGGTCTCCTTGGAACGGGGACCTTTCAGACGTCTTGTGGTTCAAGTTTTATCAATGTCGATGTAGATTTTGGGCAGGAATTGGTAAAAAAGTGAAATATACTGGAAGTTGAAGGACATTGGTGCACCTTGATTAGTTGAGGAGCGGGGATTGGGATAGTTGCGCTGTGTAGACCTGGTTGCTTAGCGTAGTATTTACGATTGTACGCGACGACAGACCAAAGGAGCCGATGCCGTGTTCAACGTAAACTCGGAAGATTTTAACTCGCCCGAATTTCACAGAACCCCACAGAACTGAATTTGTGTAGTCTGATCCAGGCCTTACTGAAACTCAGACAACTGTAATATGTACCTAACAGGACTAATCTGGACCCCGTGCACTGCTGCCTGCATCTATATTTATTACTATTATTATTTATTCATTTATTTTTCTTCCCTTGGACTGCTTTAATATTGTCTGGCTGGGTGGGACTGATGGGTAGGAGAGGGAGGGCGGGGGGATGGTATGTGTAATGTTCTTTGTAATCGTAGGACTAGAGGGACTTTGGATCAGCAGTGCTGAACTATTTCATGACAAATTGCCTCAAAAGTCAAATTTAGAAATATGCTTTATATTTTACAGTAAACCTATCCACTGACGTAACGGGCTATATCTATTTAACAGTGAAGTGCAAATGAAATGTACTTATTGAGCTTGAGTTATTAAACAGCTGCTATCTGGTGGATAGTAGGGATGAAAATACCGATATAATGCGGCACAGCCAGGTAAGTCGGGAACGTTAAAAAAATGAACCCAGAAGAAAATGCATCGAAATTGCTGATTGATGTTGTGGAATACAAAATCTAGCACTCCCAAGCGGGCGTGTTACTATATTAGAAGGCCACACATTCCATTGCATTCATGCAGCACAAATCTGGCATGGATGAGAACATTCACCTCCAACACAAGCGAAATGGAGACCCGACGGGAGCTCTCTCGGCTCCACGTGCATTGTTTCTTAAATAGCTTATACTCGTCGCTTTTGGGGCTCAATCACCGTAATTACATATTTCCTTTCACGGAGGACTGACTACTACAGTATAATGTTAAAAGTTGGACTGTTTTTCACCCAAACATCCTGTAGTTTGGTGTAAATCAGGAGCAAAATTGATTTCATTCACAATTTATGTAAATCATAAATTTAAAAAAGACCAGTTGGCTAGTTGTTGTTGAGTTAAACATTTCGATTTTGGTGCATTGCTAATATATATTATAAAAATGTAAAAAGAAAAAAAGCTCCCCCCTTCAAGTTAAGCTATTTATCTTATAGATAATAGTTATAGATAATATTTATTGTATACACTCAAATTATAAACTCATTTTATATAATATGAGTATATATTATAACAATTATATTATTGTGGTGTGGGGATGGTGTGGTTTGAGAAGCCACACGTGACCTGGGTCTAGGTAATCAGGGGTTCCAGGATCAGTGTGGCTGCATACCTGTTGCTCGTAGCTTGGTCTAATGAGCAACAGGTAAAACCCCCATCCCCACACTCAGTCAGGAGAGGAGCCCTTGTCATGACACCTGTCTCTCTGCTCCTGGGCTTATTCCAACCAGTCCAGTGTCTACAATAAACTGGTGTCTTAACCCTCCTGGTCTGTGTCTCTGTGCCGGAGGTCCCTGAACACGCCACTTGGGTGGCTGTGGTAGGCAAAACTGCCACAATTATATTATTGTATGATTTTAAATTTTATATTTATTGGTGGTACTAAGTGGTACCTGTATAACGGTACTACTACTATCATTATTATTATTGTTCTTAGTAGGACCACAGATCTTTTTCTGAAATACTGTAGCATTTTCTCAGGTGCAAAAAAGATGTGTACATAAGTTAATCTTTTTCTTGACTTAAACTGTTTTGCTGGTGCAACACTTCAATTTACCCCCGTTATCTCAAAAACAAAAACTAAACAAAAATAAAAACAAGTGAACCCTCACCTTTTCGGCATCCTGCTCGAAGAGGCGCAGCTGGAAGCACTGGTCCAGCTTGAGCTTCCTCATGTGCCACAGCTGCTGCAGGTGCTGCCGTGTGCCGTGCAGCTTGTCCAGCAAGCCCGTCACCTTGGCCACCAGGTGGTGGGCGTCCGCGTGCCCGTGGAGCCCCTGGTGGTGGTGGTGGTGGTGGTTGGAATCTCCGCTGGCTCCGCCACCGCCACGGTTACCGTAAGGTCCGTCTCCTCCTCCACCTCCTCCTCCTCCTCCTCCTCCTCCGCCTGCTTGCGCCTGCAGCCTCTGCAGCAGCCTCCGCCCCTGGGCGTCCAGCTCCTCCACCGAGGCCTTGGTGGCTCGTTTCTTCAGCCCGGCGTGCTCCTCCATGAGGCGGCGGGCTCCCTCCAGGTCTCGGGGGAGGTCCCGCTGGGACAGGGTGTCCTGGAGCTCCTCCAGGCGGGACAGGGCCCGAGCTGCGTCCCCGGCGAACGTCTCGAAAGACAACCGCACCTGGAGTAAAATTAGCCCGGGAGCGGAAAAGCTTCATCAATACAAGATATGAAAGTGAGTTAAAGGTGAGTTGAAAGTGGTCCAAAACATTTCCCCCAGTGTGTTGCAAACTTAGGTTGGGCTTAAGTTGACCCCCCGCCGAGCATAAGCATTTTTTTAATGTATTTTCAAGGTTGTGTTTCTCTCTCTCTCTCTCTCTCTCTCTCTGGCTCTCTCACACTCACTCTCACACACACACACACACACACACACACACACACACACACACACACACACACACACACACACACACACACACACACACACACACACACACACACACACACACACACACACACACACACACACACACACACACACACACACACACACAACGGACCCTCTGTGAATAGCCCATTCACTCACACGCGCCATCAATAATTATCGTTTGGAGTGCGCTGCTAGAAATCCTTTGTATGATGCGCCGCCACAGCAATCCGATAAAAGAGGCAGGTCCTAAAAGTTTTCACTATCGATAACGTCCAGTTCATAGAAACTGTATTTGTTCCAAAATGTTTTATGATTGTTGTTTTTAAAATGATTTTAAATTTGTTAACATGTGAAACGTATATGAAAAGTAATGAAGGACAAGCAGGTTTAGTTCCTAAAAAATTCTAAAATAGCTCGGTTCTGATTATTAATATTTATTTTTCAACAAAAATAATAGACCCGACGTCCCCCCCCCTACGTTGCCACGGGGCCTAAAACCTTTTCTGTGAGAAAACTTACAATATATATACAGTATACAGCGTATGCAATTAGACGCACCTCAATCCAGTCATCGTGGTTGTACTCCAGGCCGCCCTCGAAGTCAGCTGTCAGCTGGGAGGGATCCACGATCTTGGACAGGCCCTCCAAAGAAACCATCACGGTCTGACAATGAGGAAAATGAATAAAAGAGATGAAATGGAGGCAGCATGGAAAGAGGAGTGGGAAATAAATAGGAAAGAATGGGTTTGTGAGAGGGAGACAGATGGCCGGACAGAGGCAGGGAGAGAAGGGAAGAGAGATCAAAACCAGCCATCGTCATCTGCGTTTTTCGGCGGCTTGGCCGCTAGGAAAACTTCTGAATTGCAACCTGTTAAAATATTCCATAGAACTGCCACTGTTGGAATACTGCAGGAATGCGGTCACACATGGCCACTGTTATGATGGGAAAGGTCGGAGAAAAAAAAATAAAAAATAGGGAAAAAAAGGGGGCATTCCAGAAATTTTGAAGCAGTGTTTTTGTTATTGTTAGAAAGGCCAAAAAGCCAAGGCCGTAAGACCTCAGCGACTAAAAACTTAAGCAAATGGAAGAAAAAACAAAGAACCGGAGGACGATTGAATCCGATTTTCAATATTTACGACATGTCAATAAAGCCAACTACTATTTCTTCTAAGCTAGATTGGAATCAGGAGAGAAAATATTTTTTGCTTTAATTTCGACAACAAATGAACACTAAACATTGATGAGCGTCGCCTCTAGAAGGCAGAGTGATCTTTATGTGCTGTATCTGAGTTTCCGCCAAATCTTGAGAGCTTACTTATTTTATGAGCTCATTGTAGAAACTGACATTCAAATAGCGACGGGGGTTTGCAAATGTTATTGATCGATGCCAGTCGGTCCATTGTTCGCTGGGATTTCAAGCTCAATCATGCAACACTGGCAATCAGGACATTGGAAACTGGGGCACATTATTTTGCATTATATCATCCTCATCATCCTCATCCTCCTCATCATAGATTCTACTTTCTACATCAAACCCCCAAACGTCCAGCCCAGAATCCGACAACCTGCCGTAGGGATAGGAGCGTACGGGCGCGTCCCATATACCCCGTTCCCATAGCAACTGGGTCAGGGCTAAATATACCGCCGACACACGCCCACATGGGATGGAGCAGTCTCACAGTCACTGAGCAGCCGTCCGAAAATAGCCGGTAAATGAGGACTGGTGGGCTTAGATAAACGTTTGAGAAATAGAAATAACAATATTCTGGTGGGAGAAAAAAAACATCATAGCTGTGATAAACAGCACACAATACGCTCAAGGCATTTCCAAAACTCTTGCCTGGAAAAGCGAAATGCAATCACACGCGTGCTCATGCATTATGCATAACGCTAAGAAGCAACGTCCAGTGGAGCGTTTTTCGCTATCCAGGTCAATTCCCACAGAATTAAGTGGAGCGGTGGAGTAAACATTTTGAAATAAGCATAACTCTAACTCCACGTCCGCATAACTTTAGTAATGAAGATCCAAATAAACTGTGTAGTAGTAGTAGTGTAGTCTACCAACAAACGGGTAAAAAACAACCGACCTGACGCTACTGGCTACGAAAGCCACAAACCCCCCACCTCGAATTCAAACTTGGAGCTGCCGAAGTTGGTCCTCTGCTTCTGCCAGAAGTTGTCGGGTTTGATGATGAGCGCGACGTGGATGCAGGACGGGAAGGACTCCTGCAGGATCTTCAGCAGCGGCTTGATGCTGTCCCACTTGGAGCCGCGCATGTCCACGATGACCGTGAAGCCGTGTCTGGCCACCTCCTCGCTGGTGAAGGGGGGGGAGGGAGGGGAGACAGGTTGATTCCCACAAGAAAGGATATGGAAATAACTGGAGTACCGAATGAGACGGGTCGCTTTGGAGACCAAAAAAAATGCAGAATCAGCTTTGTTCGGCTCCGATAGCCGGGCCCGAAAACAGGAGGTTTCCCCTCCTCGCCTTGAAAGCTCTGTTGTTACTGTAACGAGGCCAAAAAAATAGGACCGCTTTCGGTCACCCGACAATTTTTATTCATTTATTTTCTTTAAGCGGTGAAATATGAAAGCGTTGAAATTTCCCGCCTGCTGCTTACCGCACAACTCCATCGAAGCTCGTTTCTCCGGGATTTAAAAAGGCTGAAATCTGAACGTACGGATTCAGAAAACCGTGACAGACGCAGGCCGCCCCGCGCTAACTCGCCCTGACCTCGCTCTATGAAAACACACTGAGCGAGCCGAACGGCCAGACAGGAGAGAGAGAGAGAGAGAGAGAGAGAGAGAAAAACTCAAGAGTTCAGAGAGAGAGAGAGAGAGGGAGAGAGGGAGAGAGAGCGAAAAAGAGATGTAGGGGAGGGACAGGGTGGGTGGGAGGGATGGAGAGAAGATTATGAGAAGAGTATGACCAAAGAGAAGAGTGAGAGAGGGAGAGAGAGAGAGAGAGAGAGAGAAAATAAACCAGGTGGGGGGTCAGGAGGTGGTAGGTGGGGGCGGCGTACAAAGTAGGAAAACAGGAGACAGAAAGCAAGAGAGAGAGAGAGAGAGAGAGAGAGAGAAAGAGAGAGAGTGCTGACCAGTTGACTCGTTTCGGCAAAAGCGGAAATTCACAGGACTGCATCCTGGCTAGAAAATCCTGATTCCTGACTTCCCCGTAGCACCGTTCCTTTTAAAAAGTCCCTCGGCAAAAACACCCCCCGATGAAATAAAACCTCCACGGCACTTTTGAACCCAAACTGAAAAAAAATAAAAATAAATACAAGAAAATATATATTTGGCAGAACACAGCGCAGGATGAAACGGGCTGAGTCGGAACGTTCTCAGCCCGCTAAGCTGCTAAACTTTGAAAAGGGAAGTGAGAATCCCATGGATGAGAAGCTCTACGTGGAGGAGCTATTACTTTCTTTTTTTACTCCAAATTTGACTCCTGAGAGGTGAGGGCTGGGGTAACGACGCACCCCCACATGGAGGCCCCTCCCCCATATAAGGGTACAGCAGTGAAATTAAAGAGGATCGACAGACAGACAGACAGACAGACAGACAGACAGACAGACAGACAGACAGACAGACAGACAGACAGACAGACAGACAGACAGACAGACAGACAGACAGATAGATAGATAGATAGATAGATAGATAGATAGATAGATAGATAGATAGATAGATAGATAGATAGATAGATAGATAGATAGATAGATAGATAGATAGATAGATAGATAGACAGACAGACAGACAGACAGACAGACAGATAGATAGATAGATAGATACTGTAGCAATGGCAGAAGAAGTACTCAGGTCTTTCACTCCAGTAAAAGTACAAATACCCTGACACAATATTCCTCTCGTGAAAAAGCGAGAGAACTTTGACATTTCTACTTCAATAGAAGTACATAAGTACCTGCTCTTAAATGTACTTCAAGTATTACAAGTTACAGTACTAGTAATATCCAGTGGCCCGACATAACAGAGCCTAGAGTACTACTGAACCTTTTTTCTCCAGATGAGAGCTCATGCAGATCCTGATTCAAATGTATGAACAAAAATTTAGTTATGACAAGTGATATCATTTACAAATATAGGAAAGAATATAAATCCTGATTTTTATTATTATTATTATTATTTTTAACTAAAGTAATGCAGCTGAGTAAATAGTACAGCTATGTGCTTTGAAATGTAGAGGAGTAAAAGTCTATCGATAACTATGGAATCCTGAAACGTGCCACAATGACAAATAAAAGAATGAAAAAATAAATGCGGAAATATAAAGAGGAATAAATAAATGAATAAAAGAATAAATAAATAAATGTGTACATATAAAGAGTAATAAAACCAATTGGAAAATATACACAGAAAAGGATTGATAAATATGGAAATTTATATACAAATATAAATTGGTGTGAATCAGAATGAATTACTGTTTTTTATTTTCCACATTTATTCTTTTATTCATTTTTATATTTACATTTATTTGGTAATTTATGCCCAAATATATTTCCTTATCTATATATTTTTTTATTTATTGATTTATTTATTTTCATATAGATTTCTTTATTTATTTTCATGTACATTTACATTTATTTATTCATTTATTTCTGTATATATATTTCTCTATTTATTTCTGCTTTTCCTGACGAGCCCAAACTGTCAGTCAACTCATTTTGTTCTGCCCACACAGTCCAAGCCGACTGGTCATGTCGACGTGCTGCCTTCACGAAAGCTGGGAGGTGGAAACTTCCTACTTCTGCTTAGAAAAAATGAATGCCCTCCATCTCATAATTCCCAGACGGAAACTGAGGACCGAGTTCCCCAACACGTTGGCACGGAGGTACATCATAAGAGATCGAAAGTTGGGAAGTGTCCCAGCTCCCAGTTGTCTTGAACGCAGTATTAGCCTGTAGTAAAATGGCCGACGGCAGAATTTGAACAAGAGCCGAGAAGTGAACTCAGACACGCTATTTTAACTCTTGCTCGGTGGGTGGAGGAAAATGGTGAATCAAGAGTTAATAATGACAAGGCTGGAAGCTGTAATAGAGAGTCTTGACAAAAAATATCCGCACTGACAAATATGAGTGTTGCCGTGAGTTGTGCGGCACAATCTGCAAGAAGTAGGCATACGAGAGGGATCTGGCGAGAGGCCATCAGCAGCACGTCCACCGGAAGCTCCTGCGGGAGCTAAATCGAGAAATAAATAAATCCATTCATTTAAAAGAAATATTGGAAGTAGATTAACAAATATATTTGGAAATAAGTGACTAAATAAATGTGAAAATAAATATAAAAAGGAATAGAAAAAAAGAAATGTGGAAAAAATAAAGAAGTAATAAATTCCGATTCACACCAATTTATATTTTAGTATTAATTCCCCGGATTTATCAATCGTTTCCTGTCCATATTTTCCAATTGTTTTTATTCCTCTTTATATTTCCACAGTTATTTATTTATTCTTTTATTTATTTCTAACCATTGTGGCACTTTCAGGATTCCATACATAAGTAACTAAGTACTCGAATGAAAAGTGCTCGTTGGTAAATAAGAGAAGGAAAGAGCGGAGGAGAGGGAGGCATTATCTTTTTCGACTGAGTGAGTGAGTGGAAGAGAGTGAGAGGGGCAAGCGTCACAGAAAATGCTAAATTAAACCACCTGGCTGGTAATCTCTCCCGCCCCAGGCCCTGTTCAGCCGGAGCCGCTCTGCTTGTCTTACTCTAAACCTCCATGTAGGTGTGGGAAAGTTTGGGGAAGAGAGCGAGTGAGAGGGAGGGAGGGAGGAGAGAAAAAGGTGTGTGGGTGCGTATGTGTGTGTGTGTGTGTGTGTGTGTGTGTGTGTGTGTGTGTGTGTGTGTGTGTGTGTGTGTGTGTGTGTGTGTGTGTGTGTGTGTGTGTGTGTGTGTTGGTTAGAGGTCAAGTGGAGGAGACTGCCCCCTTAATTAAACCCAGAGACCCAGGACCGGACGAGTCTGTGTGTGTGAGGGCCTGTAAACCCAAAGCCAGCGGCTCTCCCAGATACGTTCAATATTTCAACGGCGCGAATCTGAAAGTGATTTTTGAATTACTTACTAATTACTTTAATTACTTGCGAAATAACTGATTTCCTCAACCGAGTGATTTGTTTTTCACCTTCCAAAGGTCTCCTATTGAGACCGCACTCCGTCAACTTGGTGAAAAGTCATTAAAAACAACCGCATGTGAACGTCCCCTGGGTCATGCTACAAGCCAATGCTGAGAATGCTAATCCTGAAGCTAATGCTATTCGGCATGGGTCAGGAAAACCAGACCAGAAGACCAAATTAAGCTCAAATACTGGCGTAGCTAGTTAGCTGGGTGACTGGCGTTACCGAGGACTAGAGACAGAAGATGAAGGAAAAAAAAAACCAAATACATTATTTTCAATATGGGTCAAGAAATCAAGACAAAGGTAAACTCAAGTGCTCAGCTAGTTAGCAAGCGTTGAGCGTCAGACGGAACGTGTTGTTTTTCATATTGTTAATAATATATTCGATATTTTTATCTCACTTTAATAAAACTTCATACAATGTAATAATTTAGTCACACTGATTGCCTGAGAACATAGACAAATAGATAGACAGATAGATAGATAGACAGATAGATAGATAGATAGATAGATAGATAGATAGATAGATAGATAGATAGATAGATAGACAGACAGACAGACAGACAGACAGACAGATAGATAGATAGACAGACAGACAGACAGACAGACAGACAGACAGACAGACAGACAGACAGACAGACAGACAGACAGACAGACAGACAGACAGACAGACAGACAGACAGACAGACAGACAGACAGACAGACAGACAGACAGACAGACAGATAGATAGATAGATAGATAGATAGATAGATAGATAGATAGATAGATAGATAGATAGATAGATAGATAGATAGATAGATAGATAGATAGATAGATAGATAGATAGATAGATAGATAGATAGATAGACAGACAGACAGACAGACAGACAGACAGACAGACAGACAGACAGACAGACAGACAGACAGACAGACAGACAGACAGACAGACAGACAGACAGACAGACAGACAGACAGACAGACAGACAGACAGACAGACAGACAGACAGACAGACAGACAGACAGATAGATAGATAGATAGATAGATAGATAGATAGATAGATAGATAGATAGATAGATAGATAGATAGATAGATAGATAGATAGATAGATAGATAGATAGATAGATAGATAGATAGATAGATAGATAGATAGATATAGATAGATATAGATAGACAGACAGACAGACAGACAGACAGACAGACAGACAGACAGACAGACAGACAGACAGACAGACAGACAGATAGATAGATAGATAGATAGATAGATAGATAGATAGATAGATAGATAGATAGATAGATAGATAGATAGACAGACAGACAGACAGACAGACAGACAGACAGACAGACAGACAGACAGACAGATAGATAGATAGATAGATAGATAGATAGATAGATAGATAGATAGATAGATAGATAGATAGATAGACAGACAGACAGACAGACAGACAGACAGACAGACAGACAGACAGACAGACAGACAGACAGACAGACAGACGGATGGACGGATGGACGGATGGACGGATGGACGGATAGATAGATAGATAGATAGATAGATAGATAGACAGATAGATAGATAGACAGATAGACAGATAGATAGATAGATAGATAGATAGACAGATAGATAGACAGATAGATAGATAGATAGATAGATAGATAGATAGACAGATAGATAGATAGATAGATAGATAGACAGATAGATAGATAGATAGATAGATAGATAGATAGCTTGGAAATTCATGTAAATTCAAATATTTAAAAAAAAGAATATTAACGCCAGAATTCCGTTTGTTTTTTTTTGTTTTGTTTTTTTACGCATTTCTGCATTGGAAAATACAAGCTGCACATATACTTGAAACAAGTAGTTTCCAATGAATTTTGATGCAAATGATCATCACATCTTGACACTTTGTACCCAGGTCCGTGTACTTTGTGCTCCTCACCTGGGGACGGTGGCCAGGTAGGCGATGAGGCGGCGGAGGTCCTCGGGACGTATTCTGTCGTGGTTGCTCCGCGCTGGGAAGGTGAGGACCGGCCCCCCACGCCGGTCTCTGCCGCCTGAGTGGGGAATCCAACGCCGCCATTAATAAGAGAAAAAATGGAAAAAACGGGGATAGCGTGGACCGAGCCGTCCAGAGCCGCGTCCAAATTGGCAGACGAGCGCACTAACTAGTACGCCAGAGTAATGCGCCAACAGAGCGAACAGAGCTTTCGGGGGGGAGCGTATCCCACAATGCACTGCGAGGGCAAGACGGCGTTGTAGGTTTCTAAGTGAGTATGCAGTGCGCCATTTCAGATACAGAGATCCAACAACGTGGTTCATTTCTACAGTATGAATTGAAAAAAACCCCTCAAAATAACTTATTTCTGGAAGAGTGGGGCGCACTTGCTCCGTGAGGAATTGGCGTTTGTTCATTTATTTATCCACTTAACGGCTTGTTTATTTGATCGTTCGGATGAGGGACAGGACGTTCTACGGGGGCAAAAAATAGACAATACGAAGATGAAAAAGACGAGATGAGATGCATCGGGAGATAGCGCCTTGTCACATATTTCTTATGCATGAGGAATATACGTCTGATCTGATCTGCATCCTTGAGTAGCCGGCTACGAAAACGAAATAAATAAATAAATAAATAAATAAATACAATTAAAAAAAAAAAATTGCGATTTGATTTCTTAAAAAAAAAAAGATTTGCTATGCAGGATGTTGAGGGTTTTTCTGTACATCATTTGCGCTTATTGGTGGAATAAATTAAAAGAAAGCACTCTGAGTGCACTGAGGAGTGACCTTGATATCTGAATTTTCCTATTGTGGAACTTTTGCTCCACAGCAAAACCCTCTTAAAAGAATCAATTCCGAAAAAAACAGCAAGAATTCAGTCACGGCGACTGGGAGTGGTAATGACTTAATTATGCTTATTACAGTAAATGTGATTGAATTCATAATTCTACTCATCACGGCTTTGTTAATAATTACACTGTGGATGGTAATTTGTGAAATTTATATCAATCAGTAAAATTGTCCAAGCAAAGTGACAAAAAGCAATGTTTATGAAGAAAAAAACCCCGCAATTAATTTAAAAGCTTACCCGTCAATCACTAACCAACGCTCATTCATCACGTCATATGATATTGAATGATTATATTGAGATGTATGATATTATGGGTTGACATACACTGATCAGCCACAACATTAAAACCACTGACAGGTGAAGTGAATAACATTGATCATCTATTTCCAATGGCACCTGTCAAGGGATGGGATGTGTTAGGCAGCAGGTGAACAGTCAGTTCTTGAAGTTGATGTGTTGGAAGCAGGAAAAATGGCCAAGTGTAAGGATCTGAGAGACTTTGACAAGGGCCAAATAAACAACTGGATCAGAGCATCTCCAAAACTGCAGGTCTTGTTGGGTGTTGCTGGTATGCAGTGGTTAGTATCTACCAGAAGTGGTCCAAGGAAAGACAACTAGTGAACCGGCGATAGGGTCATGGGCGCCCAAGGCTCATTGATGCGCCAGGGGAGTAAAGGCTCACATGTCTGGTCCGATCCCACAGAAGAGCTACTGTTGCACAAATTGCTGAAAAAGTTAATACTACTATGATAGAAAGGTGTCAGAACACACAGTGCATCACAGCTTGCTGTGTATGGGGCTGCACAGCTGCAGACCGGTCAGAGTGGCCATGCTGACCCCTGTCCACCGCTGAAAGCACCTACAATAGGCAAAGAGCGTCAGAACAGGACCATGGAGCAATGGAAGAACGTTGCCTGGTCTGATGAATCACATTTTCTTCTACATCATGTGGATGGTTGGGTGGGTGTGCGTCGTTTACCTGGGGAAGAGATGGCACCAGGATGCACTATGGGAAGAAGACAAGCGGGCGGAGGCAGTGTGATGCTCTGGGCAATGTTCTGCTGGGAAACCTTGAGTCCTGGCATCATGTGGATGTTACTTTGACACGTAGCACCTACATAAACATTGTGGCAGAACAAGTACACCCCCCTTCATGGCAACAGTATACCCTGATGGCAGTGGCCTCTCTGAGCAGGATAATGCACCGTGCCACACTGCAAAAATGGTTCAGGAATGGTTTGAGGAACATGACAAAGAGTTCAAGGTGTTGACTTGGCCTCCAAATTCCCAAAATCTCAATCTGATCGAGCATCTGTGGGATGAGCTGGAACAACAAGCCTGATCCATGGAGGCCCCACCTCACAACTTCCAGTACTTAAAGGATCTGCTGCTCACGTCTGGGTGCCAAGTACCACAGGACACCTTCAGAGGCCTTGTGGAGTCCGTGCCTCCACGGGTCAGAGCTGTTTTGGTGGAACGATGGGGCGCTACACAATATTAGTGGTTATTAGTGGTGGTTTTGATGTTGTGGCTGATCGGTGTGTATTGAGAGAGTGAATACAAGCCTCTGACCTGAGAGGAAGGCGACTTTCTCCTTGAGGATGGGAAGAACATCGATGGCCTTCATGTCCTCATTGCGGTGAAACCCTAAAATAAAGATAAAAGAGGCAGGTCCGTCACACATAATTGAGAAGGCAGAGCAAAAAGTTGACCTTCGTTTATGCACATTTTTCGAACATACTCTCTGCTGCAAAACATAGATTCCACAGTCCCACAGTCATACGCTTCGATAAATAAAGCAATTTAGCATAAGAAACAACAACTTTTCAAGCTCTTAGAAAATTGGCTAGCTAGCTAGCAGCCTATCATTGGTGAGAATCGGCTTCGTTTATCGCCGTTCGGCCAATAACAGGTAGTCAAACTGGCTGGATGTGGCTCTAAAATAATAATAAATGATTACATGCATTTAATAAATGTAATAAATTAAATAATATCAATAATAATACCACTACATTTTATGTAGGTATGTTATGTAGTTTATCTACTTTAGCATCATTCATACATGAAGCTCAAAGTAATTCATGGATGATGAATAAAAGGAACGCAAATGACAATTCCATGCCAAGTAGATAAAATGCCATTTAAAAGTGCTCCAAAGACAGATAGCCTGCTACCCTTCAACAGATGTTCAACTACTGTATCATTTGTAGACAAACGGACGACAACATTGATCTTTACCCTGCAAGTGTAACTCCAAACGAAATGGCTCCAATCAGGGAGAGCCTTGGCTTTGAATAAATACATCTTATTTATCTTATCCAGACTGGCATATCATTGAAAAACGTACAGTTCACACAAGACCCAAAACGCCCCCTTCGCCCTGTTTTGCCAGAAGTCGGTGTCCATGAACCACTTAACTAATCGTACGGCGGCCAAACGTTAATAATAGATTTGACAGAGGCGCTGGTGTTATTTATATGGAGCCTCCATCGCCGTCTCGCCTCCAACAGCCCGCCCACCGTCTTCTGACTTCTGACTCAAGTCACCAGATGGCACACACCGTTAATACCAGCGAGCCGAGATGGAACAATATAGCGTGCCGTGCACACATGCGCGCGCGTACGTACACACACACACACACACACACACACACACACACACACACACACACACACACACACACACACACACACACACACACACACACACACACACACACACACACACACACACACACACGCGCGCGCGCGCGCGCGCGCGCGCGCGCGCGAGCACCCTTGCACCTTTCCATCTTTTCAGTGTGTCACAGCCGTCAGTCTCAAACCGCAAAACCATATCTTTAAAACCGCGGCCAGAGTAAATATTCTAGATTTGAGATAGGTGCGCGGTCCGCCTCATACACAGAGATATCGCCGCCATCAGGAATTAAAAAGACAATATCGGAGAAGTCGACAACTTCAGGCGCGGGAAACGGAGTCGGAGAGAGAGAGAGAGAAGGGCGAGAGAGAGAGAGCGAGAGAGAGAGAGAGAGAGAGAGAGAGAGAGAGAGAGAGAGAGAGAGAGAGAGAGTGTGGTGCTCTGGAGATGCAGTTTGTCCAATCAGAAATATTTATATTCTAACAGCGAGGCAATCGGCACTAAATTTTGCACATGTGCACATGGATGCTACCATCACGTATGCAAATCTACCGCTATGTTTGAATTGTATTATGTCTACTTTTTTTTTTCCATTAATTTCATTTCAGAAAAAAATGACATTTTATTTTATAAAATCGAATTGAATTTGAATTTAAATTAAAACATAATTGAATAAATATGTATGTATGAATAAAATAAGTAAATCCATGTTAATTTTAATTCAATTTGAATTAAGTCCAAATGAAGTCTATTAAGAAAAAAAAAATGGAATTGGTGGATTGCCGCCATCTTACACCAAGTAAGTAAAATATTGAAGGGTTTTGCCAGATTCTGCTCAAAATGCCACCCGTGAAAGAAAAAATAAAATATAGAATTACCGCGCCATGGTTGTATGCCTCAACCAACCAGTCAAGTTGCAGTTTACATCCATGTGTATTGGTGTGTAAGTACATTAAGAGAAACAAAAACCAGACCATTTGCTCAGTATGCGTATATTGCCAATACGCTGATACTGATGGAACACAAAGTTGTAGCCAGGACAGTAGACAATGCTTCAAATATGGATGTTGCTGCAAAGAAGCTACAGATTTTAAAACACGGCTGCATCGCACACATCTTCAACCCGGCAGCACAGAAGATGTACTGTATACAATCTGATCGATCATTTGATTGAATCAACACAGTTACAAGGTGGGCACCTACGATTAGTGTCACCAATTTAGTATGTGACAAAATGTGAAATGTGGTCATAATCTCCCCTTCTGTTCCTGAGGTATGCCGCTGAATAATGGCCGGAAACAGTTTTGCGGCGCATAATGATGTCGCAGTGAAGTTGACCTTTGACCTTTTGGATCTAAAATGTCATTGCTTCATCAACACTTCACACAGTATGTCTTATAGGATAAATGTTGTCATTCTGTCAATTCCGTGTGAATTTGAGTTATGGCAAAAACAGTACTTTTGTAAGGTCAATTCCCTCAAGGCATTCCTGAGATATAGTCTTCACGAGAATGGGACGTATCGACGCACAACCCTGAAACATAATGCATGTTACATTAAAAACAAACAGCTGCAACAATCTGAAAGAACGCTGAGCAACATGGCTTAAACAATTCCAGGCAAAGCTGCAGGGAATACATTTATTTTTTTAGCAGCCGCATCCTGCAGCATGTCTCAAACCGTACGTATTTCAGTGATGCAACCGCAGTGTAACAAGCACATTTGAATAATAACCAAGGCTCGCTCCGCTCCAACAATGTGAGAGGAAGGTCAGAGGGGACTCGCGCGGAATTGTCAAGAAAAAGAGGAGAAGAAACAGAAAGTACGATAAAAACCTTGCAGATGAATAGTTGACGGAGAGTTGTTTTGCTCATCGATGGCAGTTCACACACTCTGTCTTGAGGTACGAAAAAATACCTTTTTAGAAAGGAATCCGACGTCCACGGCACACAAAATAGAAAATATCCTGCATATCTCGAAGGTAAAAAAGCTTGAATCACCTACGGAGGCGAAGAACCGGGACAATTTCGTGCCAAAAAGTAATTTCAAATAATTTTCTTTTTGTATATTTTAGTGATGAAGCAACACATTTTAATTCTAATTCGGAATAGGTGGCATTACCAAAATAGCACAAGCAGTAAAACGGCCTTGCGCTTTTTTTCCTCCTCCATGTGTGCGTGAAATAGAGATATTTGACTCAAGCAGAATTCCAAAGCATTTCCAGTCAGCAGAAAAAAAACGTTCCATTCAATCAAATTGGGCCGAGGTTCATTTAATTATTGCAGCTAATTGACGACAGCCATTCGCCGTGGGCCTGGGGAAAGGTCGCACCTCGGAGGCCGCGAGCGGACAGGTGATTTCACTTAGTTCTGCGGAACTATTTTGGGAACGACACTGACGTTGTTCCGCTTCCATTGTGTCACTTTAACTGCGTCTGGGGAGCGAATGCACCCGGTATGTGGATTTCACTGGGGGGCTAGGGGGGGGCTGTGGGGCAGTGGTTGGACCGGATTCCAATACGGCGCTAAAAACTGCGCTGCCCTGCACATATTTGTTTTTTTTAATGTGTGTAATTAGACGTAGTAAAACAATACAGACTGTGTGTTACTATATTGGCATGTTAACTGCACATATAAAATGTTGTTAAACCTTCACACATATGCTTTCCAATTCAGCATGTTTTGGCAGCTTGGGCCACTTATTTATTTATTTATTTATTTATTTATTTATTTTTCAAAGGCCGGAGTGGAGGTGGCTGCTCCACAAAAAGGCTGGAAAAACACTGGGGGAAAAAATTGCAATAGACTTAACACCAGCACACGCACACGCACGCACACACACACACACACACACACACACACACACACACACACACACACACACACACACACACACACACACACACACACACACACACACACACACACACACACACACACACACACACACACACACACACACACACACACACACACACACACACACACACACACGCTCTTGCTGATTTGGCAGTCATAATATAAACATTTAATCGCCGACTGCAAATGGAATGAGCTAATTAACTAATTCGCTAGTGGTTGGAGTGCTAGATCACCGGTGAGAACACACACACACACACACACACACACACACACACACACACACACACACACACACACACACACACACACACACACACACACACACACACACACACACACACACACACACACACACACACACACACACACACACACACACACACACACACACAGTTTCCACTTTAAAACAAAAGAACTGCTCTGAAACTGCTACCCTAGAGCTAATTAATGACTACTGTTTGAAATATTTCGTCAAAGCCCCGGCTTGACAATGCACTCAGAGGCCAGGAGTGCACTCCCTTGGAGGTGGGGTCAGTTGAGATAACCGCCACCACCGCTAATGGCCGATGTGATATCGATTTCATGGCAGGGTCTTGGCGGAGTCAGCAGCGGCGGCCGGGCGTGATCGACCATCACAGCACGTTAGCTCCACGGTGGGAAGTAGGAAACGGCCCCGTCTGGACGCAAGGATAAACACCAGCATGTAGCAGCAAAGAGGAGGAGAGGGGATGGGACTAGATGAGAGAGAGAGAGAGAGAGAAAGGGAGAGAGAGAGAGAGCGAGAGCGGTAGAGTGTAGAGATTCTCTATTACTGTAACACTGTGGCCCTCTATCGTTCTTTCTCTCAGTTTCTGCTGTGCGAGATTTTCTGTTCTGGCCGATTCCTCCAAACCCAATTCAATGTGTGTGTGTGTGTGTGTGTGTGTGTGTGTGTGTGTGTGTGTGTGTGTGTGTGTGTGTGTGCGTGTGTGTGTGTGTGTGTGTGTGTGTGTGTATGCTGAACGCAGGTATGCGTGCAGGTATTTGCATGGCTGTCTTGATTGCTATGTTGCGTGCGCGTGTGTTTTTATGCTTTTATATTACTTCCTGCAACGCGTGACCAGCCACATTCCTCCACGGCGGCGGCGGTTTATGTAAGATACGAGGCTCTGGCACGCAGTCAACGTTGACCTCTATTACCCTCCTGCAAAGCGGGTCCCTGGAACCGCAGCGCTACACCTTCAGCACCACATCCAGTGGCTTCAGCCCAAAAAAGGCCGGGCACGCATTCATTGTAGGTTTGTGTGAAGAATACGGATGAGCGCGGATACAGGTCCTGTACAATTTAATATCCAGGACGACGCCACAAGGTAGCAGCCATTCATCAGGTTTTGGTTGCCGAGACTGAAGAAACTGTTCTCGAAAGATTTTAATCATTTTGTTACAGATTGTGATCAATGGAAAGGTAGAGGTATATCGCGCAGGTTGACTACGAGGCTACCAGAGTGCACAAGACAGTGGACAACGGCCCCAAACTGGTTGCACGGGACAAACTGGGCAACAGCTACTGTCGAGCTCTGCTGTACACTGTTCACATCACGCCATCAAGAAGGGAGTTAACACATAATGTCTGTCAGACGGAAGGTCTGTGGGGAGTCTGAATTCAGGGAGTAGAACAAGGCTGCTTGCAAATAAATGGACAGTTATTGGTGCTGCACTTGATTGATGGAGAGAGTTGAACTGGATCGTTAGTCTATAAAACCTTATTGATATTTGGACCGACCTGAAGGACCTCTAACATACCAAGTCAGTTCATTTCGGCTTTTATCTTTGAGTCGTGGAGCCAAGGTGAGGGTCCTTGATGACAGAAGGAGACACAATGGGAGCAGCGTTTATACTGTAACAACCAATGAATCAAGCAATTAATCCAATATCCGAGAAAAGAAAAGGCGTAGAAATTTTTGTCTTCCCACCCATAGCTACACACAACACTAAACACATGCAGTGCACTCCATCCCCCTCACCGCACACACGCACGCACGCACGCAAGCACGCACGCACACACACACACTCATTTAAAAGTCTGCCAAGCATAAAATCCAGCAAGTCAATCTCACACTGGCTTGTTCATAACACATTCATTATGAAAAGACAAGCCATTCCACTGGCACCTCACACCCAGTGCCATCTAAAATTAATTGCACCCTCCCTCCAATAAGTAGTGTGTGGTTTGCAAACATTTTTTTTTTATTCCATAATCCTATTACTATTATTTCAGGAAAAGTGGAAAGTGAAAAATATGATCGCTTGATGGTAATGTGTCAACATCCTGTCGGTCGAATACATCAGCAAAACAACGGAAAAGACGGGTGATTATCGTACGATGACAGGATCAACCATGGCACATGACAGGCAATGCGTTTGCCTGGAAATCACCAATTCGTTGCTAGACAAGGCCTGCGTTACTTTAAAACGGCAGAACGTGCAGATGTGCAAAACAAAGGGTCTCGGACAACACCGCCCATGGACACAGAGACCTTGCTCCTGCATCCATCAACGGGCCGATGAAAGCATGTTATGTGGAGCATTCCGGGAGTCGGGGTGTACAGTTAGTGGGGCGCGGAGCGTGATGGATGATGATTAGTCTCGCTCACGGCAATGCATGCGTCAAGTCTGTAAAGACGGCTTACAGCGCAGGTAAAAAGCCCGGCCTTTTGTCACGGAGAAGACGTCGTGGCAATTTGCGTCGCCTCTACGTATCGGGGCAGATTTGCGGCGCTTTTGGAGATCTCCATCAGAGAAAAAAAACAATTTTCCTTTGTTTTTTTTTTACCTCTAATAAAATATGGACTAGCACAAGAAGACTCTTTTTTTACCCCCGATATGGTGCAACATAGTGGGCAGAACTCACACAGGATATATATTTCTCTTTCCTTATCCGTAATTACATTTCTCTGTTTTGTGTCTCATTTCTTTGCTCTTCCTCTTCGTCAGACCTGCCGTGATACAAGCTTTTCTTTCCACCCTCGAACACACTGTGAAAACACTACCCAAAGAACACCAGAACACCAAAACACTAGCGTTTGCCGTCGTTGGCGGTGTTGTTTTCACCTCGGAGTGAACTGTTGGGAGGAATACATTTGGTTTTCTTGAAGTGGTGGAGGAAAAACAACAACAACAGGGACTTGTGTTGCCCTACACGGATTTAGAGAGGAAACAGAAGCAGCAGAGACGGAAGGAGAGTCCCACAGATAGAGAGAGGGAGACGGGGATAGATTTACTCCCTCCAGCCACTCCGTCTTTAAATCCAGTGTCCTCGTCCTCGGCCAACACGGGCGCTCAGAAGGCCGACGCCAAACCCAGCGGCGCAGGGCACAAGGAGTCACAACCGTCTGCTCGGTTCCCAAAGAAGCTTTCAGTGCGAGCCACAAAGTGCGATGGCCGATGTGAACTCCAAGACCGCAGGAGGAGAACAGAGCTCAGTGTTTAACACGGCTTGTTGGTGGGTAATTAGAAATATAAAGGGAGAGAATTCTAAAGAATCTTCAACCTGCCCCCCAAAAATCCCAAAAGGGACAGTGGAGCACAAACTTTTTCACACGATGCAGCGAGTGGGCCGACCTCGCCGGCTAAACCTCCTAACCCCACAGGCTATTTCTCAACTCCACACTTTGCGACCACAGTCAGGCAGTATTTCTGTTGTAGGATGCGGACCTGGTTCTCTTCTACGGTAAATGACAGGTATACAAGCAGATTTGAATGGGTTTTGAGCCCCCGGGGGTGTTCAACTTACATACTTTGGCTCTGAGGCTGGAAAAGCTCATGAATGCGGCCCCGCAGAACACGTTGGATCCCTTCACCCAGCCCGTACCGAGCCTCCTAACCCATAACCTTAACCTCAGAATGAAGGCACCCGCATAGCAGTCTAGTGTGTGTAGAGTGCTACTAAACAGACTGTCTTGGTTCCAATACCCCCACCCCCATCCCCTGACCACAGGCTAGACATGAGTGTGCACGGCGCATCTGTGCTGCATGGTAGAGACTAATGCCAATCCTTAGCCTCGCAACCCCGTAACCTCAAACTCCGAGCAATTACAAGCGTGCTACGTGTAGTACAGGGCGCCAGACAAGGCACGGCACCATATACCAGAGCCTGTTTGCCTTGGCTGCTGACCAGTCTCAGCATGGACTGCTGCTTTAACAACCCAGAGAAGACCAGGGATTGGGGGCTGACAAGGTAAAACAACAAATTCAGATTACTGGAGCACCTAGTCCCTGATAGTTACCACACACGGTTTAAAAGTCCAATGTGCGCTTATGGCTTTATTAATCTGATATATTATCTAGTGAAAATGAAAAGGGAAAGGGTGACTTGCACTGGCTGTCATGCTTGTCGAATGCCATGGAATTATGGGTGGGAGGTACATGGTACACTGGCAGCAATATGCGCCAAAATATGGATTTGCCACTATCATTTCTGACGGTAGAGAATGGAGTTACTGATTGCATTACGGTGTAAAGCAATGTCTGATGGGATGATAGGACAATAACAGATGGCGGTACGCTTCCATTTTAACTGGAAACAAAACACAAATGATGAGTGAAGAGACGGAGAGAGCAATGACAGTGGACAGTACCAATGACCAAGAAATCGGTAGGAAAAGGGTGTGTCATCCATAGCTTGGACAAATTTTGGATTCAAGAAGTTGTACCTAAGTCAATTATCAGCCATCAATTCAAGATTAAATGTGGGTGTGAAGAGATAGAACAATGTTTTTGAACACAAGTAGTTTGAGTGTAAAAATAAAAAACATCAGGGTGTATGCAATATATATGGCAATAATCAAGGAAATTAATGGTATGGCCCAGCGGACTGTACCCTTTTAAAGCATGTTCTATTTAACTTATCAAAGTAAAAGTGAAGGCTACACCGCACAACCTCTACACAGGACGTTATGATACTGAACAAATTATGGACTTCAGTTAGTACCATTAAAAAGCATACAACTCTGAAACCCAAACTCATATTTTCTTTCTTGTATATATGACATTAAGGACTACACTTAGGGACTGAAAGTTATGGATTTCAGAGGATGTTTATTGTATGTTTTGCAGAACCGGGGCCGAAGGTATAGTGTGCTCCTTCCTTCGAATGTGTTTTATAGAGACGTGAGTTATAGCTTGTTGATGCCGGGCTCGGGGTAGAAGGTGCATAGGTGTATGCTCATATCTCGGCTCACACCCTCAATATGCCAGGATAGCGGACAACTAGGGCGCCGCTTGTCGCGGGAAAGATGTATGTTGATGGCCGTGTCCCCTGTGTGACAACCCAGACCAGAATAACAGGAGGCTCATGTTGCGGCTAGACCACGGGGAGACGGAGGCTACATCAACCCACGCTCTTCCAGTTGCATTCTCACTCACTTATTCTCAGGCGAAATTAGGAACAGAGAAATTCACTTGCACTCGCCTAAGAGAAATAGCCCAGATGAATTCCTGACACGCACGCTCAATATGATTTGCTTGACAGAGGGTGGCGCAGAGCCTCTGTTTTTCTGCTGTCTGACGTTTCCTCTCCCTCTCTTCCGAAACGTCACTTCCAACGGCTCGACACCGGGAGTTCGGCGACCTTCACTCGGTGTTGGCAGGGGGCCTCTGGACTGTGGTGAGCTCATCTTTCATCAGGTTCCTCGCGCTGTTGTTACAGTGTGGCTGACAGCAAAAACAACACTTAGCCCCGGCCGCAAACCCTTGACCTGGATACGGCCTCTGCACGGCAGCGAAAAGGCCATGAATAAGTCAAAAGGAGGGAAAAGACGGGAAGCCGGACGAACCTAGGTCTCGATTTTCGCTGTATTTGGCACGGGTGACATTTAGCCAAACAACCACTAGAGAAACTGTTTATATATATCGCTTTTACTAAACTACAGACTCTGAGTGTTAGTTTGGGGGTCATTAGGACTCAACACGTGACAAATAATCACATTTTCTCCATTACAGACATCGATCAGCATCTACGTGTCAAAAAGCACAAAATACAGTACATTTTCTTTTACCCTTTAGGTTGGTATCAGAGAATCCCCTGTACTTTTAATTGTATTTCTCGCATCTGAGAAGTTTTTTGCACTGTTTGGCAGATAGTCAGTAACGTGACACTTAACCCTCTTCAACAACACAGTGTGCCGTGAATGAACGACTCATGGCACAATAAACATTTATAACCACACAGAGGAGGAAGATTGTCACTCCATAATATAATCCCAATTTTGTCTTTTCAGCCAGCAAAGAGCCCTGTTTAAGCGAAAAAAAACAACAACAAAAAAAATGGTTGACACTCTTTTACAATTTACCAATTGTACATGTAATTAAAAGGTTTTGGGGGTGGTTTGGGAGAGCAGAAAAAAAGGCACAATCCAAGCCATTTATGACCTCCATAATGACCTACTGTCCATACATCTGGGTTCTCACAATCGGGACACACACACACACACACACACACACACACACACACACACACACACACACACACACACACACACACACACACACACACACACACACACACACACACACACACACACACACACACACACACACACACACACACACGTCGATTTTACAGTGTCGCTCGAGCAAGTCTCTGCACTGGTCCTCTTCTCGTCCTCATCAGTCACTATGCCCTGAATAACAACATTGACACATCATCAGCCTGTATTTCACCCATCACCGTCCTCCTCTCTCTAACTTTCCCCACTTTCTTTCACTCGGTTCACCGCGTCCCCCTCTTCTTGTCCATTCTCCTGCACGGCTTTCTTCTTCAGCCTTTATTTTTCCCCCGCTCTCTGCCCTCAGTCCTCTTTCAGCACCTCCACTGTCAACATAGTTAGTGCTCCTCTTGGCCTCACCACTGGCAACCCGCTGGTCCTCTTGCCGATTTTGAACGCCGTGCCGTGAATTTCTTTTGTAAATCGAGCCTTGTCCGAGCGACACATTCATCTGACAGAAAACGCTTCGCTCGCAGCAAAGCAATTTTCACTGAACTAGGACAGGGTTTCGGAAATTGTTGGACACTCTCCGTTGGGGGAACAGTATTTTTCAGCTGCGGCTTGGGTAGGCAGTATAACTTTTTTTCCCCCGGTTCATTTCCTCACTGTGTTGTCTGGAACACACTTCATATTGAGTACACCGACAACAGTATTCAGCGATATACTCGCCTGAGTTTCTTTGCCATTAAATTCTTTCTTTACCTACCTAGACAGTAGCTATTAGCCAAGAACTACTGAGAAGATCAAATCACTGTTCCTCATACTTAGACTTTGGCAGACTACAATCCTCCTCCACTGGATCCTATTTAAACAAGTTTTAAAGGTAGGATTGCACTGGCAAGGCAAGGAAAGAAGCAGGACAGCCGTCCCAGGTCATCTGAAGCCCCAATACAGAGTGAGGCTGGACTGGGGCTCTCAAAACAGAGCGATCACTTAACAGCAAGTCACTTGTCACTAGTCATCAAGTGGGTCCTTGACTTTAAGTCTGGTCCCTACCTTGAGCGCAGCTATTTCAGACGCAAGATAAATCCTCGTTTCAGGCCCGTGACACCGTGATCTCATTCTGCGGTGCTTTCCTTTCTGACAAATAGCCCTATTTTCCCTAATCGCCTCAGAGCCGGCATCGCCTCAGACATCTGCATTCATTACCAGCGGCAGTCGCCCGGTTTTGGCGACCGAGTGAGGAGGGGCTTTAGAGAGCAGAAGAATGATTAAAAAAAGAACGTCAACCCCCCCCCCGCCACCCACACACTTTTTTTTTAAATGATCTTAATACTACCTGAGCCGGTAAGCACAAATATTCTTGGCCATATTTGGCCAAGAAATCGCTGCATGGGTGCCTTTGGGTGTCATCTCTGCTCGAGGCCGACGCAGGACAGCTGTTCTGGTTGATGTGGTACAACTGCTTTCTAGTTTTATGGTAGCGCAGTATGTGGCTTACTGTTGGCTAACTGTATCCTGAAGCGAAAGGTTACTGCAAAGCAACATTAGCCTCTGAAAATACAAGGTGTGTAGATATAAACGCACTGCTGCCACATGCTGATCTTAAGACCGATCAAACATTATCTCCTTTGAGAGCAGAATACTTGATGCGTGGGCTCTACAATGAACACAGAAAGTCCTCCATGTCAGCTGCAAATATTGTCCATTTCACATGATATTAAAGATAATGTGCCCCTGTAGCAACATCCTCGGCGCGCTGTCTCATGAGGGTTGGTGAATATCTGTCTCACAGTATTTTAGCATTTGTCAAACAAGTCCTCTTGGTTGGGTGGGGTGGGGGGGAGAATTATAACAACTTGTCACACTTCGTTTTAGATAAGTCCCGGCTTTCACATGCATGCTGCATGTGAAAGCCGGGACTTATCTAAAACGAAGTGTGCCAGTTTATTCCCCCCAGTGTCCAAACTACGCAGCGGCTAGATTACAAAGCGCCTACAAACACGAGCATGAAGTGGATTAGTTGGACTGGAGGCCTGTCAATCAGCTTTCACGAGGGCAGTCACACACCCGCTCAGGCTGCCGTCCCTTCTTGGGTAGCTGCCATACACACACTGGAGGTATCAGCAAGACCGCCTGGCATGTTCGCCTGACGTGACCCGCCGCTAGAAGAAGTGTCTGTGAGAACTGTCCGAAAAGGACAGCTGGGGATATATGTTATTTATAAGAATAAAATAGCTTTATCTGCTTTTTTACATTTGTTCGGAACATGGGTTGTAGTATATGTTCTGCTAGACTATTTTTAATGAATACTCATATCACAGCAAATGAGTTGTCATTTGCTGTGATAAACACTTTAGTTTGTATTATAAGTTTATTAAAAAGATAGGTATTAGATAGGTAAAAATATATTAAAAAAACGTATAAACATCAACACAATATACAAATAGTGCATATTGTAAAAATAAGGTGACTATTAAATGTATTATTCTTACCACTACTGCCATCAGATCATACAGAGCAGTGAGAATTGATCAAAAGAAGGGTGTTTTTTTTTTCCTCTAATCTTTAATAATCAAGGGGGAGTTATTAAGCATTTTCAATATTATTTCTTATATATCCCACCAATCACCGCCCATTAAACCAGAAAAAGGTTCTGTAATAGGATTGTAAAAAGGTAAAAACAAGAAGCAATCTTACATATTCGGTGATTTTTCATAAAGGCTCGATGGCCCATTTGAGGTTATGCTGTTGCAGTGCCAAAGCAGAAAAGATGCTGACCACAGTACAGAATAGCGTTTAGACAAAACATAAACATTTATCAAGTAACAATGAGCTTATAATAAAGGGGAACCTCCATACCTGAAAGCTTGATCAGGGTTTTTCCTGCCTGGGCGTACTGCCAGCTGTGGTTATCCAGCACCGCCATGGCCAAACAGAGCCAAATCAAAACGTTCCTAGAATCAACATATAACTGGACAACGTGCGCAGGTCCAGAAAAGCTGTTTTCTTTACCAATTTCTACGTTTCCGGCTTTACCATTGTGTGGCGAAGAGGCAGACTGGCCCGGCAGATGAGCCATATATTTGGCCAACGCCCTGCCACCCACTGAGCTGCCGAGAGCAAAAAACGCTGCCAGCTCCTTTTGCCTTCGCCAACTGGCTTTTCTTCCCCCGACCACCCCCTTTACAACAACCCCCTCCCCAAAGAAAGATTTAGTGACAAGTGCTGCTTTGCATTAAGCAGTTTCTCCCCGCCCCATTTTCCCAGTTAGCTACAAACAGTTGTCGCTGGTGGATTTGTGGTCGGAGTGGGCTTTAATGATGATTGGTTGTAATCTTCTCTTGCACTTGGTCAACATGGGCCAGTGTGAGTATTTCCAGTGTGATTTTTTTTGTAGTTATTATCTGGATTTAGAGTTATTATATCATTCTTGTAGGTTGTGTTAAGAATTCATGTTGCATCGCAGAGGAACAGGCGTTCCTGGGGTCAACTCTAAACCAGGGTAGTCAGTGAGGTTGTCTATTTGACTGTTTAAATGTGATAGGCCTTCGAGTCTCAGTCTTAAAAAATTGCATTGGT
This sequence comes from Zeus faber, assembly GCF_960531495.2. NCBI lineage: Eukaryota > Metazoa > Chordata > Actinopteri > Zeiformes > Zeidae > Zeus > Zeus faber. Next base: position 27,075,451 of record NC_137195.1, on the reverse strand, counting down.
TTCACGGTCAAGCCTGTTTAATGGTGTCCACGCATGCTGGTTGTTCTATACTGGTTGCCTAATTAAGTTAAGCACAAAAAAACTCACTTTCACAAATTTTAACATCACATATTTTTAAATTGACACATCTGAATAAGCCAAAAAAAACAACTGTCTGTTCTTCGGTCAGCTGAGCCCATCTCGGCCTTAGAAAGCCCACGAAGAGTACACAAAACTGCATTGTAAGACCAGCCATTGACCATCCTTCTTATATCCGCGGCAAAAATCCAGCCCAAATAGCTGCGAGGTTTACGTTAGAGCTGCAGCGTTTTTGGAAAGCCCCGGAGATCTATTGAGAAAGTTTTGAAATCATTGGGCTTATTTGCTGTAGGGTAGATGTTTGTCAGATCACATCCTTAATATAGAGTACTGAATGCGATACAATACACAGCAGTGTACAACAATCAGCTTTGAATTGACTCCATTCCAGAAAGTCCGGTTCCTCAACGCCGGCTACTGTACGCATTTCGGTCTCTTCTCTGGCCGCCTTTGTGTCAGATAATAATGTGCCTGTGTGTGTTAAGTCGGCCTCGATTCCCCCGTCTCCCCGTGTAGCGGTTTGACAGCCATTCTCTTCTCTGGGAGCGCGAGAGAGGAAGCCTCTCCTCGTGGTGGTGGTGTTTCTCGCCGGCTGCCTAGTGATCTGTCTGTCTGCCTGTGCCTGATCAGGCGGTCCAGGTCACATATGCTGCTGATCCTGGTGGAATGAACAACAGAGAGGAATCATCACCTCTCAGACAGTGCGGAGGGAGTGCGAAAGAGATGGAGAGGGAAGCGGTAGAGAGAGAGAGAGAGAGAGAGAGTCAGGGTTACAGAGAGGAGCATTGAAGTTTGTCCGTGTGCGCGAGCGTGTGTGTGTAGGTGTGTGTGTGTGTGTGTGTGTGTGTGTGTGTGTGCGTGTGTCTTCTTTCTATTTGTATCAGCTGACCTCAGGGGGGTGCAACTCTGCCTCACTTTGCCTTGAAAACCCTACAGGTACACGGTCAGAAATACTCTTTTTGCAAACCTTTTTGTTCCAATATTAGTTTTATTTGTTAAGAAGTACTGAAATGAAATAATTTATTGATTGATTTATTTATAAATAAACAAATAAATAAATAAATAGTTAAAAAAGGAAAAAAACAACAACAATCAATCAATAATAATAATAATAATAATAATAAACAATCTGCCTACAAAAAGACATGACATTATTTAGTAATAGTGTACACACTATATACAGTGTAATTGTGGCTCACTGATGATCAAGAGATGAAGGAATCAAGGTTCAAATTTTGGCAATGATTGCAACAGAATCTCTTAACACATATCCAAATAACCACGTCGAGTTAAAATTAAAGTTTAAATCCACTTATTTAAACAAGCATTGAACAGGCCTGATGTTGCGGTGCGGCAAACCACGTTGGTCAGTATACGGGAGAAAGAAATCGGAAGGAGGAGGAGTCAACTTTGTCTCCTTCCTTTACGACATCTTACAGGATTAATACAGTAAAGAGGTTTAAAATTTCTCAAAGGAAACAAAAAAGCCAAAAAGATCGGCCTTGACTCTGTTCTTCCCCTTAACCCTGTGGTAAACAAATCCAAACGGCCCCTTTGACTCAGCGTTTTGTCACGCTGCTGTGCTCCATGACAGGAGAGAGAAAGACGGAGAACAAGAGAGAGAGAGAGAGAGAGAGAGAGAGGGAAGCAAAGCCATGGGAGAGAGACAGAGTGTGTGAGGGAGAAAAAGAGGCAGTACAATGGAGTATAAATGCCCTCTTTTTTTTCCGGCATTGAGGCGTCCGTGTGCATCTGCCGGCTTGTTGAGGCCAGCGTAGTGTATAAACTGTCAGAGCGGTCAGCCGAGGCGAATCAGCGGCACGGCAGAGAAAGGGGAAAGAAAAGGGAGCTTTATGTGCGTTTCAGGGAACATCATCCATCCTTCAGCTCCTCCCTGTCCAGACCCCCCCCCCCCTGACTGTCACCCTGCCAAGACAACAAGACCCCAAGCCACATAAAACTACAGCAGGCAGACAAAGACGCTGGGGGAGCAGTACTGCTCCATGTTATTTAAGTTTAATTATGTTGGTCCCCAATAACTTCATATTGACAATGTCACAATATTTTATATGGTGTTTAATCTGACGGGTTGATGGGTGGATATTGCCAAGAAATAGCCTATTACTTTTGATGTGAAAGAATAGATTTGTTATTTATCAACCCAGGCATTAACATGTTGGTTCCCATCTTTTGTAACCGCTCATACTATAGTACAACTTCACTGAATGCTGAATATGTTTTAAATAACAGTTATTCCACTACTTATTAAGAAAAACAATTTGCACTTGCAGTACACCGAAAGAGTAACGTTGGCCAAGGTACAGTAGGTTTCCAATAGGAAGTGCATGATGCAACCGCCTGTTTCTATTCCCCTACATTAGAGTGGACGTAACCAAAAGAGTGATTTGCGGAAGTGTTAGAGTCGATAAAACCTTGAAAAATCTGATAACCACTTTTTTCCGCGTATAACATGTAAAGACCGTATCGTGCGTTGCCCATTTCTGAAAAGGAAATTTCAGCTTTTTTATATTTTCTTTGCCCCATTAGACTGCATTTGAGCACACTGAGAATCTGCAGCAGAGTGGTAAGTTTGGCCTGGGATGCAAAAGGCCTGGGATGAAGAATAGCGAGGTTGCAAGGTGTCCTCTGGCTCTTTATCCTCACTGTCCACTGCACACATACACACTGAATGTGTGTATGAGGGGGTGAATAATTAATTATTATTAATGTTATGCACCAATTTGAGAAGTGGCTTGAAAAGGCCTTCATAAATGCAGTCAATTTACTGTGCTGGAGCAGTCGAATACAGATTACATTATGTCACAAAATTATTATGGCTGAAATGCAATAACATATCTAGTCTCAATATCTAGTCTTGTCTGATATCTAATAGTGTCACAGTGTTGATGTTAGATCAATATTGCGCCAAATAATTGTGTGTGTGAGACTGAGGTCGGAGCAGTAATATGGTAGCATGTGATCCATCATACATCCAGGAAAACCAAGACGTTTCACAGCGGAACTGTCCGAACAGCCCAACCGTGGCCTCAGCTGACGGAAGCACCCACAGAGCACCAGCTGAGCTGTGATGATAATAGGATTAGTTTGCTCCAACCGCGTCTTTAGAGCAAAGGGTTCACCCCCAAACAGCAACGCATGGTGGACCTACTTGCACCGCGGCCTACGGGACAGACTGTCGAGTACCGGGGGGGACTCTGGAAGCGCACCCGGAAGGACACGGCAACGCACAATACACACAAAGCATCCGGATACAATAAAGGGACAGAGGAGTCCCGAAATAGAGCGGAAGGGGGCTTTGGAAGACTTTTTCTGAGCTTTTCGATTTCGACAGTTCGATTGACTAACACCTACGATTCGGTTACTATTTGTGCCCACTTGATTCTACTTTAACCCCGCTTTGGACATTTTTGGGTGAACAATGTGACTTCTGCATAAACCAAGAACAACAAGCCGACCAAAACTCCAGACATATGCAGCGCGTTGAAGCGTGAGTATGTGTGTATGTTTGTGTGTGTGCACCTGCTGGATCACCAGCTTTGTAAAATCAGAATCAGAATCAGAAAAAGCCAAAATAGTTCCTGCACTCAGCTCCCACACGCACGCACGCACGCACGCACGCACGCACGCACGCACGCACGCACGCACGCACGCACGCACGCACGCACGCACGCACGCACGCACGCACGCACGCACGCACGCACGTACGCACGCACGCACGCACGCACGCACGCACGCACACACACACACACACACACACACACACACACACACACACACACACACACACACACACACACACACACACACACACACACACACACACACACACACACAGGAAAAATACCCCATCCAATCAAGGTGTAGTACTCAACATTCTGTATCAGCATTTCATTTCGTTTTTTTTATGGCTGTTGATTTCTTCCACCCTTCTCTTTCATCCTCCTCTTCTTCTCTTCTATCCTATTCTTTAATCCTTGTCCTCCCTCCTCCCTTTCCTTTGCCCCCACCCACTTCCCAGAGAAACGGCCAGACCCACACAGTCCTCTTCTCATTTCCAATTTCCTCGCCTCAACTCCATTCCTTTCGCCCCTCTGTGAATAGATTTTCACTCGAAGGTACCGATGGCCCGGTGAGAGAAAGAGAGAGACGGTGAAAACCTCTGTCTGTTGCTCTGCTGGTGTCTGTGGGCCAGGTTTGGCAGCTTGCGGGTCCCCAATAACCCTTTTTCCACCAAGGTACAGGAACTAAATGAAGAACCCTTCAGACTTGGAACTGTTCTGGAATGGGAACCTTAGCAGTCTCTAAAATAGTTCTTGGTTGCTTTCCCACTGGAGCTAGGAGCCGTGGAGATTATGCAAATCAGGAGAGGGATTACTTGACTACCAAGTCAACCTCGCGGGTTTCCGTTCCCCCGAAAAGTACCACCTCGTGTCCATTCAAGTGTCTCTTGCATGGACGTTTTTTTTTTTGGGACGCAGGAACTCTCAAAGTGGAACCAATTTCGGAACAATACTACTCCTGTGGAAAAAAGGCAGAGGGTCGTCATTCAGCCGAGAACTAAGTTCCTGGTACCTGAAATAGTTCCTTCGGTGGGAAAAACCTGTTGATGGCTGACCTCAGATATTGAGGCTGTCCGAGGACATGGATAGAGAGTCCCAACACAAGGGCAAGTGTGCGAACAAACACGCACGCATGCACGCACGCACGCACGCACACACAACACACACACCTAGAAGACAAAAATGGCAACAAGCTGAATAAATAGGCTTCACGCACTGGCCGGAGTATGTTTTTGCAGTGTGTTTTTTCAGTTGATTTACAACTGCGTTTCCACAGAGGGAAACATTTCACACCGATTTGGATGGTTACACAGTTCCAAATCTAATCTCATCTAGTTATTTTCATATTTTGGTGGGACTACTGAGTGCCTCTGGGTCTTAATATCCAAGAGAGAGAGGAAAGAGAGAGGGAGAGGGGGAGAGAGAGAGAGAGGCAAAGAGAACATACTCAGGAGAAAGTATACTGTAGCGTAACACAACACGATGAACAAAATTTCAAAACTGTTTGGGATTTGCTCCTAATTTAGGGACGCGTTGCTCCTAGTCAGTTAATTGTAGGTCTTTTTTTTCTGACTTCTGGGCCTACAGCCAATTTAAACGACACAGAACCACAATTGATACTGGACTCCACCCTGACCGCTTACGGATAGGAGGCCCAAATATAGACACATTTTCACATTTTTGGTAGACACTAGATCCATGCTGCTGTGAGTGTGGCCAAAATAAAACTAATATCTAAACAAGAATACCAGAGGTTGAGCTTGAGAGAAAGAGAGACACTGAGAGAGACACATCATACTTCAGCCAGTTGGGGTCACTAAACACTCTCATCAAGGATATAATCATTCAAGGATTAAAAACATATTTAAAAATGCAGTTATGCAATACCTCGTATGTGCACAAAGTTGAAGTCCAGTCCAGTACATATGCAAAAACTGCACAATGGCAAAACAGGAAAATATGTTTACAATACATTCAGGTCCTTTCAAAACCGTCCACCAGTGTTTGAAGCAGCAGAGGACGTTGAGCAAACCTCCTCATTTGTGATTCCCAACAGTGTCTTTTGCCTTTTAACCGCCAGCTACAGCACAAGCTACAACTGCTGGCGTGTCACTGGCTCGTCGGTCACAGAGGTGAAGCACGAGTGGCAAGGGATCCAAATCATAGAGGCAGAAGACACCCCACCTCCCCCCAAAACCCACCCAACCCGACCCCCACAGCCCCATCATCCAGTTGTAGTCAAATCCGTATTGACGTGCTGTTTAAATATTAACACGCGTGCAGGTCAGTGCACTTAGTTCACGGGCCGCCCGGAGGCTCTGCAATGGGGTCGGGGACGGTCTGCATGGGGGAGACAATACAGAACGCTGGACGGATGGTTATCTCATTCAGCGGCTCTATACGTGGCAATACAGCCTTTCCACTGATGGGATGCACCAATATCTCGTAAGTACTCCCTACACACCCTGTGTGTAGGGAGTACTCCCTGTATTCATTGCTGCGCTGAAGCTCGTTGACATTCACGGTGGTGCGAGATATACGTCCATCGTAGAATGTCCCAAAAGGAAACTCGTTTTATTTCTGTCAAGCATATTTTAAGTTGACCACATTTTTAGTTGACTCTGGCTCCAGTCCACTGGAATCCCACATGGAAAGTCGGTATAAATGTAAAAAAAAAAAAAGCCACTAAATTAAAAGGCAACTGGGTTCAAAAGTGACCTTCATAATACGCTCCTGGTTTGGTCCCACAGCGGGCGGAGCTTAAAGTGTTACGGCGTAGGGGAGAAAAAATATTAAAAAAATAAAAAATATCCACCATTTCCTGATTTGCTGAGTAAACCGGTGGGGTGAACAATGGCTCAAACAACGGCAGATTTCTCCTCCAAATCCCTAGGTTATAATTGGGACCATTGGGACCAATTGTGTCCTATTGGGATGAACTGTGTTCCCAAAAAAACTCCACTTACGAAGATAAATCACTCTCGTCTTTTCTACCCAAATGAGCTTGATTCGAAGTTAAATGCTCTCGTTTCTGAATTTGGCAGATATAACATATGTACCAGATGTCCTCACAGGGACCAGTCTGGGTCCCCAGCTCTGTGGCTTTCGGCGGAGGGGACTCATTTTGTGTTCTTTAAAAATTACTAAACCGACCAAAATATGATTTCCTGAACTGAGCACTTTTCCCTTTTAATGTCCAGCCATGCAATGTCGGCCAAGTCTATAATGGTATCCTCTGTTCATCCCTCGTGATGATTACAGCTCCCACCATGTAAACACAAACCTTTGCGGGAGGCAGTGTGAGAGACCACAAGACCAGCATGCATTCATTAGTTAGCTGGGGGGGGGCAAAAATAGCCGCCTCGGTCCTGTGATGTCATAAAGACGTGTCTCTAAGTATAGATCGGAGTTTTCGAGGGAGCCGAATGCCGGATCTGTACTTGTACTTTAGTCAGCCTCGTGACACAAGCGCAGGCTTGTTGCTCGGATCGAAAGGCAAAACTCGAAAGGCTGTTCTATCAATACACGGTGACTAATGCGAACTTCAGGCATCTGTTCACAAACAAGGCTGACATACAAAAAAAATGTACTCATTAGATTTTACAACTTTGAAGAATGCATTTGGATGATAATAATTATAACTGTGTTGCACTGTTATGTATTTGGTGAATTCAATGTAATGTACTGTAATGCCTTACTTACAGAGTAGCAATGCAACGTGCAAAATGAGAAAAGTAGTCAAACAGGAAAAGAAACACTGCTTCGACTTGTTCCATCTAAACCTCTGTTTTTCTTTGAAATATGTTAACTCTCAATAAGAAGACATACAATTAGTATACAACGTCACGATGCACGTATGTCATTATCCCACGTTGTGAGGTGAACCGTTATGCTTCAGAGGATGCAATTTCAATGTATCCGTTTATCCTTTCAATGGGCATTCACCATCTTTGTGTACCATCCTGTTTTACTGTCATTTTATGGTCTAAACGCTTGGCAGTGATTAACTGAATCAACCGTTTGTTGCAGCCCCTAAACCATCATCCATGATTAGCGTTTTTAAGATGCTGCATCATTGCCGACATCATCAATATGAGAATCAATCGGACATGAGTCAATATGAATGACATTTTCTGAGCAGAATACTCACAGGGTCCGGCAGAGAGGACCTGGATCGCCATGTCTCCGCCCTCTGGCTCTGGCGTCAGACTAACCAGTTACAGCAAGTACAACCAGGTGAAACGACGAGGGGTTGAGAGGATCCATAACGTTGTAAAAAAAAATAAAAAAGCTCCATGTAAACACCTTGTTACTGGTTTCTGAATCTTTTTACTGCAAACACACTTCAGTCAACCTGGGGCCACAGTCCTGGAGTGGAGCAATCATCTTCCTGGCGGTAAAATTTTGCAGAACATTCCAAATCTTCCCTTGCTACTCCGCCATGGACTCATGCACTACCCTTGGTGAATAGAGCACTGAGAGATCGATTACAGATTCTGATTACCTGATAACTCTGATTACCCACAAGCACACATCGACCCATCTAAAACGTACACACTATGTATATCCGTGGAAAAGGGTGGAGAGGACCCCGTAGTCGCATCCTCTCTCCCGCTCGCTCTCTCTACAGCCACCACGGAGCCCGGCATCCTCAGCATCCCCCCCGAGTCAAAACACGTCAAGCACGCGCTCCAACACAACCCGTCACAAACCCAAACCCCTCCCCTCTGCAACCCTTAAGCAGCCTCCCTATTGTGGCTCTGGCCATTGGCCAGGATCGGGTGGGGGTGAGGCTCAACGCGATTGGTGGGTCGAGTGAGTGGAACCTTTTCCCTTCCGTATGCATCAGCGCTCTCCAGGAAAAGACGGGTCGAAGAGAGAGAAGGAGGGAGAGCGAGAGAGAGGTGGTCATGGAGATGATGATGAGGTGGGAGATGGAGTGAGAGGTGGTGGAGGAGAACATTCATCAAATGGAAAAACAAAGTAAAGGGAGGAACGGCCAAGGGGACAAAGCATGCATGCCTACGTATTCCCTCCCAGCCCCCTTTTGCTTTTAGAAGCAATTTTAGATTGGCGTGGACACCATAAACGCTCAACGGTTTAACTTTTGACGGAACTGTTTTACGTCCCTATCATCTGAACGCGAGACATGCAGTAATGACAGAAAGAATCCAGCAATCTGTGTTTGTTTGTCTCACCGGTGGTGATTCTCCCCCTCTTGGAGTAGCGATTGAGCAGTTGTTTATAGACCCAAACATGGTAAGATCGTTCTCCAAAGAGGGGGGTTGGTGGTGGTTCTCTGTAACCAAAAAACTGTGCTCTGTCTGTCATTCTACAGGTCGTCCACAGGACGGAGTTATTGCAGCAGTTCATGATGATTAATGAATTAATTAGTTAGTTAGTCTGTAAGTTTCCACTTGCAGACTAACCCTGTCCCAGATGCAATGGCATACAAATACTCTGTGTTGTATGCCCAGCACGCTGACAGCACAGGTTACATTTTTTTTAATTAATTAGATAAATCAATAAATAAACAAACAAACAAACAAACAAACAAACAAATAAATAAATAATCCAGTGAAAACTAGAGCTAGAATCTGCTGTTGACGGAAGCAGAACGCGATGTCTTGACCGCAGGGGAACTGCACACCAACAGCAGATGGAGACCATTAGAATGAAGCATGGCTGGGTATTTACATACTTAATATGTGTGTGTGTGTGTGTGTGTGTGTGTGTGTGAGTGTGTGTGATGGTGATTCTTGGATGTCGACTAAGCCAATCTGAGAGACCAGTGAGCGAGGGTTGTGTCAATATGACATCCATGCCTGCTGGCCCGTCCGTGTGTTGTGTGACGGGGGCTTAAGTGGGGCTGGTGGGGTTCAGTGCAGGTTGCTGTGGGTTGTGTGTGTGTGTGTGTGTGTGTGTGTGTGTGTGTGTGTGTGTGTGTGTGTGTGTGTGTGTGTGTGTGTGTGTGTGTGTGTGTGTGTGTGTGTGTGTGCTCTGGTCTGTCTGGGGCCCCCTGTTGGCCACCAATGCAACTCAATAACGTGCTCTATCGCAAGGGCTCTCTCTCTCTCTCTCCCTCTCTCTCTCTCTCTCTCTCTCTCTCTCTCTCTCTGTGTAAAAACACCTTAGGGCTTGGAGTATGCTCCACAAAATTGCACACACACACAGGGGGAATGTGATCTGATCCCACTCTAAAACCAACACTGGCAAGAGCTCAACATCCTGATCGAATTATGGCTTTTACCACATGGGCAAACACACACATACACACAGACACAGACACAGACACAGACACACACACACACACACACACACACACACACACACACACATATAGACATAGAGACATAGACACACACACACACACACACACAGACAGACACAGACACAGACACAGACATAGACACACACACACAGGTGCACCAATGCACCAATCTGTGCACGACGCTACGCAGGAGAGGAATGTCGATCAGACCCCCACCCCCCCTGTGCTGGCTTTCAAGGAGAAAGCTGGAATCTTTAGTGACTGTGTGTGTGTGTGTGTGTGTGTGTGTGTGTGTGTGTGTGTGTCTGGGAATGAGCGAGACATGAGTCATTCATGTATGTATTTATAATTGTTCGGTTATCAGAACCAATCTCTTCCCAAGATTTTTTTTGTTTGTGTTCATTTACCTCATTTCTACCTAACCCGATCGTTTAAAAAGATAAAATAATAATAATAATAATGAAGCATGTCCACATGTGTATGGATATTCCTGAAAACTCATTCCCCTCCCCTCCATTAAAAAAAAATGCTGTTCACACCCATGGTGTGAACAGAAAATCTCTCCGCCAACGAGAACGCAACAAGGATTTAAACGCTGACAAAAGCACGCCAGGCCAGTACGGGGCCATAATACACAGTCATAAAACCTCTGCGTATCCAGCTTCTTCATAATATTCATACACAACACTGTATGGACGCCATTTCCGAAGCCGGACAAACTTTTCAACACGGAGAACAACACAACCGTCGTCGGCAGTCCTTGGTATATGGAGATAGATTTCTGTCATTATAATGTGTGTGTGTGAACCGATCGACAATCCGTGTGTAAATGTGTAATCTGTAAAGATAAAACACCTTCCACTAATACAAAAAAAAAAAAAAAAAAAAAGATTTGTAAACTCGCAAAAATATTTTGCAAATATGAAACGGATCCGCAAATACACAAAGAAATTACATAATTAAAAAAACTTGTGAAAACATTGAATTAATTTACAAGTAAATGGAAAGCATTTGTGAATATCTTCCCAACATTTACGACCTTCGGTTTGCGAATCCAGCTTCTATTTGTGACCGGCAGAGCCCGCACAGATCTTAAGTAGGGTTAGTGTTAAGATCGATTTTTCTATACATATCGATTCTGAATATAGCTGCGCTTTCGCGTTCTCTCTCGCTCTCTCTCTCTCCCACAGCGAGTCACGCACCCCGCTGCGGCGCCCACGTGGCCCCAGCCTCCTCCCCCTCACTCACAGTAGGCTGCAGGGCACGGGACACAGCGGTAATGCCATGCCAAAGCTAATGCTATCTCGCTAGCCCTATAGTTTAGCTGATACAATCACATGGATTACATTATCACATAAATGATTGAAATATTTAAATACATTTCTGATTTTTATTTAAAAAAAAAATTGAATTACGTTTAGCGCAATATAAATTTGACTCCAAGTTATGAACGCACTTTAAAAGGTAATAAATGAAAGGAAAATCAACTAGTTGATTTAACAAAGAGTTGTTAAATAGTTTAATAGTAGAAAATACACCACTTCATAATCCATAGAATATTAATCAATGTCCTATTTATTGGATGGATGCAGAGTGTTGATGTTAAACCAGTGATGCCAAGGGCATCCCAGTAATATGGAGAGTCAATCACGTAGAAAAGTTGTTGTTTTGCTGGACTAATCTACAGAATAAATGCACACTAGGGTGGGAATGATTGCGTTATCCACATATTAGATGAGGGTGGCATAAGAGTCAAATCAAATCATGTTAATATGCTGTAGCCTTTCATTTCCTCTTTAAAGTGACTGGAAAGGGAAGACCTTCTATGTCCTTGGCCTTGGTGGTTATTGCTAACATAGTATCACAATAACGATAGCAGTTTAAAAAGACAAAAAATAAATAAAAAGAAAAAGAAAAGAGAGGAGGATAAAATGACTGCTCTCAATGAACTGACGAAGGTACTCTGCAACTTGATTTTTGACAGCCACAGAGTACTCCTCTGCGGCAATGTGCCCAATCAGCGGAAGACGAACAGAAGCTTTTTTTTGTTGTTTTATTTTGTTTTTACAATAAAATGGTTATAAATTCGTCTTTTAAATGCTATGCTGAAAATGTCAAAAATCTTAAACCCCATCATTTTTGACTGACTTACACCAGCACTGAAAGCTTGCGGAGAGATGTCTGGATGTCAGTCACCAGCCTCTTCTACAGTGACCTGCACTGGCTGGAGGATGAAGGGCACCTGACACCAGCAACGGTACTCTTATTCTGCTGCCACTATGTGGTCCCGCCATGTCTTCAACACAGCCTCAACGTGTTCCGTGACGGCTGGGACAACCATCCGCTGAGGACTGAGCAGAACGTGACTCCAAACCAGATGTGGGCAATGGGAGAACTGCAAAATCCCATTCGTGATCCTGATGATGTGGAGGTGATTTTTGTGATGTATTCAAACCAGCTCATGGCTAAGGTCAGGCGTGACTATTATTAATAACGACAAATGACTTAACAAATGTTTAAACTATATATTAGCAGTTCAGGTATATACTGGAGCATATAAATATGGGCATGTATCATCTCAATGTAAGTAGCAGTATATACTGTATGTAGGAATACGTGGATATAGGAATATGTAACGCCATTATTTGACTTTCTTTGACCACATCGAGATCAACAGTTAAGCAGCTAAGGTGTCCCCATTTTAAAACAAGTATAATAAACAAAAAAACATTGATTATTTATCCTGTACTTCTCTGTTTAACGCTGGTTTTAATTACTGACCAGCATAAGTCCGACCAGGCATTATAAATCCATCCGTGTTTTTGATGTTTACACTCTGGTTATGTATGTGACAAATAATCTCTTGAACTTGAACTTGGTTCAGGAAGCGATGCTGCGTTGATTGGAAACTTGGAAAACAAATTTATTTCGGGAAGTGATGATGCGTTCCCTGGAACTAATAAAAAAATACAAAATACAATTTTTATTTCATCTTTTTATATCTTCTTTTATTATTATTATTATTTTTTTACCTATCAAAAAGTTATTTGTGTTTATTTTTGTTTATTTGGTTGCTTATAAGTAAAATGTTCTGAAATATAGAAACTTAAATAAAACGTTTTTCAAATTGATTTGAAAATTGTGCACTGGTGGACAAAATATCGGTCAAAATATCGGTAATGGGTAGGTTTGTTTTTTCACATAATATGAAGCTGTAGAATCAGAGCTTCAAAACAAGGTAAGCACATCATTTGGAAGCTATGCCTTTTGCTGCTCAAAATACACATTTAGAAACACAATAAGTGCTTTAAATGGTTACATTTGGATAGTGCTGTACCCCTTCAATTCGTTAATGTTGAATGTGTATTATTGAAGTTACATTTGAATTATTAATTTAGAAAAATATTGGAAAATGCATAACTGAAGTTAACCCTTTAATTTAAAGTTTTAAGATTTTCATTTTTTTTCCATTCCTAAGTTCATGCTCACTGACCCCTCTATTATTCTGGAACTGGGACTGTCCGTCTCCCTGTGCAACCGGCTCCTTGACTCCCTGACCAGCAGACCCCAGGTGGTGAGGGTGGGCTGCCACACCTCAATCCCTCAAAGTCTCAACACAGGAGCCCCCTCAGGCTGCGTCACAAGTCCTCTGCTGTACTCTCTGCGCACAAATTATTGTGTGGCCAAGAGTAGCTCCAACACCATCACAACGTTTGCTGACGACACAGTCGGCAAACAACGGAGCAACAATGATGAGAAGGGGAGGTGGAGGACCTGACACGGTGGTGCCAGGCCAACAGCCTCTCCCTGAACATCACCAAAACCAAAGAGCTGGCCGTGGACTTCAGAAGAACACAGTAGAGTATCTACACCCCCTTCACCATCAACGGAGCCCCAGTTGAGAGGGTGAACATCTTCAAGTACCTCAGTGTAAACATCACCGAGTACCTGACATGGACGTTACAAACACACTCTGGTGAAAAAGGCGAGGCAGCCCCTTTATCACCTCTGACAACTGAGGAAGTTCAGAGTCTCTCCACAGATCCAGAAAACCTTCTACTCTGGCGCCTTCCAGAGCAGCCTGTCAGGGTGCATCACACGACCGCAAAGTCCTGCAGAGAGTGGTATGTTCGGCCGAGCATACTACCGGGACGACACTCACCCCCCTACAAGACTTGTACACCAGGCGGTGCAGGACCAGGGATAAGAGGATTATTAAGGATCCCCACCATCCCAACCATGGACTGTTCCAGTGGCTGCGGTCAGGCAGATGCCTCCACAGCCACAACACCAGAACCGAGTGACTCAGACGGAGCCACACACGGCCCACAAGCCATAGGGACACTGACCTCTGTCACAAACTAGGACTCGCCTCATAATGACTATGTCCACCTCATTGCTGTAATACTTTTACACATTTTATTTTATATTCCTTGATATTTAATATGTATAATATATTGTCAGTTCTCAGTTTCTGCTGATTGTTGGTAGATCTCTCACAACTGTACAGTATTCCCTGGTATTCCTTGATATTCATTTTCTCAGTACTCAAACATTGCACAATGTAAACATACACATATACATAGTTTTTGTGGTGGATTGTTGGTATATTTCAAATGCTGTATATAGATTTTTTTTTTATCCATCTTACTCTCTGTTGTTGTATTCCTATTTTAATTAATTAATTGTATTTATCGCCGTGGGGTTCATTTGGCAAGGACATTTATTGGAACACCTTACAGTTGGTGCACGTCATCGTGGGGAACTGGGAGGAATGGATCCTCTCAATTTTTGGATCCTACCAAATAAATATGATAATCATCATTTCTTTGCAATTTCATTTTATTCTAACAATACAATGTTTCTAAACACTTACATGTTATTATTCATGATATATATACTGTATATATATTTATTTTTATGCTACAAAACAAAAAAAACCTTCTGAAAGATTCTAATCACTTTGGACTGCTGTATGTATATTATAATACTATACCTACATATTAACTTACTTACATATGTCACATAAGCCCTACTTATATAACATAATATTAATGTATTACATATTGTGCATTCTAACATATCCATTACTATTACCACCTGTAAGAGTCCTACACTTTAGCATAACTGCCATTGAGAATTGTTTTGGTTGTTAGGGTGTAACGGCAACAGGCAATGGAATGGGACATGACACTGGGTGTGCGCCAATCAATCGGAAAACACCTGCTGGAAAACAATGCGGAAAACAAAAAGTGGTCTGAATGATTACAAAAAAAGCAAAAAGTAAAACAAATGACAAGTTATCTCTTTACAGGTTGGACGGGTATGAATTATGGTCTATTAAAAATGTATAAAGTTGTATGTTATAGTATAGTATAGTATATTAATAGTATCTATTCTGCCATTTCTATCCAAAAAATACTTGAACATGCTGTATTGAAATAAACAAATACCTTTTTCACACAGAATAACCTGTTGGATTCTAACCAGTCCGGCGTCAAATGCGGTCACTCCATGGAGACTGCCCTGCTGGCAGCTGAGAGCTGACGAGCTGCCCATAAGGTATCTGTTCTGATTTTGCATAATTTATCCGCAGCCTTTGACACTGTTAACCATCATGTTCTCTTTTCCAGTCTGTTTAATCTTGGTACTAAAGGGCTGCACACAGATGGTTTGAGCTTTACCTCTCGGGTAGATCCTACAGGGTGTCGTGGAAGGGAGAGGTGTCCAAGTCTCACCGGGTAAAGATCGGTGTCCCACAGGGATCTGTCCTCGCCTCTCTTCTCTTCTCACCGTACACCTCCTCACTGTGATCGGTCATCCAGCAGCATTGTTTCTCCTACCACTGCTCCACCGATGACGCCCAGCTCTACCGCCCCTTTAATCCAGAGTATACCACTGCCACGCCGATAATCTTGGCATGCCTCGCAGACATCTCTGTCCAGATGAAGGAACACCACTTCAAACTGAATATCTCCAAAACAGACCTCCTCCTCATCCCGATAAGTCCAACTACTCAACACCACATAAATGTTCAGCTCCGCTCGTCATTCTTAATACCATCCAAGTCTGCTAGAAATCTTGGGGTAGTGATTGATGACCAGCTAACTTCCTCTGATCAAATTTCCTGTCTCCCGATCCAGCACATTCACTCTGTACAACATGAGGAAGATCAGACGGTATCTGTCGGAGCACTCGGCACAGCTCCTTGTCCAGGCGCTTGTCATGTCACGACTAGACTACTGCAACGCTCTACTGGCCACTCTACCAGCACACACTGCAGATGATTCAAAATGCAGCGCCGCGCCTGGTTTTCAACCAGCCAAAGCACGCACATGTCACGCCTCTCTTCATCTCTCTCCGCTGACTCCCTGTAGCTGCCTGCATCAAGTTCAACTCATTGATGCTGACCCACAGGGAAGTCACCTGATCCGCACCCACATACATTGCATCACGTATCAGGCCATACGTCTCACTTCCACTCTCTGAGGTCCACAAATGAGCGGCGGCTGGTGATGGCTCCACTGCGTGGAATGAGTTCTCAATCCAGACTCCTGTCACGCGTGGTGGCCCCCATGGTGGAACAAGCTACCCAGCTCATTACGCTCTGCAGAGACACTCACAACCTTTAAAAAAACACCTGAATACCTGATCCTATTTTAGCTATATGACTAAATATTCTTGTTTCTGTTGACTGCTGTTGTTGTTATTGACAATGTACCAACAACACATGAGTTGTTGATGTCTACTAGCTTTTAAGTTGTTATTAAACATAAAGCACTAACATAAAAAAAAGCGAAAAAAAGGAAAGAAAATGTACGAAGATAAGAATCTAACGACACTTTTTATTTAGATTCCTTATAGCATCTTGCAGTTGTATCTGGTTGAATTTAGAAACAGGAGATCATGCACTTAACTTCCAGGTTGCTCCAATGGTTAATGCCTGCTTTGATTGTTTCTAGTCTCTCATGTACAGTAAGTCTCTTTGGACAAAAGTGTCAGATCAATGAATAAATGTCCCTGAACCAGGGAGCTGTCACTTGTCATATCTTAGAACAGTTAACGTAGCCCAACTTAAACAAAGTAACCTCACTTAAAACAGTGCAGATCCACATGGACAATCACATTAGTAAGGGTACACAGAACAAATAAACACACACCAATACTCACTGTGTTACCTTAACATCATAAAATAATGAATGCACGTCACTTATCGCTGATTATTTAAATTAGAAAAACAGCTCATAGAAACACTGCGTGCTCTTACTTTGAAATGCGAAAATGACATCATCAGAAGGCGATCGTGTGCTACCCGAAAATGACCGAGTGATACGTATGGATTTTCATTCAGACTGGGGGAAGGTCAAAACTGTGTGTGTGTGTGTGTAAAATCCACGTGTAAAAACAAATCTGTGTGTGTAAAATGAAAATCCACATGTGTAAAAACAAATCCACGTGTGTAAAATGAAAATGTGTGTGTGTAAAATGAAATCTGTGTGTAAAATGAAAATGTGTGTGTAAGATGAAAATCCAAATGTGCAAAATGAAAATCCACATGTGTAAAAACAAATCCACGTGAGTAAAATGAAAATCTGTGTGTGTAAAAACAAATCCACGTGTGTAAAATGAAAATGTGTGTGTAGAATGAAATCTGTGTGTAAAATGAAAATCTGTGTGTAAAATGAAAATCCACACGTGTAAAATCAAAATCTATGTGTGTAAAATGAAAATCCACGTGTGTGAAAACAAATCAACATGTGTGAAATGAAAATTCACAAACATTAAATTGAGATCCACAAGTGCCTTTGATTCACAAATAAAAACTGGATTCACAAATCGAAAGTTGTGAATGTTGGGACGATATTCACAAATTAAATTAATTTTATGTATTCACAGATATTTTTTATTTTGTGGAATTTTTTTGTGTATTTGTAGATCGGTTTTACATTCTTCATCTCCATCCTGGTTGTTTCCTGACGCTAGTTGAGGAAGGTGTTTTCCAAAAGCTTTTTTTATCCAATTTATTTTATTAGTATTTTTGTTCTCCTTATTTTTTTCCAAGGCTGTTCCGTTTTTTTTTATTTTTAATGCACATTATCTGTACTGAAGTGCACCAAACCTCATCAGAGGAAATTCCTTGCACATGTTAATGTCCCTGGGGAAAAGAAAACCAATTCGGATTCTTCCGATTCTTTGAACTGAACCCTCCGTCTGAGCTGCCATGTTTTTATTGCTCCTCCCTTTTTTCATTGACTTCAAATATCACTTCGGAGTTCCTATTTATATCCCTTATTTCCCATATTCTATTTCAGAAATGTTTTTTTTGTCGCCCGTACTTGTGGTTTTTTTTATGTCTTTATAGTTCGGGGGGTTTTTTTTGCGCTTCGCCTCGTCTGTGATTAGCTCTATGTAAAAGCGCGTGGGATCCTCTGCGAGTAGGGATATAAATAACGTCTCCCTTCGCTTACAGGTGCTGTTGTGCTCGCACGCCGGGGAGTTGGCGGAGTTAATCAAGAGAGAGGTGAACTGTCTCCGGCTGGAATCCAGAGGAGGAAGAAGAGAAAATGAGGTGAACAAAAGTGAGGGCTTGACGGGGGATCCAGTCGGCCCCGCCCCGGTCGCTGGATGCGCGCGCGTGTGTGTGTGGATGGATGGGATTTGAGTGTGTGTGTGTGTGTGTGTGTGTGTGTGTCAAATAGGGGGCGCGGGGGCCAAAGACATATATAAAGTCCATTGAACTCCAGAGGAAACCACTTCCTCCTTGGATGTGTGTGTGTGTGTGTGTGTGTGTGTGTGTGTGTGTGTGTGTGTGTGTGTGTGCGTGTGTGTGTGTGTGTTTCGCCCTCCCCATGGAGCACATGGTTAACATTTAAAGCCGGGTTCAATAGGAGCCACACAGCGAGCTCTGTGGGGAAACAAGAGATGAGAGCAGATCAGACGGAGAGAGAGAGAGAGAGAGAGAGAGAGAGAGAGAGAGAGAGAGAGAGAGAGAGAGAGAGAGAGAGAGAGAGAGAGAGAGAGAGAGAGAGAGAGAGAGAGAGAGAGAGAGAGAGAGAGGGGAAGGGGAAACATATTGGAAACAGAGAGAGAGGAGGTTGAGGGCTGTTTCAAAACACAGGAGCTGAGATTTAAACAATTGTTACCCAACGCAGCTCGTCTGGTTAACTGGATGTCGCCCCCTGAAAATAATTGGACCGAGCCTGGCTGTCGGCAGGTATCAGCGAGTTGGAAACATTTTAAGACCTTTTTTTAAAACGTTTTAAAAGATACTTAGGAGCGATTGTTGGACCAATCCTCTCTTTATCCAATACATTATTACAGGTCATTATTGCAGATAAGTACTATGTATTAGAACAGTTTCCTTTACGTCAGACAGCGAGGCTATTTAAAAGTGATACCGTTCTAAAAATAAAATCAAATAAATAAATAAACAAATAAAAAACCTGACAAAATGTGAATGTTTAAATGTGGAAAATAAGACCGTGTGATTTCAGAAGTAGGACTATTTGATGACTCTAAAGCCGCGTTTCCACTCAAAGTAACCGGAACTTTTAGTCCCGGGAACCTTTTTCCCCCGGAACTAAAAGTTTGCTTCAGCCCGTTTTTGCCTGCATTTCCACCGCGAAGATGATGAAAATTAATCTGCTGACGTATGAAAAGGCGACGGCTGTTTTTAAACGTCATTTCCGCACGCGACTATTCAACAAACCTGCTCCACCCCAGTCCGGTAGGTGGCGGTAATGCAGAAGACTATACAACAAGAAGAAGAATAAAATGGATAAAGAAAGACAACCAAACTGATGAAGTGGAATTTTACTTTATTCTTCTGTTCTTGTACTTACTGTCAAAAAAAAAAAAATCACTTTTGAACAGTACCACCCAGGGCCGGAGCAGGGACTTTTTGCTTCCCGGGACTTTGTCCCCGGAACTAAATTTAGACCCCGGTTCCTGCGGTGGATACACACCGACTTCCTCCAAAGGTTTCTAGTTCCCGGGGAAAGTTCCTGCAGTGGAAATGCGCCTTAATATTTGTCAAACTGAATTAAAAAGACATTAAGGAGCCGCAGAAACCCTGGCACCAATGAGATGTGGCCACAGCGTCACTGTAACTGTATTGAAACGTTAACATAGAACGTTTTTAGGTTATATTTAACGCTTTTTTTCTCCTCAATTTAAGGTAAACACAGCAATCAATCAATCAATCAATATATTGACAGATTTCTTTAAAGATTTTTTGCAAAGTTTGAACTATACCTTATTAAATTTTGTTTATTGTATTTTTACATTATTTTTTTACATATGAAAAGTGGTTGACCGCAAGCGACGGTTGACAATGGACCAACTGTTTGCCCATCAACCTCAAGCCCTGTACACTCCTATTCACAGTAAATTTATAACGGACTACATTACCTCAAGATGAACTGTGGAGAAAAGCGAATCGAATCGAAGAATGGCCAGAACAAAATACTTTTTGAGACAAATCCCATAAGCCTTGTGCATTGTGAACCAGAATATATCTGGGGAAGAAAAAAGAAAACTGCACACTGTTCTCTGTAAACGACCATGACGGTGTTTTTCGGGGGGCTTGTTTATTGAGTTTGTGGTTTGGTGTTTTTCTCCAAAACACAAGAGTGTCTTTAAGTTTATTTTTTGGCTGGGGGTGTGCGTTTGTTTATGAGAATGGACAACCACCCTAAAATTATATATATATATATATATATATATATATATATATATATATATATATACAGGTATAGTGAGACGGACAGAGAGAGAGTGAGAGAGAAAGTAAAAATAAAAAGGTGAGAGGGACTGTGTGTGTGTGTGTGTGTGTGTGTGTGTGTGCGTGTGTGTGTGTGTGTGTGTGTGTGTGTGTGTGTGTGTGTGTGTGTGTGTGTGTGTGTGTGTGCGTGTGTGTGTGCGTGTGTGTGTGTGTGTGTGCGTGTGCGTGTGTGTTCCCTGCTTCTCTATGAAGGCAGAGCCGGTCCAGTCCCCTGCCCACGCCTCAAAGTGTGACACTCCACTCACTCGTGCGCTCGGTGGGGGGCACTGTTCTGTAACAGACGCTCGGGTGGAAGGTTCTTTTCCTATGAGAACAAATCAAGCCCCAAGAAAAACATTTTTGGGAGGCCTCCAGATTTGTACAGGAAAGGTATTTCAAGAGGACCTATTAAGAAAAACTCAAATTTTACAGTGCGTGTGCATATACATAAACACAGAGAGCTGTGAAATGCTGTAAGACAAACCGCAGTCAGTTTTTAGTGAGCTGTCTGCTTCAGAAAACATGTAGTGAAACAGGCTGTTCAGAATGGAAGCCCCACCCTCCGTCAAGTGGGGCTTTGGGAAGAATTAGAACCGCCCTCCATCTGAGTCACTCCACCCACGGCTGGAGCGCGACCGGACCGACTAGCATCAAAGCTCAGAGCGAAGAATGGTGAGCACTCTGTTGTTGGCTTACACACCAGCACAAATCTTTATCAAAGAAGGAGGAATTAATACCAACTGTCCAACTGACGAAAACTGCAGACGATCGAAATGTGCGATGGGAAAGTCTTTGCCGTGTGTTTCTTTCTGTGTGTGTGTGTGTGTGTCCGCGTTAGGTTGCCCCCAAGCCCCGCCCCATCCCCGCAGCGCTCCGAGCTCGGCCCTGCTCCGGACGCCGCGGTGAAAGTCGGAACGATCTTTTAAATGAGACCTTGTGGATCTCATGGGAGTGAAGATTCTGGATTGCTTATTTCTCGCCTCAAATTTGTTGAGAGACAGATTTAGTGGACCTGGAGAACTGCTAAAACCCCGGCTCACAGAGCTCGGGGCGTCAGGAGGGTGGTCCGTTTTCTAACACTATGGCGTTCAGGCATGTCGCAATGGCTCGAATGCACAATCTGAGCGGTGTTTTCAGCCGAAAATTTCAAAATCACGTTCTGGGGACCTCAGAGACCACACTGTATACTGTATTAACTTGTTGAAAGGAGCATAATAGGTCCTCTTTAAGGGACCGCAATCCTTGGAGTATGATTCAAAACAGTTATGACGATATCAACACCTATTTTTGCCCACTTAGGAATTAAAAATAACCACAATGAGGGTTGGGTGCATTTGACAAAAGAGAGATGAAGAGTGATCAATTTTAAACAACAGAGCAAGTGCATGCACACACAATAGCACACACACACACACACACGCACAGACACACACACACACACACACACACACACACACACACACACACGACTCCTTAAATCCATTCAACTTATACATTTTTCTGACACAAATACGTCAAATCGTCGACGTCTCATGTCTGAGGAGAATTTCCAAGCACCGGCACTTGCCTCGTAATAACAATGAGCGCTAAAGTCGACATCACATTAGCGTAGGTGTGAATGACAGTAATTCCAATGTCTCATAATGACAAATAAATGACCCGAACGATCGGATTGACTCCGGTGCACTGGGGGATGCTTACGCCACTGGATCACGCGCCAGTTTTAAGCCAGCCCACAGTTCTCGCCCGCAATACTCTCGCTGATGACGTGCGCCAACTTCATCCGGCGCACGTACTCCCAAGCCTTTTAACAGGGATCTATGGAGACGTTCCAAAAAGCCAACAATGCATTTTAAGTCCAGGGGAGATTATGGCTCAATAATCCCAGTGCGGGCAACCGGCCCTGGATTCATGTGGGTTAATCTGCCTGCACGGAGCCCCAAATATCAGCCACTTTGCGGCTCATCTGTTGCCAAAAAGCATCTTACTCTAAAGCGGAGTGGGGGGTAGGCTGTCTTTTTAGTATGTTGGACGCATGTCCAAGGGGGTATGGGGGTGGCCAGTGGGTCCCACAGGAGGAGGTGTGGAAATATCTTAATGACACGTGACCCGAAAAGTTCTTTACCGTAGCTGGGACCGAACATGACACTTCACTTTGAATGGGGGGGACGCGTGACGTGATGTCCTCAAAACGTGCACACACCCTTACACGACCCCCGCCAACAAATGGACTCTCTCTCGCTCTCTTTCGCTCAATGCGAACCGGGACGCGTTTCGAGCTGCTTTAGTCTTTCTCCAACTGAAGGAATATAGCTGACGGAGACAGGCAGCTTCTCGCAAGAATGAAAAAACGAAAAATAAGTCTCCGGTTCCCCCTTTGCAATGGAATTACATTTGACACGGGGCAAACAAGTTTAACTTTCAACCCCAGACACAAAAGAGACAGGGGCAGTTTTGTGCAACACACAAATTAACTGATTACACGGCCACTTCCTGCCTGGTAGAGGAAATGGTTTTTCGAGGCATATAATCATGGCATGGGAAGCAACACGTACCTGGAGCTTGACCCGGGCCGTCCAGTTTGGCTTCACATTTGGGAAGAGAGAGATCTAGAAAGGGAGAGCGAGAGAGAGTAAAAAAAGAGAGAGAGACAGAGACAGACAGAGAGGTATAAATATCAAGGCATGGGGAGTGAAACAGAAGTGAAAGGACTGTCTCCGGGCCTTCAAAAGAATAGACCCAGCCTTGACTGTATCTCGGTTATGTGAGGAGTCAGAGCCTTGTGATTAGTGAGCGCAGATGAGAAGGAGGGAGAGCGAGAGAGAGAGAGAGAGAGAGAGAGAGAGAGAGAGAAGGGGGAATGGCACTTTGATCTGACTATCTGGATAGTTTCCAAGATTAAACGGCATGAGACATGCTGTAGCCCTGTGGCCCGTATGCATGCACACATGCATGCACAATTGAACCGACCGAGACAGAAATAGATCTCTGTCAGAAATAGATCTCGCTCTCTCTCTCTCTCTCTCTCTCTCTCGCACACCAAATGATAAGGAAATTAATCATTCAAGGATACAGAGCGGCTATCGCTTTCTCTTTTTCGCCCCCAGGAATCACATTCCGGGAGATGAAATGCGAAGGAATATCTCGACCAGACGTGTGAAGGAAACAGTCGGTCTTCTGTTGCCTGTTATCACGGGCTAATGATTGTGGAGGGAGGTACAGCTGTCTGAGATCTCCAGATCTGCGGCGAAAGATCTCATCGATGTCGCACGCCGCCATCCTGACTGAGTTAACTTCTCATGCAAGGTATCGACAAAGTCCCTCAAGCTGCCTCTGCAAAAAACGACAGACGTAATATGAGACGTGGCGGGACATGACATTGTGTGGGATTTTGGTTATTGTAATACTTGCGACAGAGTTAAATAATGCAATTTTCTGAACTTCATAGACCAAGGCCATTTTCAACTTGACTGCCAGCTGAGGGTACTCATTTTCTTATATTGTTTTATGATGCTTCTGCATAGCCATGTGTTGTTGTTTCTTAATTTATTTCAGCCGCCAGGTATTCCTTTTGTAACAGGCCAACTGATCAATACGTTTTCTCTGCTGCGTTAAACAGAAAAATAACCCCAGCATAAATTGCCAGGCTATTTTATAATTGATATTTGTAGTGAGAGTAGAAAGCGAGTGAGCAAATTGTGATTGTGTTTCTGAATGAATGTTTCTCAAATGTAAGCATCAATAGTCGTCCCCAAAATATTGGCAAAAAAGGTACAAGGCATTCCACAAGGTATTTGTTTCGAAGAAAATTGTGCAATTTGATTGTGTCGGACCCACCCTAC
Organism: Zeus faber; assembly: GCF_960531495.2. Classification (NCBI taxonomy): domain Eukaryota; kingdom Metazoa; phylum Chordata; class Actinopteri; order Zeiformes; family Zeidae; genus Zeus; species Zeus faber. The sequence goes on along the minus strand of NC_137195.1, from coordinate 27,050,917 downwards.
CCTGCCCGTATGCTGCCACGAGCAGCGTGTGAGATGGGAGAAAGTCGGACTGAGCCGACGCGGTATCTGGGTCAGTCGGCAGCAGGACGCCGTAATGGCAGGAGATGACAGAGCAAATCAAGGGTCAGGGAAGGAAGGAAGGGAGGTGGTGAGGAAGGAAGGTGGCTGCAATCACATGGAACACGGTGGACAGGAGATGACAAAACGGAAGTCATGTCAGTGGACGAGAGCATGAGGGCAAACCGGCAGAGAACACTGGCAACAGTACGCGGCATTTGGCAGAGTTATTGCAGCAGTTCATGATGAATAAAGAATGAATAAAAGTGGAATTGCAGGTTGATAAGTTGACCTCCACTTGCAGACTAACTCTGTCCTAGATGCAATAGCATACAAATACAGGTTAAAATAATAATAAAAACAAATACATAAATAGATCAAATATTTAAACTTTATATCACTTCATAGGTCAAATATTTAAACTCCTCCGCGACAGGAATTATAGTGGTAGATGCTGTTTCCTCTGGAAAATCTCACTTAAATGGCTTACATAAACAGTGTGGATCGATAGCGAAGTCGTTTTTTTTAATTTATAAACTGCATGGAGGTTGTTTGGTGATCATAGCGAGGAAGCTGATTTGGACGTGGTGGCGGCGCAGTTGTTCCTGTGATAAAGTTGCAGCTCCAGGTTATTACTTATATAAAAATATAATTAAATATGAAAAAAATGTATAATAAAAGAAGGGTTTCTATTACCAGTGGAAACCGAGTGATCAGCTATTGATCACTCTCAGTTAACAGATCATTGATTACTACCAGGAAACAGATCTCTATAGATGTGCTCTCTCTCAAAGCCACATAACACTATCCATAAAGATATCCATAATGCGTAATAATCCATTTTCAAATGTGCTCGGAGATGAATAGGATGCTTTATAGCTGGCTTGTGTAAAGTTACCCAACTACGAATGATAATACTTTTTGGAGGGAATTTAACATGAAATTAATTTTGTAATAAAATATGAATAGTAAGCTGCATTTTTATAGCTACGTGCATTACCAAAATTCTTATATCTGACACAAAATAATTTAGTTACATATATTCTATTGGAGTCTTTATACATCACCATAGCCACATATCTTCACGTTTTGCTGTGGTACCTGCCCCTCACTCCTCAGTGCTGTTCAGAAAGTGTTGTTTGCCGTCTACCGTGTTCCATGTGAATGCAGCATTAGGGCTGCTCTGCGGTGCCTGCTCCTTGGCCTCCTCGCTGGAGAGAACAGCCCTTCATGTGCAGGGATTAAAGTAAGTGCCTGCACTCAGCCTGTGCGTTTTATTCTCATGCAGCTGGGCACTGGTGAAGTTTCATGTTCAATGAGGAATGATCCACCCCCAATGCCAATTTAGCTGCCCATACGTGTGTGTGTGTGCGCGTGTGTGTGTGTGTGTGTTCGGGGAGAAGAAAAAAATCAAAGCATGTGCCTGTCAAACGATGGTTCGATATAGAAATGCTGTTCGAATTGCAAAAAATGAAACTACGTTTGAATCTGAAAATTAACATTTGAATAAAAAAATGCAGTGTGTCAGCAGAGATTTATTATTTTTTACATAAATGTTGTGCAAATACGTCCACATACATTGTCCACATGAGCTTTGTTAATGCACCGCTCCATGCGCTCTACTCTACAGGTGTTCCAGGATCTGTCAGCAGCACACGCCACACGCCCCGAGATGGAGCACTGGGTCTCGCCGGGGGACATCGCGGCGGTTTGGTTAAAACAATTGCTTAATTTGCCTTTTTTTACCGCGTTCTAAAATGTCACAAAAAAGGATAAAGAGTAGAGGAGCAAAATGAAAAGGACCAAATCGTGTAATTATCCCAGAGAAAAAAGAGCCGTCCCACCCCCCCCAGTCGGTGTCTCTGCTACAGGAAGAGGGAGCACGAGGAGGCGGAGGCTGTGATTGGACGACTGACATTTTGCGCGATCGCCCAAGCCTTACGTGCAATAACACAGACCGGTCAAATTGTAACATTTTAAAATTGTAATAGATACTCGAATATATATTCACACTGATGTGTTTTTTCAGAAGGAATATTCAAACTGGATTTTTGGCCAACATTGACAGCCCTAGTGTGTGTGTCTATGTGTGTGCGGACTTACCGTGCTGTTGCGACGCATTAACTGCCTATTGGCCTGCAGTAGACTTTAGAATCAGACGCATCTTCATGGGTTGTGGGTTTTTTGTTTGGTTTTCTGACCAAAGCGTAGGTCTAAGGAGATAAGGAGGGATGGGATGGCCCATGGAAGAGAGTCGAAGAACAAAAGTCATCGCCGGTCATCCCACACCGACACGCGAAGCCCATGATGGCTCCATCGCATGAGGTCACCGAGTCCAAGGAGGCAACTTGTACATACGATTTGGAGATTAGGACGATTTTAAAACCCCCAGTGAAGTTTTCACCTCAATGGGAGGATACGGCAAACGGTACCAATTCAAAGTCCTGTTTTTGTCAGCAAACACATACACTAATCTTCCACAACATTAAAACCACCTGCCTAATATTGTGTAGGCCCTCGTTCCACCAAAACAGCTCTGACCCGTGGAGGCATGGACTCCACAAGTTGTCCTGTGGTATCTGGCCCTTAGACGTTAGCAGCAGATCCTTTAAGTCCTGGAAGTTGTGAGGTGGGGCCTCCATGGATCAGGCTTGTTGTTCCAGCACATCCCACAGATGCTCGATCAGATTGAGATTTTGGGAATTTGGAGGCCAAGTCAACACCTTGAAATCTTTGTCATGTTGCTCAAACCATTCCTGAACCATTTTTGCAGTGTGGCAGGGAGCATTATCCTGCTGAAAGAGGCCACTGCCATCAGGGAACACTGTTGCCATGAAGGGGTGTACTTGGTCTGCAACAATGTTTAGGTAGGTAATACGTGTCAAAGTAACATCCACATGATGCCAGGACCCAAGGTTTCCCAGCAGAACATTGCCCAGAGCATCACACTGCCTCCGCCCGCTTGCTTTCTTCCCATAGTGCATCCTGGTGCCATCTCTTCCTGGGGTAAACGACGCACCCGGCCATCCACATGATGGAAAAGAAAACGTGATTCATCAGACCAGGCCACCTTCCATTCCTCTGTGGTCCAGTTCTGATGCTCACGTGCCCATTGTAGGGGCTTTCAGCAGTGGACAGGGGTCAGCATGGGCACTCTGACCTGTCTGTGGCTAAGCAGCCCCAAACGCAGCAAGCTGCTATGCACTGTGTGTTCTGACACATTTCGTCACATCAAAGCAGCATTAACCTTTTCAACAATTTGTGCAACAGTATTTCTTCTGTGGGTTCAGACCAGACAGGGTTAGACTTCGCACCCCATGTGCATCAATGAGCCTTGGGCGCCCATGACCCTGTCGCCGGTTCACCAATTGTCCTTCCTTGGAACACTTTTGGCACTAACCACTGCATACCGGGAACACCCAACAAGACCTGGCGTTTTGGAGATGCTCTGACCCAGTCGTCTAGCCATCACAATTTGGCCCTTGTCAAAGTCGCTCAGATCCTTACACTTGCCTATTTTTCCTGCTTCCAACACATCGACTTCAAGAACTGACTGATCACTTGCTTCCAGGTGCTATTATAACAAGATGATCAATGTTGTGGCTGATCGGTGTACATAAGGGATGCAAATTGAAAGGAATTTCTTTTATCTATAGTTGTTAACCTCAGCAAACAATCATTGATTAATTGATAAGGTACTGTAAAAGCTAATGACGTCACCAGGCGGTAGCGCCATGGCGCGTGGGGACTGACGCAACATTTGCGCGACTTAAATATTTTTTGCTGTCTTCCGCGACGGAATGAGCTGGACATTACTTAGCCGATCAAGTCTGGTGAAGATATGGACAACCAGAGGCTAATAAAATTGCTAAACATTACTGAAATTCTTAAACATAACAGACACAAAATAATTTTGTTTCATATATTTTATTGGAAGCATCACCATAGCAACATATCGCTTGTTTCATTTTGCAGTCGTACCTCTACCACGCTCCGGAGATTCTTTTCCTCCCGTCTGTTCAATCTGAACGCAGCATTATTTTTTTTCTCGAAGCGCCCCGCGCCCCAAAGACTCTGCGGATCGATGGATAAGACAAAATCGTATAGATTAAATTCTCAGTAGCAATTAATCGACAGTCGATTAATTGTTGACATCCCTTGTGTACATCTATACAGTCAATTTTCTCTGCCCTATTTTAAGAAAGGTCTCACTTCAGTTGGACATCTATAATGTATTACCCATGTTTTTTTCCTTCAAATTGCTTCTTGTACTAATCCGGTGCATGTTCTTCCACCACATCATTGTCATCACCAAACGTCAGCCATCGACGATTACGGGATGGATGAACCCTATTACATCTGGAGCCAGCGAGGTCGAGCACCAGTTTAGTCTCCCTGTAAGCCAGAGGGGTTGCTGCTGGCCTGGCAGTGTTCACGCGACAGGGATCAGAGCATGTTGCCGTCTTCAAAGGGCGAGGGAATGTTAGAGCCAGTGTGTGTGTGTGTGTGTGTGTGTGTGTGTGTGTGTGTGTGTGTGTGTGTGTGTATACACGCTTTTGGATAGGCTGAGCACAGCTGTTGACATGAGACAACAGGCATGGGGCAACAAATAGACACACACGCGCACACACATACACACACACACAGACACACACAGACACACACACACACACACACACACACACACACACACACACGCACACACACGCACACACACAGTCTGCAGGCACATGCTTTGATTTTTTTTTCTTCTCCCCGAACTGAGCTTGTGCGTCGTGTTATTTTCTTTCTCCCCACCCCCAGCTTTTCATTTTCTTGACTGACACGAGAACTTGGCTTGTCCAATAAAACCCGAAACTTGCAATTGAGGACAAGCACAGTAAACAGAGCGAGAAATGCATCTTTTCGGATGTCTCTTTCCCGGGTCCCAGTGTAAGCTGTAAAACCTGAAACTAAAGAAAAAAGAAAACCACCTAAAACTGTACTAAAGTGGAAGAGTGAACCAAAAGTACACAAACAATGTTCCGAGAGAGAGAGAGAGAGAGAGAGAGAGAGAGAGAGAGAGAGAGAGAGAGAGAGAGAGAGGGTGAGCAGCAACAAACAGAAGCCCAGGGACTGACATGTGGACCAAGTGTCTAAAAAAGCAGAAAGACGAAACAGAGAGAAGTGTGCCCCCCCCCCCCCCCCCCCCCTCTCGCTCAGCTAGGTTTTTTAACTTTGAGCTGTGTGTATCCAAACCCCGGGGGCGGTGGGCTGCATGTGTCTGTGGCTGCCGTTTCAAACAGCTAGTCTTACACTATATAAGTGTGTGTGTGTGTGTGTGTGTGTGTGTGTGTGTGTGTGTGTGTGTGTGTGTGTGTGTGTGTGTGTGTGTTGGGGGGGGGGGGGTCTTACGGCTTTGCATACTAGATCCAGATGCTTCCTCGGTTTAAAAAGCAGCGGGGAATGAGAGGGAAGAGTAATGTGAGAAAGGGAAGAAAAAAGAGAGAGAGAGAGAGAGAGAAAGAGAGACCGAGAGACAAAGAGAGAGATTGTGGATGAGAGCCTTTACGATAGAGCACGTTATTGAGCAGCATTGGCGGCCAGCGGGGGGCCCCAGACAGACCAGAGCGCGCACACACACACACACACACACACACACACACACACACACACACACACACACACACACACACACACACACACACACACACACACACACACACACACACACACACACACACAACCCACGGCAACCTGCACTGAACCCCACCAGCCCCACTTAAGCCTCCGTCACACAACACACGGACGGGCCAGCAGGCATGGATGTCATATTGACACAACCCTCGCTCACTGGTCTCTCAGATTCACGGTTGTTGACTTAGTCGACATCCAAGAGTCACCATCACACACACACACACACACACACACACACACACACACGCACACATATTAAGTATGTAAATACCCAGCCATGCTTCATTCTAATGGTCTCCATCTGCTGTTGGTGTGCAGTTCCCCTGCGGTCAAGACATAGAGAGAAAGAGAGAGAGAGAGAGAGAGAGAGCTGGGGCACAGAGAAGTGTGATCTACTTATCAAAGGAGTACTGGGACAGCGAGACTAGATTACAGGGAGAGTGGAGGACGGAGAGAGAGAGAGAGAGAAAGAGGGAGAGAGGGAGGGAGGGGTGACAGCATGAGTTTTAAAGAGGGAGGAGCAGAGCGAGAGAGAGAGAGAGAGAGAGAGAGAGATATGTGGGGTGAGGGACGAGATATGATCAAATCGGGGACGGTGGGAGTTGGGGCGTGGGGGGAGGGAAGAAGAGGTGAGAAGAGAGAAATGAAGGATGGAGCGGGAAGGAGGGAGGGCAACGTTGCATAGATGAGAACCAGATGAGGGTGGTTCGAGGGGGGGATGTGGGAAGAGGAGAGGAAGAGCGTTTTTAACAGAGTGGGGACCGGAGAGCACACGGATCTTCTGCCGTGTCCATCAAGACCGCCGAGGTGCCCTTGTGCCAGGCACCAAAACCCCGACGAGCACAACCATGGTGCATCCATCCCTTTTCAAGGGAAATCAGGTCTTTGAAGGTTAGGGAAGCGAGTGATGTCTCCTAGTCACAAAAGAAGGAAGCTGTTTGGCTCATGACGTGATGCGGCTTCGTAGTTACGGGGAACGTAGCTTAAAACGGAGCAAAATCGGATCTGCTGACACGCTGGCCGGCGTGGCCGTTTTGCGGGTTGGCGAACGTATCCCAGAATGCAATTACGTGTCACTGAAATGTCACGAATGCAAAAAAACAGCCAGCGACGACCAAGACTGGCTTCAACCGGCGTAATGGACAGGATGCGTCCATTATATTCATAGATGGGCGGGGACAAGAGATTGGAAGCAAGAGGACGCGAGAGAAACGGCAGATCAGGGTGGGTGGTGGTGGGGGAGGCGTGCTAAGCACGACAGCGGGTCGCAGGGGAGAGGAGCCGAGGAGGCGATGAAGGTGGGGGGCGCTGAAGCCCAAAAGGAATGAGTGGGAGGAGGCACGATGACTGATGGAGGCTTCCCTTTCATCAAACGAGGGCTTTGCGGATGGAGACGCGCCGACCCAGACGAGACCGAGGCTGATGTTTCTTGTGACCCACTATCCGTCCTGCCTTCCTACCTTCCCTCCATCTCTCCTGCCGTCGTTCCCTTCTTCCTTCCATTTCCCGCTCACTCCAACCCCCATGTTCTTTGCTTCCAAGGCCCCAGGCGTTGTGGTTGGGGAAGTGGTGATTTATACCTCTGTGTGTGTGTGTGTGTGTGTGTGTGTGTGTGTGTGTGTGTGTGTGTGTGTGTGTGTGTGTGTGTGGTAATGATGCCGCACCCCCAGGCTACACTTACCATCCGACAGATGCATTACCAGCCTATTGGAATTTGCGATTATTAACATCACCCTGGCCGCCAATATCCTCTGTTCAAATGATTTCAACCACATGGGTTGCAAAAAAAAAAAAAAAAAGAGAAAGAATAAGTCTGTTTTGCGGTCATTTTTAACAGAAATCCATCTCATTCGGTTGAGATGTCTTTTTCTTAGGTTTTCGTCTTTACGATTTCCATGGGCAGGTCAAATAGGCTCGCAGCTGCAGCCTAGGAAGCGATAGCTTGAAAAAAAATCTATCACATTTTTGCCAATTGCATTGCTGAGCAGCGATCGCAAAACTGGCCGCCAGACTCCAACGTGTTATTCAGCTCAAATTGTCCGGGAAAATCGCCGTCAGGCAAACCCCACCGAAAAAGCGTCACGCGTCACAACTACTTTGTCCCAATTTGTGTCCAGTTATGACGTGGCGTACGATCTGAGGCCTGACGTGACATTTCAAAGCCCTCGATAATTTTGTGTGGCGTCGGGGTTGGAGAGGTTTGGATGTGCTTAGGTCTCCCTTTAAGTGTGTGTGCATGTCAAGGCTCGGGAAAAAAGGTCAAGAATCAGCGGTGCGATCGATCAGCACCGTCTGGCTGTAAAGCAGGTAATTGCTTTCGCGGTGCTACACCCCTCCGTGATCGTCCCCCACCCTCCGCTATAAAATTCCCTCCAATAAACACTTTGGGGAAGAGGACGGCGGCTATCGCGGGCATCTCACATCTGGTCCTAATTGTTGGTATAATGCGAGCTTTTCAGATAAATGCAGTGGAGGGATTGAAGTTCTTCCTTCCGCACGCTCGCTCCCGCCGCGGTTTAGGAATGGGGAATAGCTTGTATTTTGGTGCGGTCTTATTTACCGTTCGGGCATTTCGGCCCTTTAATGCGAATGGCCGCGGTTTCTTCGGTGGGGGTTGTTCGCCAGGCAAGCAAACCAGGCTGGGTGTCAGTGCGCGGTCGCGAATCCTGTGAATTCCTGCAAACTCCTTCTCCCACTCCGGCCGGTCGACCGCGCAAAAGGGAGATCATTGGATTGGAACCGCCAACATCGCCGTCGGGCTGGATTCCGACCCATCGAGAGGAGCGACGTAATCCCGCGTCAATCGAACAAGGCCATGGCTCGCCTTAGGGTTTTACGGGAAGACGACGAAAGTGGAAACTATACTGGGCAGTTTATGGGGCTGGGGACAGGATCGCCACCGTGTAATCAACCGACGCATGTCGGTTCTACCGCAGTCTGGCTCGCGTCTAGTAAATGTTTAGTCAAGCCTAAACCTCGAGGTCCTATAGCGACTAGGCAGCAAGAAGAAAGAGATTAAAACCTTCCTACTGTCCTAAATATAAATAAATACCGAAATAAATGTGGATACTCTCCGTTCCTTCTCCCCTTAAACAAACAACAAAAAAAAAAAGATCTTCCTGATGGAAATGGAGAGAGGAGATAGCCTCCTGTGTGTGCAGGCCCAGGCGGTTTAACGGTGCGGCCAGTGCCAATCTGGGCTTACAGTCTTTAACTCTGACCAACTGCCAATTAGGCGGCACGGTGGATGAAACGGGAAGGTTTTCGGTCTGGTTCGGCCGAGCCGGGTGCATTCTGCAGGGCGCACTCCACCCAAGCCTCCACTCTGTAATTTGGAGGATGAAGGGCTGTTTGTCCCTGTGTGGATGTCATGTCCTTTCTGCCTGGCTTCCTCTCATCCTCATTCCTCCTCCCCCTCCTCCTCCCCCTCCTCCTCCTCCTCCTCCTCCCCGCAGGGGATTAACAATATCGACAAAAATGTTTAATTGTGACTACTATTGTGAATTCTCTTTTGCAGAAACATGTCAGAAGGCAGGATTTACCAAGTTTGAGTATGATGGAAGGTATTGTCAATATTGCGCTTGATTCATGGGACAAATATTACACCAAGCACCAGAAAAACTTTTTTTTAAATCCATATTGCAATTAACACCAGCCTCTGCAAATGTCAAACTGTGGCGGTTGACTTACAATTTCCGTTTTCCTTTCTGTATCGGCTGGTCAGTCTGTTTACCTCCGATTTCCAATCTCTCTCTCTCTCTCTCTGGATACTTACACTGTGTCTCCAGTATTTCCCTTCTCCACGTAATTATGTAAGAGTTGTGTTTCTGCTCGGGTAGGCAGGATAATGTTGGGTCATAACGCTCGAGTAAATACAGCCACCATAGACAATAAAGCAGCATCTCCGCTCGGGCATTCGGCTCCCCTTACAGCCTCCGACGGTGGAAGCCGCCGGGTTGGCTGTGTGCACGGCGGCAGTGGTGGCGGTGTTCAATTGTGCTGGTGCCTTCACCAACGATGGCATCCTGTTACTGATCACTGATGGAAGGGACATTCTCAGTGGCGAGCGCTCTGGTATGTAAACGAAGAGTTCTAACGCATTTATTTGATCATTTAACAAGAGCAGCTAATGTATATTTCATTACGGCGTCATTATTGCATTTGTTTTTCATGGAGCCCGTGTTTCTTATGCCAAGCTAAAGAGTGAAAAGTGAAATAAAACAAGGCAGCCTGTGGAAGAAAAGGCCCTTAATGAGGCCTTTGTTATTTTAAGAGAGAAGCACAAATGTCAGCTCCGTTAATTACTTCTTTCTGCCTATTCTTTTCCCTCCCGCCTAATAGGAGAAAAATGCAATAATTTAACATTGCAGGATTTCCAAACGCCCGTAAATGCATACCAGCAAGAGGCGCCTGTCTGTGATACTGGAGTCTGCACAGGAATAGCAGCTACTTTCACATAGTAAACACTGGATCTTTGTAGGAAACCGATTTGCGGTTAAGCTGTGGAGGGTGTGACTGAGGACCGGTATCCTATGTCCGATGCGCTCATGAATGAATAGGGACATCAGGACATAGCTCGCATGCATCTTGTCTCCACGGATATTTGATCCCGCGCCAGCCTGCGTCTGCTCGCTTTTATGTCACTCAAGTTCCTCGGTACGATTCTGCACAACGACAGCACTACTGCATTAGCCCTGCAATTCCATTAGATGTCAGTGCGTAAGTTGGGTTTAAAAACTTTACAATGACGCAAATTATATTTTCAGCTTAATGGGCCCGTGACTATTTGAAACATCTAATGCACATCTTGTAGGATTAAAAGCATTAAACTTTGTTATTATTATAATAGCCTTTATATCCAAAAACATGGTTGCGGTTGCAACATGATAAATGAGGTTATAGCCAGCTAATGGCTCTGATGTGATGAGCTAAGAGCAGAAATAGAGCAGGCTCTGGTTCAGAGTGTCCAGGTGGGTCACAGCAGCAAACACATTGTGGTGCGTGGCACTGCGGTGTTGTTCTAGGCCAGCACACCAAAGAGGGGGTGGGAAGAGATTTTCTTTTGACAATTTTTCAGGAAAACATTGCAATATTGGCAGTCTGGAGTCAAATTAACATTTGCAGTTAGCGATGATTCTAACAGTAATCCGCACCCAGGAAGAGAGATGAAATACGGTTGATTAATTGTATGAATTTACAGCGGGCCTTTACAGTGAGTCAAATGTCCAGGCTATAGCAAATTAACTTTGCTCAAGGAAACTCACCACTTATGTATAGTACTAACACAACACAGACGCTGTGTCCTGAATGACATACTTGCATACTTTTCAGTACGCCAAATTAGTGTTTTGTATGTCCGAGACGATAGGATGCTCAAATAGTATGTCAAAAGCACAAGGATGACACTACGTCTGGCGAAATATCATAGTATGCAAACACTGCACACTACTCTGGTACGCACATCCCACAATGCATTGAGGGCGAGACGCCGGTAAAGGTTACTCTACGGCGTCGGCGTCAACGTGCAGTGTACTGAAAGGCGATATGATTATGTCGTACAGGAAGCCACAGCTCTCTTTACCCACATATTAATGCACACTGGACAATTGCATGTAGTATGTATGCAGTGTGCCATTTCAGACGCAGGTCAAAGGTCATTTCTTTAAACAAGGTTGCAGGGTTGGGATGCACGACTATATCCATAAGAGTTAGCTCCGGTCAGGTAATTTGATTGGATGAGAGGCATTCCATAGGTGCTGATATACAGTATAACAGCAGTATATGTATATATATGTGTGTGTGTGTGTGTATATATATATATATATATCTGTTACACTGTATATCAGAGTTACGTTTTAAGGTCAGATAATATGGTATTCCAGAAGCCCTAAATTCTAGAACTCTCGAGATATAATCACCGACGGTTTCTTTCAGTGCTGCACCAACATGGAGGAGAGATTTCCCATTGAGGCCTCAGCAACCCTCAGCAAAAAATTATTCTGTGCCAATCCTAATCCCACGCTATATTATTTTTGATTGCGTGTCGGTTTCTTCGCAATTGGCTTAATGTCTGCTTGTCAGCACCTTGCTTTGATTAAGAATTAATATGCCGAGTTTGCAGGGGACACGGCGCTAAGATACGTGCGGGCTCCCAGCAGTCAGCAGTATCCTGATGGATGCAATGCCTCACTTTGGGTAAGGCAGTCGATTTAAGTCCAAACCCTGAGTCGATATTTGAATGAAAGGAGAGCTTCAGCACAGACACTCCAAACAGTCATAAAGAGAGTGCTAGGATTTCTTCCTCGTGTCTCTCACACAGCCGACAAAAAAAAAAAAGGTTACAAATGTTGGCAAACATTTTCATTTTCAGCGTTACCAAAGTCCCAAAGGGCTCATATGCTGTCAACAAATCAAAGCCTTCCAAGAATGCAGGAGAAAACATAGCAACTTTATACGGCGGCGACAATTTGCGGATTTGAGCTTTTGCGCGGCGGCATGAGCAACCTGGGACGGTGACTCAGAAGACAAGCTGTGATCCACAGCGAAGGAGTGGGATTCGGAGATGGAGCTCCATCTGCTCGCTTCAGAAACACTGACATTAATAATGTAGAGAGGAAAATAAAGCATTTCCAAACGGGCTGGCGGTGAAACGGTCCATTCGGGAATGAGAAAATTAGAAGAGCGGCGCAAAAATTGTAGAATCGAGGAATTTGATTTTGACGTGCAGGAAAAAATAAAACACCGCCTGTTTGATGGAGCATGGCTTTTTTCAAAGTGTGCCCACACTAGTGCACTGTGAGAGCTCTGCAGGTGTGCCATGAAAATGTTTCAGATTTCGCTAAAAAAAATATATATATATATATATATATATATATATATATATATATATATATATATATATATATATATATATATATATATATATATATATATATATATATATAATCTAAATTAACTTTTGTGATGCAAGATCAAAATTGCAACTTTTATAATCAGTCATTCAGTAAAAAAAAAAAGATTTTCAGATTCAGTCACATTCACTATGTGAAATGTCGCCTTTAATTTAGTCCCCAGTAATTATTTTCAGTTTGAGATTTTAAGAATCACTCACTGCCCACTCTTTTGCCAGAGTGACCACCCACTCTTGAGTCATTTAAAAGAGTTGCTCATTATGAACCAGTCGTTCATGAGTCTTACATCACTAACTGTAAGTTGGCCATGACAACAAGCACAGTTCATCATGTTTCTGAATTTGGGACTATTTCATTGGGACGGTTGGGAAACACTGGTCTAATCAGCCAATGAGCCGGTAAAAAGGCTGTCTTTATCCTGAATGAACAAGTCAGCGATTGAAGGGAGTGACTGCGTCTGTTTATTATTTGTTAAAATATCTGGTAGCCAACTGACAGGAACAGTTTCTCAGTCATCAGTTATTTTGTCAATCAGCCAGCCTGTAAATCAGCCTACATAGTGAGCCTCATGAATATGTCCAGTCTGTCAGTGAGCCACTTAGTATAGAAAATAAAAAATAATGATGAATAAAAATAAATAAATTAATAAATAAATAAGTAAATGCCAATTCGTAGAACCACTGGTCAATCACAATACCAGTCAGTCAGCAAGTGGAACGATTTCTGATGATTCCGGGGCCTCATGGACTATCATGAGGCACCAAAGCCCACTCACAGCCTGAGAAAATCCACACCCACACCCACACCCACAGCCACAGCCACGGATACACATGCAACAAAAGGTGCTTGGGGTTGACGAGGATGGGCAGCTGCGAGCCAACATTTCACCACTCAGCACACCAGCAGCAATTCCACCGCACGCTGGACGGACGACTGACGGTGGCAGAACTACAGCGGAGAGGGACCAAAGCATGAATGCGTCTCGGCAAATCATCGAATGAATATGAAAAGACAGACGGACAGGTGGAGGTACACGGGGAGACAACGAGATCAATGCATGAAATGCTCGGCGCCATACGCTGGTGTACAGGGGCGGACGTGACTTGCCGAGAAGAATGAATAAATCTAAGAATTTGCATTTAATTAAACGGACCGAACAGGTGGATAGAAATGAGTGGGAGAAGATGCTGCCCTCCTTCACTTGCCCTGTGAAGGAGGACTCTGTCCTCTGACAGCAAGCACGTGCGGAGAGGAGGGGGCAGAGGGTGACGAGCACCGCCCCCCCAGGTTGCCCAAAGCTGCTTAAAACCGGAGCTGGGGATCCATGTGCATCTTCTTTTTTTTTTGTGTGCACCTGCTCCTCTTAACATGGCTGCATGGGCCTGCTGCACAGCAGAGGTGGGAGGGGAAGACGGAGCATGTCCGTGAAATTGATGAATGCAGCAAAAGAAAATGACAAAGAGCGGGACGGGGCAGTGAGATAGAATGAGTGGATCTACAGCTAAACTAAAATGTCTGGTGTGCAACAGCATGACAACATAGCGCCATGTGACGGGCCTGTCGGATACTGTTGTTTTCTTTAGCCCAACAAGCGTAACCACAAGGTGCTGGGCCAATATGCCCTCCTTCCAAAAACACGTTGAGAAGTGATGGGACGCAGGATTTGTTCATTGCGAACAAAGCCTTTAAATGGCTCAGGAGTCAGGAGTCACTCCAGCAGAAGATTTGCGACTCGGTAACTGCAGGCAGGTAAACAGGCTGAACTTGAGCGACCCAAAGCGATCCCCCATGAGTCGTGAGTGGCCTCAAGCCGCGTGGCAAGTCTTCCGCTTGTGAGCAGAAAATAATCACAGACTAGACTTGAGAATGTGAGCATTCCATTCACGACTCAGAGCTGAACAGACTCTTCTGACTAATCTTTTTACAGAGTCACTTGTAAAGAGCCGAATCTCCAAAATCAGCCAAACTTCTCATCACTACACTCCACTCTGTATGGGAGCCGCAATATTGACGGGGCGTGTCGCCGCGATACTCCTTCGTCAAATTCGGTATTGAGCGAATTTGACGCCATCCAGCTTTAATGTATGCGTCTGGATAGATGACCTGAGTCATCCATGTAAAATCATTCAGCAGAAGCTCAATGAATAAGCGATCAAATGAAGCAATGAATGTATACCGATGCGGCCTGTTTAATTGGCGCAAAGGATAAGTGAAATTTTCCATGGAGGTTCCGGCAAAGAAATAAGGACCATTTCTTCAGCTATTTATCATAAATTCCATTCTCCACTGGCGACACAACATCCATTTACCAGTTAAACAACCCAACAACTCCCTATGTTTTCTCCTTATTATAAATCTTACAAAAAGAAAACCCAAGGGCATAACCTATTTCTGACGCCATCGTGAATACTGTATGGACTCCACTCGCCCGCTGTATAAACATCCAGAGACTTCCCGCTTCACTGGGAGACAACTTTTTGGCCCGACACAACGCGACTCAAGCAAAACGCAATAGGCGAACATCCGAGTGCCCATTGGGGGAGAGAGAGCGAGAGAGAGAGAGAGAGAGAGAGAGAGAGAGAGAGAGAGATCGTACCGCAATCTGTTTCGACAACATTCCTCGACGTCAGAAATGCAAATGCCGTTCCTGCGGTGGAAAAGATGAAGTAAAACAACAAAAAAAAAAAAGGGAAAGACAGGAAGTTTGTCTTGTGCGTGTGTTGCTGCATGTGTTGGGGGGGGGCTACTGCACGGCAGACCCCCTGGCACCAGGTGTCAGGGGGAAACAGCTGAGAGACAGTGAGGCAACAGCTGGTGTTTCTGGTGCGGAGCAGAGGTGGTCCACACTCCAATGGCCCCGCTGAGATGTTGCCCCAAAGCCAACTGGCTGGCCGGCTCTCCAAAAAACTTGACAAAGCCTTAAGGTACTCAAAAACTGTGCTTAGCAAGAGCTTAAGGTCCTGGGAGCTTTTGTTGTCGTGGCTTCCCCCAATGGCGTATGAACGGTATGAGTACTTGTGAGTGTTGGATGGACTTCAGGATTGAAGCTGTAATGACTGTTGGTTACGGCCAAGGCCAACCGGCCAATTTCTAATATTTCACTATGCTTTGGTTAATGCTTTGGTTAATGCTTTGGTTAATGCTTTAGGGCCTATTTGCTTTGTAGCTCTACCCTCATTAACTGTCATTACGATTCCTTTGCGCTGTGTCATTATGGTCCATTCACATAAAACAAACAAACAATGCTGTTGTTGTCGTCGTTGTTTACGGGGATCCAGGGCAATATTTGCCTCGGCCTAAACTCCTACGGCAGCTATGCATGCTGTTAATGCCGATAGTACAGTCAGCTTATCGGGAAAATTTGAAAATGCACGCATGTCTCCACATGGAATGGGCTGGGTGTCCATACGGCGTGGGCCTTTTTTCACAGTTGAGAGTGGATGCTGAGCGATCATGCAGATGCACAGCGACGCTCGGGTGTGTTGTGATGGTGACGATGATGATCTCATACTGTCAAGCAGGCCTGCTGCAAGGGGCCAAATAATCGAAGACTGCGCCTTTAATTTGAGCCCCGCAATTCCACCAAATCTGAACGCTCGAAACACAGTTAAGACACAGGGGCCCATACACAGGACACATGAAACGCCTCTGGTTTGTTTGTCTTTTTTTTGTTGTTGTTGTTGTTGTTTTCTGTTTTTTGGTTTATATATATATATATATATATATATATTATAATCGATTGGATTTCAGAGCCAGAGACCCAGATGGGGATGGGGGTTCCGTGCCGTGGCGTGCCTCACCACCACATCAGTTACAACACGCAGTTTGGTTTCCCGCGGGGGAGTGTGGCTGGAAACCCCAGCGGAGTCGGAACTCACGTTTACCCCAACGGGTGACAGAGAAGGACACAAGCGGCGGCCCCCACGGACGATCGAGCCCCTCATCCGGCGTCACCCTCGCTCTCCACCCGCTTGCCGCCGCGATCGTCAGAGGCTGCGGAGCGACCCGCGGATCGGACTCACCGGGTTTGAAGAACGCCGCGATGTCCGCCGCGTCCTTCCCCGCCTCGTCCAGCCCCTCTCCGGCGCTCATCGCTGCGCAGACCCGCTGAAATAGAAACTCCGCGGAGACCGGCTTTTGTCGACCGGTGCAGCTCGGCGTCTGACGGATCTACTACACGGGCGGTCTGCTCTCGGTCCGCGCTCCCGTGAACGGGCGAAGAGCCTCCTCCATCTTGGCCGGGGAGGAACAGAATGACGAGGGGGGCGGCGGCGGCGACGATCCACCGTGCGGTGGCGCTCCGGAGCTGGAGGGGAGGAGGGGGCGATGGAGGGGAGGGCTTTTCCTTTCTGGCGGGGGGGGGGGGGGGTCGGTGGGATATCCTGGGATTCCGTTACTGGGGGGGGGGGCTTACGTTTTGGTGCATTGTGCGACACTCCAAAAAAAGAAAGAAAGATCAATGTGCGCCACCACAGACGCTTCTGCGGCTTTTTCTTGACCAGAACGAGTCCCTTTTTTCCTAGAGATATGCAGATATTTCATTATAAGGAAGCGTTGTTTTGGATTTGTATTCAGTGTAATTACCAGTATGTATGTATATAATATGTATACAATATGTATGTGTACAGAAATATGTATATTATTATAAGGTCG